>NW_027078000.1:301660-603320 GCF_963930625.1 Muntiacus reevesi
CCTCAAGAGCTACTGGTTTTAAGGGATATTGCCTTTTCCAAGGCTAGGGAGCATTTGGTCTCAGAGAAATCTTTACTGGTGGAACATTTATGGCTAAACCAGGGCTGGAGACATCCCACACCTGGGGATTGACCTCATCTAGACAAGGGACAGACTCCTCCTTTTCTACCTCTGACTGTAAATATTCAGACATAGGCAAAGAAAATTATCGACTTCTACCTTTGTGTCCCCAAGTCACTCTGGTTTGGAGGAGAAAGTATTATCCTCACCATGGAAAATTTGGAAGATGTTAACATGAAAAATTTAAAGAGTCACGCAGAGGCTAGTCACTCTAAGCTAACCCCTAAGACATTTATTGACTGATTTCTAGCTTCTCTTCTTTAAACTTTTTTATCTACAGTAATCCTGTGTTTTCCTTTTAGTTAAGGATTCATTTTTAGACTATCCTGACTCTTCCACTACGTTCCAGTTTTGGGTCTGATTCACTTACAGATGTGCCAAGTGCTTCCTGAATACTATAGAACACATTTTATGTTTAAAATACTTCCATGCTTATGTAGTGAGTCAATGATTTTAAGTTTATTTGTTACACATTTCAATGTAAATGTCAATGTGTGAACTAACATAATCACGACTTGGAAAAGTTGGCTTTTTTTTGCTGTGTGTTTGATCTGCTCACCCACCCAAAGGTCATGGAGAGGTCTATTGTTTTTCTAAAATGGTTATAGTGTTGTTTATTTTCTGGTAATTGAATTAGGGTTGAGTTGCAAAGCTTGTGTTTCTTTTCATTTCATTCCATCTGTTCGGGTTTCTTTCTCTCTCCTGAGTCAGACAGTAATTTCCCATTGGTTGTCCAGTTACCAAGGTTGGTGTCCATGCATCCGTGCTGGTCTCTCCATACATGTCCGGGTGTCCTGTGAAACACTAAGCTTAATTTATTTGGAAATGACCTAGCTGTTCAATACACTGTCATCACTCAGTTGAGCAGAGGGAGAGAAATTCAAGTGACAAAACTCCAGAGAAGCTAGTGTCAGAGCGTCCAGGCGTGGCATGCGTGCAGGGGGTTGGGGGGAGGGGGGCGGGGAGCGGAGCGCGGAGATCTCAGGTGTCCTCCCACCCTGGGCCTCTCCAGGCTCGCCGCTGCTCAGTGGCCTCCCCCCGCCCCCATCGCTTTGGCTGCTCAGGGCCGGGTGGTCTCTGCAGCTGCCCGGCATCCTGCCCGAGGCCACCCCTGCCCACACGCTGTCTTCCAGTCTCTCTCTGAACGCTCGACTCTTTCTGCCTCTGTCTCACCTGGCTTGGGTGCGTGCGAGTGCCTGTCCGTGTGCCTGGCTGTCGCTCGTCCGCTCTCTCAGGAAGGTCCTGTGCTGGGCCCGTGGCGTGGGGGCAGGGCGGGCCTGGTTTGGGGACAGGGAGGGGCTGAGGCACTCCAGGGGGTTTGCACAGCCGGCAGGATGGGCGCCTGGGGCCCCGGCTGGGCTGCCCCTAAGCCTGCAGGAGGCTCCGGGGACCGCGGCCCCGGGCCGACGCCCCGATCTTCCGGAGCCACGTGACCCTGAGCTGCGAACGGGATGGTGGGGTGCGGGGGGTGGGGGGCTACCGAGACCTCCTCCCCGCTCAAGCCACCCCCCTCCCAAACCCCCGCCAGAGATCCCACAGTATCGCCAGGCCCCTCGGGTTCCGGGAAGCGCCCCGGGCCGGGCCAGGCGCGTGCTGGCCGGGTGTGGCGTCGGCTGGTCTCCCAGCTGCAGGGCCTGTCCCGGTTTTTCCCATCAGTTTCAACAGTGACGGTCACCCCACATTGTGAGTCGTCTAGATTTCTCACTGACACCCCTGTTAGGGAGTGGCTTTTTAGAGAGATAGGGAAGGTCACTTGGGGGATGTTAGTCATGAGAGAAAATAAGGGCTCAGGTGGGATTGCAGATGTCATCCAGGGGGTAAATAGAGACAGTTGTTGCTGGTACCAAGACATGAAGTTTTTTTTTCCCCCTTTCCCCAAAAGGCCATATTACGACCACATGGGGGCGCTGAGTAACAGCCCATAGCTCGGCTGGAAGGGTGGGCCTTTGATAGTGATACCCTGGGATGGGTTGGACATACCCCCAACCTTTGTCATTAATGCAGATGCAGCCCGGGCTGCTTAGGTTCAGTTGAGAAGCAGTGTGGTTTGCAAGTGAACATGCCTCGTTTAGGGAGAGATCAATAGCCATACAGGGAGATATGATTAGAAAGAGGAAGAACATCATATGATGCATTTTACTTATCTGAGGCAGGATTGATGGGGTTCTGCTTGAACAAGAGCCTGAGATCTTCAACAGGTTCACAGGAATAGCTGTCCTCTGGCTTTGGAGTCTCAGTTTCTGTCTCCACCTCCTGTAGGCTATAGGGTTTTATTCTAGAATTGTGGACCCAGGCAGATAGACCCTTCACTTTTACAGCAGTTGAAGTCACTAGAACAACCTGATATGGCCCTGTCCATTTCTCGGACAGCTGGTTTGGACTCCCTTTTTCTTGCCAGGTCTTTACTGATACTTGATCCCCTGGCTTTACCTGGGGATTTTTCAAGTCTTCCTGTGGTTTGTTCTCCATACCGTTGGAGTTCTTGCTGAAACCTTCCCAGGTCAATTATATGTTTTAAGAGTGTATTGGCATCCTCGTCAGGAAACAAATCAGAAGTTAAGAATGGTCGTCCATACATCATTTCATAAGGACTTAACAATAGTGGCCGTTTGGGGGATGTCCGTATCCTCATGAGGGCTATGGGCAGCATATGTGTCCACTTAGTATGTGTTTCTGACATAGCTTAGCCAGAGCCCTTTTAAGAGTCTGGTTGGCTCTCTCTACCTTTCCTGAAGCTTGAGGCCTCCAGGATGAGCGGAGCTGGAATTTAATGCCTAAGCATGTGGCTAGGTTCTGGGGTATCGTGGCTGTAAGTGAGGGCCCGTTGTCACTCTGAAGTGACCGAGGCAGCCCAAACCTAGGCACTATCTCCTTCAGCAGAGCTTTACAGACTTCTGTAGCTCTCTCAGTCTCATTAGGGAACCCTTCGATCCATCCTGTGAATGTGTCTATAAAGACTAGCAAGTAAGAAAACACTTGGGTCTTGGGCATGGCTGTAAATTCTACTTGCCAGTCCGCTCCTGGGTATGATCCCCGATGTTGGACAGGTGTAATTAGAGGAGGTCTGATTTTTGGGTTATTTTTTAGACAGGTGTCACAATTTTGTGTGACCTGTTTAACAACCTTAGCTAACTGGGGATGGGAGAGAATAGGCTTAAGCAAGATTTCTAGATTATCTTTTCCAAAATGGGCGCTCTTATGTAAGGAGTTAGTAATGTTTTAAACCTGAGAATCAGGGAGTATTATTTGGGCCTGATCAGGCTGAAACCACCCATGTGACCCAATCTCCCAGCCCCGCTCAGCATATCGGGAATGTCCCCCTGGGGTAAAATCTGGAGTCAGGGTTTCCTTGGGGAAAAGGGGGCAGATAGCAGTGGCAGAGGTAGCTTCCCCGGCAGCTCGTCCTGCCTCTTGATCAGCTTTCCTATTTCCCTGAGCCTCTTTTTCTTGCCCCTTTTGGTGACTCTTGCAGTGGATGACAGCTAATTTTGCAGGAAGTTTGACTGCCTCCAGGAGCCTGAGAATGAGCTCTTTGTGTTTAATAGCAGAGCGTCGGGCACTGAGCATCCCTCTTTCTTTCCAAATTGCTGCACGGGCATGCAGAATGAGGAAAGCATACTTAGAGTCCATACACACATTAATCCTCTTTCCTTCTCCTAACTCCAAAGCACTTGTCAGGGCAAAAAGTTCAGCTTTCTGGGCTGAGGTGTCTGGGGGAAGAGACCCACTTTCCTTAGTTTCTTCTAGGCTCGCTACAGTATATTCTTCTTTCCTCTCTCCCTTTTCTACAAAACTGCTGCCATTGTGTGCCAGTTTTCCTCTGGGTCAGATAAAGGTGTCTCTGATAGGTCCCGGCGAGAAGAGTATAACTCGTCTGTGATTTCTATGCATTGGTGATCCAGAGGGGAGGTAGGGGGATCTGGCAGTAAGGTTGCTGGATTTAAAGTCTGGCAGACCCTCAACTTTATTTCTGGAGTGTCAAGGAGGAGGGCTTGGTATTGGGTGATGCTTCCCCCTGTCATCCACCTGTCCCCTTTCGTTTCCAAGACTGCTTGTACCCGGTGTGGCGTATACACTGTGGTGGGCTGACCCAGGGTCAGCTGAGATGCCTCCTTAACCATAAGAGCGGTGGCTGCTACTGCCCGGAGGCAAGTGGGCCACCCTCTGGCCACCTCATCTAGTTATTTTGAGAGATAAGCCACAGGTTGTAATACGGGCCCCATCATCTGCTCTAACACCCCAAGAGCAGTTCCTGTCCTTCCAGAAACATAGAGTTTAAAAGGCTTCTCCAGGTTGGGGAGGCCTAAAACTGGGGTTGTAGTGATGGACTCTTTTAGGGCATTAAAGGCCACCTTGCAGGTCTCATGCCAGTCGAGTGGCTCTTCCACTTTCCCCCTTAAATTTTCATATAGGGGTCTGGCCAGATTGCCATAATTAGGAATCCAGATCCTGCAAAACCCGGTCCTTCCTAAAAATCCCCTAAGCTGTTGTTTTGTTGGGGGTACGGGGTATTTAAGATGAGGGATCTCCCCTCGGGGTCAGGCATTCTTTTTCTCTCCGTAATTATAAATCCAAGGTATTTTACTTGGGTTAAGCTAATCTGAGCCTACTTGGGGGATACTCGATAACCCTTTTCATACAGGAAAGTTAGCGTTTTAAATAGTGTCCATTTGAGAGCTGGTAAAATCTGGCCTAGCTATGAGCAAGTCATCCACATACTGTATTAGACTACTGTTTGTTAAAGTTAATTCCCTTAGTTCTCTCTCCGAGGAAGTCCCGAGTATATGAGGGTTGTCCCTAAACCCTTGGGGTAGTCGAGTCCAGTCGAGAGTTGTATGGTCTCTCTTGTTTCCAAGTCCTGCCACTCAAAAGCAAAGAGTTTTTGGGATTCAGGATGGAGAGGAATGCAAAAGAAAGAACCTTGAAGGTCCAAGACTGAGAAGTACTTGGCATTTCCTGGGACTTGGGATAGGAGGGTATATGGGTTTGGGACTATGGGGTGGATGGGAACCACAGCTTCATTAACAGCTCTTAGATCCTGGACGAATCGGTAAGATCTATCTGGTTTTTGAACGGGCAAGATTGGGGTGTTGCAGGGGGACTCACAGCTGATTCGAGTTCCAGTATCTCTGTATTTGTTAACTAATCGTCTAAGACCCTCAAGAGCTACTGGTTTTAAGGGATATTGTCTTTTCCAGGGCTAGGGAGCATTTGGTCTCAGAGAAATCTTTACTGGTGGAACACTTATGGCTAAACCAGGGCTGGAGACATCCCACACCTGGGGATTGACCTCATCTAGACAAGGGACAGACTCCTCCTTTTCTACCTCTGACTGTAAATATTCAGACAGAGGCAAAGAAAATTATCGACTTCTACCTTTGTGTCCCCAAGTCACTCTGGTTTGGAGGCGAAAGGATTATTCCCACCATGGAAAATTTGGAAGCTGCAAACATGAAAAATTTAAAGAGTCACGCAGAGGCTAGTCACTCTAAGCTAACCCCTAAGACATTTATTGACTGATTTCTAGCTGCTCTTCTTTAACCTTTTTTATCTGCAGTAATCCTGTGTGTTCCTTTTAGTTAGGGATTCATTTTTAGACTATCCTGACTCTTCCACTACGTTCCAGTTTTGGGTCTGATACACTTACAGATGTGCCAAGTGCTTCCTGAATACTATAGAACATATTTTATATTTAAAATACTTCCATGCTTATGTAGTGAGTCAATGATTTTAAGTTTATTTGTTACACATTCCAATGTAAAAGTCAATGTGTGAACTAACATATTCACGACTTGGAAAAGTTGACTTTTTTTTTGGTGTGTGTTTGAACTCCTCACCCGACCAAAGGTCATGGAGAGTTCTATTGATTTTCTAAAATGGTTATAGTGTTGTTTATTTTCAGGTAATTGAATTAGGGTGTGAGTTGCAAAGCTTGTGTTTCTGTTCATTTCATTCCATCTGTTCGGGTTTCTTTCTCTCTCCTGTGTCAGACAGTAATTTCCCATTGGTTGTCCAGTTACCAAGGTTGGTGTCCATGCATCCGTGCTGGTCTCTCCATACATGCCCGGGTGTCCTGTGATACACTAAGCTTAATTTATTTGGAAATGACCTAGCTGTTCAATACACTGTCATCACTCAGTTGAGCAGAGGGAGAGAAATTCAAGTGACAAAACTCCAGAGAAGCTAGTGTCAGAGTGCCCCGGCGTGGCATGCGTGCAAGGGGTTGGGGGGAGGGGGTCGGGGAGCTGAGCGCGGAGATCTCAGGTGTCCTCCCACCCTGGGCCTCTCCAGGCCCGCCGCTGCTGAGTGGCCTCCCCCCGCCCCCATCGCTTTGGCTGCTCAGGGCCGGGTGGTCTCTGCAGCTGCCTGGCATCCTGCCCGAGGCCCCCCCTGCCCACACGCTGTCTTCCAGTCTCTCTCTGAACCCTCGACTCTTTCTGCCTCTGTCTCACCTGGCGTGGGTCCGTGCGAGTGCCTGTCCGTGTGCCTGGCTGTCGCTCGTCCGCTCTCTCAGGAAGGTCCTGTGTTGGGCCCATGGCGTGGGGACAGGGCGGGCCTAGGTTTTGGGACTGGGCGGGGCTGAGGCACTCCAGGGGGTTTGCACAGCCGGCAGGATGGGAGCCTGGGGCCCCGGCTGAGCTGCCCCTAAGCTCCAGGAGGCTCCAGGGACTGCCGACCCGGGCCGAAGCCTCCCTCGTCTGGAGCCACCTGACCCTGAGCAGCGAACGGGATGGTGGTTGACAGGGGGTGAGGGTTCACCGAGATGTCCTCGCTGCTCTACCCACCCCCACTCCCCACACCCCAGGTTCCGCAGGCACGCCAGGCCCCGGCTGGCCGGGCCATACTGGTGCTGGCTTGGGCTCGCGGTGTGCGGAGCGGGGGTGGCCTCCGCTGGCTGCCGCGCTGCAGGCTCTGGCTGGCCGGAGTCCAGTCGCGGGTCGTGCGGCTCAAGTGCAGCACGAGCCCGCTCGAGAACTGCAGCCCCAGGCCCGACCGGCAGGTCAGACTGCAAGGGAGGCGCAACGCGGGGCTCCTGCAGCGTCTGGCAGCCGCCTCGGTCTAAGGCCATACCACCCTGAACGTGCCCTCTCTCCTCTGATCTGGGAAACTGAGCAGGGTCGGGCCTGGTCAGTACTTGGATGGGAGACCGCATAGTAGTTAGGCGATTTTTTTTGATTTTTCTGAATGCCTACTTCAGAAAGTTAGAATCGGATGACTTCACACAGTAAAACGAATCATATTTTCATACATAATCTTAAGAATCCAGCAGCTGGTCATTCTTTTTCCTGTCCTAACACAGCTAACTTGAAATCAGTTGTAGTAAGTTCTACTGACTTCAGACCCTCATCCCTAAGGGAAGATATATAGGAAAACCCATAATATATCTAAATAAACATGAAAGATACAATGATGAGAAAGAAAAAAATTTCTCAGTGACATCTTAGTTGGTATCGGAAACACGATGATTATGAAAGCACAGCCCATAATCAAGTCCAGGCCATGGAAGCCTGTGACTGTCACTGAGTGTTGACTTCCCTTTCAGCTGAGGTCGTAAAAAGTGCTTTGTAAAATTCTGAGGTTTGAAGCACTTGTAACCTCCCGAAGAGACTGCAATCAGAAGGGTTTCTAGAATATCCTGACGCTGTGGTGAGCTCAAGCAATACATACTCCAGAGGACGGAAGACAGACATGTTGGGAAGTGGGGATGACTTCTACTGCACTTAGGGAGGAAGGGCATGTACAAGTGGAGAAGCAACACCTCAGTGATGGAATCTTTAAAAACTCCACACATGGAGAAGGAAATGGCAACCCACTCCAGTATTCTTGCCTGGAAAACTCCATGGGCAGAGGAGTCTGGCGGGCTGAAGTCCACGGGTTTCCATGACTGACCGTGTGTGCACGAGGGTGGAGGGAGACGGGCTGGTAGCAAGAAACTGGTAGAAGTAAAAACTAAGAAAAAAATATAAAATAAAGACTCGATAAATATGACAACGACTGGTAGGAATAAACCTTCAGAAGTGCCTTCTCAGACCTCCCGTCAGAAGCACAAGCGTAATAAAGACACTGAGTTTTCACGGTCTCACACAAAATTAGACTGGTTTATGACAATGGGCAGAGAGGCTCCTCTAAGACATCGGGGCTGGGCTTTACTGGAGGATGCACATCGATTGAGTGCATGGCTGTGTGTTATGGAAATATGTCTTACTTGCAGGGCGAAGGCATCTTCTTGAAGAACACAGCAAATATCACCACAAATTCACGGAACTTGGCTACAATGACAATAGCTGATTTCCTGATGGCTACTGCTTGGCAGAGCTGGGATTGCCTCTGCCATTAAGTACCTCCGTGGCCAGCTGTGATAATAGCCATTACTTTCTCACTTAGAATCTTGCCATGTGCACTAGCGCAAGAACAGTGAAAGCTCCCCAGAGAAGCAAGTCAGGCAGACATGCTTCTGTTTTTTCACAGAAGCTGCTTATGACCGGCCCTGCTCACAGACAGATTGCTAATTCCAAATCGATAGACAGTTATGCAGATATTCTTTAGCAACTGAGCCACCAGGGAAGCCCTACTAGCTCAGTTGCTAAAGAATCTGCCTGCAACGCAGGAGACCCCGCTTTGAGTCCTGGGTCGGGTAGATCCCCTGGAGAAGGGATAGGCTACCCACTCCATTATTCTGGCCTAGAGAATTCCATGGACTGTGTAGTCCTTGGGGCCGCAAAGAGTCAGGCACGACCTGAGCCACTTTAACCTGCACATGCGGAAATCACTTAAAAAAAAATAAATGTGGTAACAGATCTAGAACCTCTGTCAAGCTCATGAGCGAGTAGTGTAAATGTACAGAATCAGCTTTGTCCTGCATAGTTACTACCGTCCTGTATTTGCTTTGAGAGGAGTTGAGCTACTCTTGGTACAGAGGAATGATTCTTTACCAACTGAGCCACAAGGGAAGCCCACTAATCCTGGAGTGGGTAGACTATCCCTTCTCCAGCGGATCTTCCTGACCCAGGAATTGAACCAGGGTCTCCTGCCTGAGTAACACATATTGGGTAAAAAATGGTGAGGGGGCAGAACTATGGACATTGATTGGTAAAATCAGTTTTCCTTGCCTAGATGGCTAGCGGACGCGAAAGAAATGTTGGTGTGGATTTAAAAAATTCTTCTGATACGAAACAAAAAATTTACTAGTTCTCTGCAGATCTTTAATGAAGCACAGATATTGTCATTAGATTGCTTTGGTCATATCCGTCTTATCCACATTTATTTTTTAAAATCACATAGAGTGGCTTCAATCACTTGAAGAAACGACAAAAGGTTTCTTTGGTCTCCATTCTATACTGGATTGAGAGAAGGCAGTTGATCAGCATGATGCAGGAGCTCAAGATGTTTTTGGGAAAAACTTGACTAGTCGGTTTAATGATATGGAAGAATGAATTAAGGATGGCAGCACGAAACAGAAGGCCATGCTAGAAGTACACAAGACCTTGTTTGGTAAGTCCAAACATGACTTTTTCTTTCAATTGAAGGATAGTTGCTTTACAGAATTTTGTTGCCAAACATCAACGTGAATGAGCCACAGGTTTACATAGGTCTCCTCCCTCCTGAACCTCTCTCCCATCTCCTCCTCTCCGTTCCACCCCTCTAGCTTGTTGCAGAGCCCCTGTTTGAGTCCCCTGAGTCATACAGCAAATTGCATTGGCATCTCTTTTAACGTATGGTACTATGTTTCCATGTCCTCTGCATTCATCTCACCCTCTCCTTCCTCCCCCCTGCCCGTGTCCATAAGTCTGTTCTCTACATCTGTGACTCCTTGGCTGCCCTGCAAATAATTTCATCAGTACCACCTTTAGTTCAAGCATTTCTTCCCCCCCCCCCAAGCATTTCTTATTTCTTATTCCACTCTTACTGTCTTTAGTGTGAGACTGATCTCGAAACTGATATGAAAGTATTATTCTCAGCATGGAAAATTTGGAAGATGCAAACATGAAAAATTTAAAAAGTAACGCAGAGGCTAGTCACTCTAGGCTAACCCCTAAAACATTTATTGACTGATTTCTAGTTTCTCTTCTTTAACCTTTTTGATCTACGTAATCCTGTGTACTCCTTTTAGTTAGGGATTCATTTTTAGACTATCCTGACTCTTCCATTAAGTTCCAGTTTGGGGTCTGATACACTTACAGATGTGCCAAGTGCTTCCTGAATACTATAGAAAATATTTTATGTTTAAAATACTTCCATGGGTATGTAGTGTGTCAATGATTTTAAGTTTATTTGTTACACATTTCAATGTAAAATCAATGTGTGAACTAACATATTCTCGATTTGGAAAAGGTGGCTTTTTTTGTTATGTGTAAGAATTCCTCACCGGACAAAAGGTCATGGAGAGGTCTATTGTTTTTCTAAAATGGTTATAGTGTTGTTGATATTTTCGGTAATTGAATTGGGGTGTGAGTTGCAAAGTTTGTGTTTCTGTTCAATTTTTCCATCTCTTCGGGTTTCTTTCTCTCTCCTGAGTCAGACAGTAATTTCCCATTGGTTGTCCAGTTACCAAGGTTGGTGTCCGTGCATCCGTGCTGGTCTCTGCATTCATGTCCGGGTGTCCTGTGAAACACTAAGCTTAATTTATTTGGAAATGACCTAGCTATGCAATATACTGTCATCACTCAGTTGAGCAAAAGGATAGAAATTCAGGTGATCAAACTCCGGAGAAGGTTTCGTCGGAGAGGGGCGTGCGTTCAGGGGGTTGGGTTGGGAGGGGCGCGGACCGCGGATATCTCAGATGCCCTCCCAACCTGGGCCTCTGCAGGCCTGCCTCTGCTCGGCAGCCTCCCCCCGCCCCCATCGCGTTTGCTGCTCAGGGCCGGGTGGTCTCTGCAGCTGCCCGGCATCCTGCCCGAGGCCCCCCCTGCCCAAACGCTGTCTTCCAGTCTTTCTCTGAACCCTCGACTCTTTCTGCCTCTGTCTCACCTTGCGTGGGTGCGTGCGAGTGCCTGTCCGTGTGCATGGTTGTCGCTCGTCCGCTCTCTCAGGAAGGTCCTCTGCTGGGCCCGTGGCGTTGGACAGGGCGGGCCTCGGTTTGGGGACAGGGCGGGGCTGAGGCACTCCAGGGGGTTTGCACAGCCGGCAGGATGGGCGCCTGGGGCCCCGGCTGGCCTGCCCCTAAGCCCGCAGGAGGCTCCGGGGACCGAGGCCCCGGGCCGACGCCCCACTCGTCTGGAGCCACGTGACCCTGAGCAGCGAAGGGGATGGTGGGGGGCGGGGGTTGGGGGGGCACCGAGACGTCCTTCCCGCTCAAGCCACCCCCCTCCCCAACCCCCGCCAGAGCTCCCGCAGCCTCGCCAGGCCGCTCGGGGTCCGGGAAGCGCCCCGGGCCGGGCCAGGCGCGTGCTGGCCGGGGGTGGCGTCGGCTGGTCACCCAGCTGCAGGGCCTGTCCCGGTTTTTCCCATAAGTTTTTCAACAGTGACGTTCACCCCACATTGTGAGTCGTCTAGATTTCTCACTGACACCCCTGTTAGGGAGTGGCTTTTTAGAGAGATAGGGAAGGTCACTTGGGGGATGTTAGTCATGAGAGAAAATAAGGGCTCAGGTGGGATTGTAGATGTCATCCAGGGGGTAAATAGAGACAGTTGTTGCTGGTACCAAGACATGAATTTTTTTTTCCCCCTTTCCCCAAAAGGCCATATTACGACCACATGGGGGCGCTGAGTAACAGCCCATAGCTCGGCTGGAAGGGTGGGCCTTTGATAGTGATACCCTGGGATGGGTTGGACATACCCCCAACCTTTGTCATTAATGCAGATGCAGCCCGGGCTGCTTAGGTTCAGTTGAGAAGCAGTGTGGTTTGCAAGTGAACATGCCTCGTTTAGGGAGAGATCAATAGCCATACAGGGAGATATGATTAGAAAGAGGAAGAACATCATATGATGCATTTTACTTATCTGAGGCAGGATTGATGGGGTTCTGCTTGAACAAGAGCCTGAGATCTTCAACAGGTTCACAGGAATAGCTGTCCTCTGGCTTTGGAGTCTCAGTTTCTGTCTCCCCCTCCTGTAGGCCATAGGGTTTTATTCTAGAATTGTGGAACCAGGCAGATAGACCCTTCACTTTTACAGCAGTTGAAGTCACTAGAACAACCTGATATGGCCCTGTCCATTTCTCGGACAGCTGGTTTGGACTCCCTTTTTCTTGCCAGGTCTTTACTGATACTTGATCCCCTGGCTTTACCTGGGGATTTTTCAAGTCTTCCTGTGGTTTGTTCTCCATACCGTTGGAGTTCTTGCTGAAACTTTCCCAGGTCAATTATATGTTTTAAGAGTGTATTGGCATCCTCGTCAAAAAACAAATCAGAAGTTAAGAATGGTCGTCCATACATCATTTCATAAGGACTTAACAATAGTGGCCGTTTGGGGGATGTCCGTAGCCTCATGAGGGCTATGGGCAGCATATGTGTCCACTTATTATGTGTTTCTGACATAGCTTAGCCAGAGCCCTTTTAAGAGTCTGGTTGGCTCTCTCTACCTTTCCTGAAGCTTGAGGCCTCCAGGTTGAGCGGAGCTGGTATTTTATGCCTAAGCCTGTGGCTAGGTTCTGGGGTATCATGGCTGTAAGTTAGGGCCCGTTGTCACTCTGAAGTGACCGAGGCAGCCCAAACCTAGGCACTATCTCCTTCAGCAGAGCTTTACAGACTTCTGTAGCTCTCTCTGTCTCAGTAGGAAACGCTTCGATCCATCCTGTGAATGTGTCAATAAAGACTAGCAAGTAAGAAAACCCTTGGGTCTTGGGCATGTCTGTAAATTCTACTTGCCAGTTCACTCCTGGGTATGATCCCCGATGAAGGACAGGTGTAATTAGAGGAGGTCTGGTTTTTGGGTTATTTTTTAGACAGGTGTCACAATTTTGTGTGACCTGTTTAACAACCTTAGCTAACTGGGGATGGGAGAGAATAGGCTTAAGCAAGATTTCTAGATTATCTTTTCCAAAATGGGCGCTCTTATGTAAGGAGTTAGTAATGTTTTAAACCTGAGAATCAGGGAGTATTATTTGGGCCTGATCAGGCTGAAACCACCCATGTGACCCAATCTCCCAGCCCCGCTCAGCATATCGGGAATGTCCCCCTGGGGTAAAATCTGGAGTCAGGGTTTCCTTGGGGAAAAGGGGGCAGATAGCAGTGGCAGAGGTAGCTTCCCCGGCAGCTCGTCCTGCCTCTTGATCAGCTTTCCTATTTCCCTGAGCCTCTTTTTCTTGCCCCTTTTGGTGACTCTTGCAGTGGATGACAGCTAATTTTGCAGGAAGTTTGACTGCCTCCAGGAGCCTGAGAATGAGCTCTTTGTGTTTAATAGCAGAGCTTCGGGCACTGAGCATCCCTCTTTCTTTCCAAATTGCTCCACGGGCATGCAGAATGAGGAAAGCATACTTAGAGTCCATACACACATTAATCCTCTTTCCTTCTCCTAACTCCAAAGCACTTGTCAGGGCAAAAAGTTCAGGTTTCTGGGCTGAGGTGTCTGGGGGAAGAGACCCACTTTCCTTAGTTGCTTCCAGGCTCACTACAGCATATCCTGCTTTCCTCTCTCCCTTTTCTTCAAAACTGCTGCCATCTGTGTGCCAGTTTTCCTCTGGGTCAGATAAAGGTGTCTCTGATAGGTCTCGGCGAGAAGAGTATAACTCGTCTGTGATTTGTATGCATTGGTGATCCAGAGGGGAGGTAGGGGGATCTGGCAGTAAGGTTGCTGGATTTAAAGTCTGGCAGACCCTCAACTTTATTTCTGGAGTGTCAAGGAGGAGGGCTTGGTATTGGGTCATCCTTCCCCCTGTCATCCACCTGTCCCCTTTCGTTTCCAAGACTGCTTGCACCCGGTGAGGCGTATACACTGTGGTGGGCTGACCCAGGGTCAGCTTAGATGCCTCCTTAACCATAAGAGCGATGACTGCTACTGCCCGGAGGCAAGTGGGCCACCCTCTGGCCACCTCATCTAGTTATTTTGAGAGATAAGCCACAGGTTGTCATACGGGCCCCATCATCTGCTCTAACACCCCAAGAGCAGTTCCTGTCCTTCCAGAAACATAGAGTCTAAAAGGCTTCTCCAGGTTGGGGAGGCCTAAAGCTGGGGCTGTAGTGATGGACTCTTTTAGGGCATTAAAGGCCACCTTGCAGGTCTCATGCCAGTCGAGTGGCTCTTCCTCTTTCCCCCTTAAATTTTCATATAGGGGTCTGGCCAGATTGCCATAATTAGGAATCCAGATCCTGCAAAACCCGGTCCTTCCTAAAAATCCCCTAAGCTGTTGTTTTGTTTGGTGGTACGGGGTATTTAAGATGAGGGATCTCCACTCGGGGTCAGGCATTCTTTTCTCTCCGTAATTATAAATCCAAGGTATTTTACTTGGGTTAATCTAATCTGAGCCTACTTGGAGGATACTCGATAACTCTTTTCATACAGGAAAGTTAGCGTTTTAAATAGTGTCCATTTGAGAGCTGGTAAAATCTGGCCTAGCTATGAGCAAGTCATCCACATACTGTATTAGACTACTGTTTGTTAAAGTTAATTCCCTTAGTTCTCTCCCCGAGGAAGTCCCGAAGATATGAGGGCTGTCCCTAAACCCTTGGGGTAGTCGAGTCCAGTCGAGAGTTGTATGGTCTCTCTTGTTTCCAAGTCCCGCCACTCAAAAGCAAAGAGTTTTTGGGATTCAGGATGGAGAGGAATGCAAAAGAAAGCATATTGAAGGTCCAAGACTGAGAAGTACTTGGCATTTCCTGGGACTTGGGATAGGAGGGTATATGGGTTTGGGACTATGGGGTGGATGGGAACCACAGCTTCATTAACAGCTCTTAGATCCTGGACGAATCGGTAAGATCCATGTGGTTTTTGAACGGGCAAGATTGGGGTGTTGCAGGGGGACTCACAGCTGATTCGAGTTCCAGTATCTCGGTATTTGTTAACTAATGGTTTAAGACCCTCAAGAGCTACTGGTTTTAAGGGATATTGTCTTTTCCAAGGCTAGGGAGCATTTGGTCTCAGAGAAATCTTTACTGGTGGAACATTTATGGCTAAACCAGGGCTGGAGACATCCCACACCTGGGGATTGACCTCATCTAGACAAGGGACAGACTCCTCCTTTTCTACCTCTGACTGTAAATATTCAGACATAGGCAAAGAAAATTATCGACTTCTACCTTTGTGTCCCCAAGTCACTCTGGTTTGGAGGAGAAAGTATTATCCTCACCATGGAAAATTTGGAAGCTGTTAACATGAAAAATTTAAAGAGTCACGCAGAGGCTAGTCACTCTAAGCTAACCCCTAAGACATTTATTGACTGATTTCTAGCTTCTCTTCTTTAAACTTTTTTATCTACAGTAATCCTGTGTTTTCCTTTTAGTTAAGGATTCATTTTTAGACTATCCTGACTCTTCCACTACGTTCCAGTTTTGGGTCTGATTCACTTACAGATGTGCCAAGTGCTTCCTGAATACTATAGAACACATTTTATGTTTAAAATACTTCCATGCTTATGTAGTGAGTCAATGATTTTAAGTTTATTTGTTACACATTTCAATGTAAATGTCAATGTGTGAACTAACATAATCACGACTTGGAAAAGTTGGCTTTTTTTTGCTGTGTGTTTGATCTGCTCACCCACCCAAAGGTCATGGAGAGGTCTATTGTTTTTCTAAAATGGTTATAGTGTTGTTTATTTTCTGGTAATTGAATTAGGGTTGAGTTGCAAAGCTTGTGTTTCTTTTCATTTCATTCCATCTGTTCGGGTTTCTTTCTCTCTCCTGAGTCAGACAGTAATTTCCCATTGGTTGTCCAGTTACCAAGGTTGGTGTCCATGCATCCGTGCTGGTCTCTCCATACATGTCCGGGTGTCCTGTGAAACACTAAGCTTAATTTATTTGGAAATGACCTAGCTGTTCAATACACTGTCATCACTCAGTTGAGCAGAGGGAGAGAAATTCAAGTGACAAAACTCCAGAGAAGCTAGTGTCAGAGCGTCCAGGCGTGGCATGCGTGCAGGGGGTTGGGGGGAGGGGGGCGGGGAGCGGAGCGCGGAGATCTCAGGTGTCCTCCCACCCTGGGCCTCTCCAGGCTCGCCGCTGCTCAGTGGCCTCCCCCCGCCCCCATCGCTTTGGCTGCTCAGGGCCGGGTGGTCTCTGCAGCTGCCCCGCATCCTGCCCGAGGCCACCCCTGCACACACGCTGTCTTCCAGTCTCTCTCTGAACGCTCGACTCTTTCTGCCTCTGTCTCACCTGGCTTGGGTGCGTGCGAGTGCCTGTCCGTGTGCCTGGCTGTCGCTCGTCCGCTCTCTCAGGAAGGTCCTGTGCTGGGCCCGTGGCGTGGGGGCAGGGCGGGCCTTGGTTTGGGGACAGGGAGGGACTGAGGCACTCCAGGGGGTTTGCACAGCCGGCAGGATGGGCGCCTGGGGCCCCGGCTGGGCTGCCCCTAAGCCTGCAGGAGGCTCCGGGGACCGCGGCCCCGGGCCGACGCCCCGATCTTCCGGAGCCACGTGACCCTGAGCTGCGAACGGGATGGTGGGGGGCGGGGGGTGGGGGGCTACCGAGACCTCCTCCCCGCTCAAGCCACCACCCTCCCAAACCCCCGCCAGAGATCCCACAGTATCGCCAGGCCCCTCGGGTTCCGGGAAGCGCCCCGGGCCGGGCCAGGCGCGTGCTGGCCGGGTGTGGCGTCGGCTGGTCTCCCAGCTGCAGGGCCTGTCCCGGTTTTTCCCATCAGTTTCAACAGTGACGGTCACCCCACATTGTGAGTCGTCTAGATTTCTCACTGACACCCCTGTTAGGGAGTGACTTTTTAGAGAGATAGGGAAGGTCACTTGGGGGATGTTAGTCATGAGAGAAAATAAGGGCTCAGGTGGGATTGCAGATGTCATCCAGGGGGTAAATAGAGACAGTTGTTGCTGGTACCAAGACATGAAGTTTTTTTTTCCCCCTTTCCCCAAAAGGCCATATTACGACCACATGGGGGCGCTGAGTAACAGCCCATAGCTCGGCTGGAAGGGTGGGCCTTTGATAGTGATACCCTGGGATGGGTTGGACATACCCCCAACCTTTGTCATTAATGCAGATGCAGCCCGGGCTGCTTAGGTTCAGTTGAGAAGCAGTGTGGTTTGCAAGTGAACATGCCTCGTTTAGGGAGAGATCAATAGCCATACAGGGAGATATGATTAGAAAGAGGAAGAACATCATATGATGCATTTTACTTATCTGAGGCAGGATTGATGGGGTTCTGCTTGAACAAGAGCCTGAGATCTTCAACAGGTTCACAGGAATAGCTGTCCTCTGGCTTTGGAGTCTCAGTTTCTGTCTCCACCTCCTGTAGGCTATAGGGTTTTATTCTAGAATTGTGGACCCAGGCAGATAGACCCTTCACTTTTACAGCAGTTGAAGTCACTAGAACAACCTGATATGGCCCTGTCCATTTCTCGGACAGCTGGTTTGGACTCCCTTTTTCTTGCCAGGTCTTTACTGATACTTGATCCCCTGGCTTTACCTGGGGATTTTTCAAGTCTTCCTGTGGTTTGTTCTCCATACCGTTGGAGTTCTTGCTGAAACCTTCCCAGGTCAATTATATGTTTTAAGAGTGTATTGGCATCCTCGTCAGGAAACAAATCAGAAGTTAAGAATGGTCGTCCATACATCATTTCATAAGGACTTAACAATAGTGGCCGTTTGGGGGATGTCCGTATCCTCATGAGGGCTATGGGCAGCATATGTGTCCACTTAGTATGTGTTTCTGACATAGCTTAGCCAGAGCCCTTTTAAGAGTCTGGTTGGCTCTCTCTACCTTTCCTGAAGCTTGAGGCCTCCAGGATGAGCGGAGCTGGAATTTAATGCCTAAGCATGTGGCTAGGTTCTGGGGTATCGTGGCTGTAAGTGAGGGCCCGTTGTCACTCTGAAGTGACCGAGGCAGCCCAAACCTAGGCACTATCTCCTTCAGCAGAGCTTTACAGACTTCTTTAGCTCTCTCAGTCTCATTAGGGAACCCTTCGATCCATCCTGTGAATGTGTCTATAAAGACTAGCAAGTAAGAAAACACTTGGGTCTTGGGCATGGCTGTAAATTCTACTTGCCAGTCCGCTCCTGGGTATGATCCCCGATGTTGGACAGGTGTAATTAGAGGAGGTCTGATTTTTGGGTTATTTTTTAGACAGGTGTCACAATTTTGTGTGACCTGTTTAACAACCTTAGCTAACTGGGGATGGGAGAGAATAGGCTTAAGCAAGATTTCTAGATTATCTTTTCCAAAATGGGCGCTCTTATGTAAGGAGTTAGTAATGTTTTAAACCTGAGAATCAGGGAGTATTATTTGGGCCTGATCAGGCTGAAACCACCCATGTGACCCAATCTCCCAGCCCCGCTCAGCATATCGGGAATGTCCCCCTGGGGTAAAATCTGGAGTCAGGGTTTCCTTGGGGAAAAGGGGGCAGATAGCAGTGGCAGAGGTAGCTTCCCCGGCAGCTCGTCCTGCCTCTTGATCAGCTTTCCTATTTCCCTGAGCCTCTTTTTCTTGCCCCTTTTGGTGACTCTTGCAGTGGATGACAGCTAATTTTGCAGGAAGTTTGACTGCCTCCAGGAGCCTGAGAATGAGCTCTTTGTGTTTAATAGCAGAGCGTCGGGCACTGAGCATCCCTCTTTCTTTCCAAATTGCTGCACGGGCATGCAGAATGAGGAAAGCATACTTAGAGTCCATACACACATTAATCCTCTTTCCTTCTCCTAACTCCAAAGCTCTTTTCAGGGCAAAAAGTTCAGCTTTCTGGGCTGAGGTGTCTGGGGGAAGAGACCCACTTTCCTTAGTTTCTTCTAGGCTCGCTACAGTATATTCTACTTTCCTCTCTCCCTTTTCTACAAAACTGCTGCCATTGTGTGCCTGTTTTCCTCTGGGTCAGATAAAGGTGTCTCTGATAGGTCCCGGCGAGAAGAGTATAACTCGTCTGTGATTTCTATGCATTGGTGATCCAGAGGGGAGGTAGGGGGATCTGGCAGTAAGGTTGCTGGATTTAAAGTCTGGCAGACCCTCAACTTTATTTCTGGAGTGTCAAGGAGGAGGGCTTGGTATTGGGTGATGCTTCCCCCTGTCATCCACCTGTCCCCTTTCGTTTCCAAGACTGCTTGTACCCGGTGTGGCGTATACACTGTGGTGGGCTGACCCAGGGTCAGCTGAGATGCCTCCTTAACCATAAGTTCGGTGGCTGCTACTGCCCGGAGGCAAGTGGGCCACCCTCTGGCCACCTCATCTAGTTATTTTGAGAGATAAGCCACAGGTTGTAATACGGGCCCCATCATCTGCTCTAACACCCCAAGAGCAGTTCCTGTCCTTCCAGAAACATAGAGTTTAAAAGGCTTCTCCAGGTTGGGGAGGCCTAAAACTGGGGTTGTAGTGATGGACTCTTTTAGGGCATTAAAGGCCACCTTGCAGGTCTCATGCCAGTCGAGTGGCTCTTCCACTTTCCCCCTTAAATTTTCATATAGGGGTCTGGCCAGATTGCCATAATTAGGAATCCAGATCCTGCAAAACCCGGTCCTTCCTAAAAATCCCCTAAGCTGTTGTTTTGTTGGGGGTACGGGGTATTTAAGATGAGGGATCTCCCCTCGGGGTCAGGCATTCTTTTTCTCTCCGTAATTATAAATCCAAGGTATTTTACTTGGGTTAAGCTAATCTGAGCCTACTTGGGGGATACTCGATAACCCTTTTCATACAGGAAAGTTAGCGTTTTAAATAGTGTCCATTTGAGAGCTGGTAAAATCTGGCCTAGCTATGAGCAAGTCATCCACATACTGTATTAGACTACTGTTTGTTAAAGTTAATTCCCTTAGTTCTCTCTCCGAGGAAGTCCCGAGTATATGAGGGTTGTCCCTAAACCCTTGGGGTAGTCGAGTCCAGTCGAGAGTTGTATGGTCTCTCTTGTTTCCAAGTCCTGCCACTCAAAAGCAAAGAGTTTTTGGGGCTCAGGATGGAGAGGAATGCAAAAGAAAGAACCTTGAAGGTCCAAGACTGAGAAGTACTTGGCATTTCCTGGGACTTGGGATAGGAGGGTATATGGGTTTGGGACTATGGGGTGGATGGGAACCACAGCTTCATTAACAGCTCTTAGATCCTGGACGAATCGGTAAGATCTATCTGGTTTTTGAACGGGCAAGATTGGGGTGTTGCAGGGGGACTCACAGCTGATTCGAGTTCCAGTATCTCTGTATTTGTTAACTAATCGTCTAAGACCCTCAAGAGCTACTGGTTTTAAGGGATATTGTCTTTTCCAGGGCTAGGGAGCATTTGGTCTCAGAGAAATCTTTACTGGTGGAACACTTATGGCTAAACCAGGGCTGGAGACATCCCACACCTGGGGATTGACCTCATCTAGACAAGGGACAGACTCCTCCTTTTCTACCTCTGACTGTAAATATTCAGACAGAGGCAAAGAAAATTATCGACTTCTACCTTTGTGTCCCCAAGTCACTCTGATTTGGAGGCGAAAGGATTATTCCCACCATGGAAAATTTGGAAGCTGCAAACATGAAAAATTTAAAGAGTCACGCAGAGGCTAGTCACTCTAAGCTAACCCCTAAGACATTTATTGACTGATTTCTAGCTGCTCTTCTTTAACCTTTTTTATCTGCAGTAATCCTGTGTGTTCCTTTTAGTTAGGGATTCATTTTTAGACTATCCTGACTCTTCCACTACGTTCCAGTTTTGGGTCTGATACACTTACAGATGTGCCAAGTGCTTCCTGAATACTATAGAACATATTTTATATTTAAAATACTTCCATGCTTATGTAGTGAGTCAATGATTTTAAGTTTATTTGTTACACATTCCAATGTAAAAGTCAATGTGTGAACTAACATATTCACGACTTGGAAAAGTTGACTTTTTTTTTGGTGTGTGTTTGAACTCCTCACCCGACCAAAGGTCATGGAGAGTTCTATTGATTTTCTAAAATGGTTATAGTGTTGTTTATTTTCAGGTAATTGAATTAGGGTGTGAGTTGCAAAGCTTGTGTTTCTGTTCATTTCATTCCATCTGTTCGGGTTTCTTTCTCTCTCCTGTGTCAGACAGTAATTTCCCATTGGTTGTCCAGTTACCAAGGTTGGTGTCCATGCATCCGTGCTGGTCTCTCCATACATGCCCGGGTGTCCTGTGATACACTAAGCTTAATTTATTTGGAAATGACCTAGCTGTTCAATACACTGTCATCACTCAGTTGAGCAGAGGGAGAGAAATTCAAGTGACAAAACTCCAGAGAAGCTAGTGTCAGAGTGCCCCGGCGTGGCATGCGTGCAAGGGGTTGGGGGGAGGGGGTCGGGGAGCTGAGCGCGGAGATCTCAGGTGTCCTCCCACCCTGGGCCTCTCCAGGCCCGCCGCTGCTGAGTGGCCTCCCCCCGCCCCCATCGCTTTGGCTGCTCAGGGCCGGGTGGTCTCTGCAGCTGCCTGGCATCCTGCCCGAGGCCCCCCCTGCCCACACGCTGTCTTCCAGTCTCTCTCTGAACCCTCGACTCTTTCTGCCTCTGTCTCACCTGGCGTGGGTCCGTGCGAGTGCCTGTCCGTGTGCCTGGCTGTCGCTCGTCCGCTCTCTCAGGAAGGTCCTGTGTTGGGCCCATGGCGTGGGGACAGGGCGGGCCTAGGTTTTGGGACTGGGCGGGGCTGAGGCACTCCAGGGGGTTTGCACAGCCGGCAGGATGGGAGCCTGGGGCCCCGGCTGAGCTGCCCCTAAGCTCCAGGAGGCTCCAGGGACTGCCGACCCGGGCCGAAGCCTCCCTCGTCTGGAGCCACCTGACCCTGAGCAGCGAACGGGATGGTGGTTGACAGGGGGTGAGGGTTCACCGAGATGTCCTCGCTGCTCTACCCACCCCCACTCCCCACACCCCAGGTTCCGCAGGCACGCCAGGCCCCGGCTGGCCGGGCCATACTGGTGCTGGCTTGGGCTCGCGGTGTGCGGAGCGGGGGTGGCCTCCGCTGGCTGCCGCGCTGCAGGCTCTGGCTGGCCGGAGTCCAGTCGCGGGTCGTGCGGCTCAAGTGCAGCACGAGCCCGCTCGAGAACTGCAGCCCCAGGCCCGACCGGCAGGTCAGACTGCAAGGGAGGCGCAACGCGGGGCTCCTGCAGCGTCTGGCAGCCGCCTCGGTCTAAGGCCATACCACCCTGAACGTGCCCTCTCTCCTCTGATCTGGGAAACTGAGCAGGGTCGGGCCTGGTCAGTACTTGGATGGGAGACCGCATAGTAGTTAGGCGATTTTTTTTGATTTTTCTGAATGCCTACTTCAGAAAGTTAGAATCGGATGACTTCACACAGTAAAACGAATCATATTTTCATACATAATCTTAAGAATCCAGCAGCTGGTCATTCTTTTTCCTGTCCTAACACAGCTAACTTGAAATCAGTTGTAGTAAGTTCTACTGACTTCAGACCCTCATCCCTAAGGGAAGATATATAGGAAAACCCATAATATATCTAAATAAACATGAAAGATACAATGATGAGAAAGAAAAAAATTTCTCAGTGACATCTTAGTTGGTATCGGAAACACGATGATTATGAAAGCACAGCCCATAATCAAGTCCAGGCCATGGAAGCCTGTGACTGTCACTGAGTGTTGACTTCCCTTTCAGCTGAGGTCGTAAAAAGTGCTTTGTAAAATTCTGAGGTTTGAAGCACTTGTAACCTCCCGAAGAGACTGCAATCAGAAGGGTTTCTAGAATATCCTGACGCTGTGGTGAGCTCAAGCAATACATACTCCAGAGGACGGAAGACAGACATGTTGGGAAGTGGGGATGACTTCTACTGCACTTAGGGAGGAAGGGCATGTACAAGTGGAGAAGCAACACCTCAGTGATGGAATCTTTAAAAACTCCACACATGGAGAAGGAAATGGCAACCCACTCCAGTATTCTTGCCTGGAAAACTCCATGGGCAGAGGAGTCTGGCGGGCTGAAGTCCACGGGTTTCCATGACTGACCGTGTGTGCACGAGGGTGGAGGGAGACGGGCTGGTAGCAAGAAACTGGTAGAAGTAAAAACTAAGAAAAAAATATAAAATAAAGACTCGATAAATATGACAACGACTGGTAGGAATAAACCTTCAGAAGTGCCTTCTCAGACCTCCCGTCAGAAGCACAAGCGTAATAAAGACACTGAGTTTTCACGGTCTCACACAAAATTAGACTGGTTTATGACAATGGGCAGAGAGGCTCCTCTAAGACATCGGGGCTGGGCTTTACTGGAGGATGCACATCGATTGAGTGCATGGCTGTGTGTTATGGAAATATGTCTTACTTGCAGGGCGAAGGCATCTTCTTGAAGAACACAGCAAATATCACCACAAATTCACGGAACTTGGCTACAATGACAATAGCTGATTTCCTGATGGCTACTGCTTGGCAGAGCTGGGATTGCCTCTGCCATTAAGTACCTCCGTGGCCAGCTGTGATAATAGCCATTACTTTCTCACTTAGAATCTTGCCATGTGCACTAGCGCAAGAACAGTGAAAGCTCCCCAGAGAAGCAAGTCAGGCAGACATGCTTCTGTTTTTTCACAGAAGCTGCTTATGACCGGCCCTGCTCACAGACAGATTGCTAATTCCAAATCGATAGACAGTTATGCAGATATTCTTTAGCAACTGAGCCACCAGGGAAGCCCTACTAGCTCAGTTGCTAAAGAATCTGCCTGCAACGCAGGAGACCCCGCTTTGAGTCCTGGGTCGGGTAGATCCCCTGGAGAAGGGATAGGCTACCCACTCCATTATTCTGGCCTAGAGAATTCCATGGACTGTGTAGTCCTTGGGGCCGCAAAGAGTCAGGCACGACCTGAGCCACTTTAACCTGCACATGCGGAAATCACTTAAAAAAAAATAAATGTGGTAACAGATCTAGAACCTCTGTCAAGCTCATGAGCGAGTAGTGTAAATGTACAGAATCAGCTTTGTCCTGCATAGTTACTACCGTCCTGTATTTGCTTTGAGAGGAGTTGAGCTACTCTTGGTACAGAGGAATGATTCTTTACCAACTGAGCCACAAGGGAAGCCCACTAATCCTGGAGTGGGTAGACTATCCCTTCTCCAGCGGATCTTCCTGACCCAGGAATTGAACCAGGGTCTCCTGCCTGAGTAACACATATTGCGTAAAAATCGGTGAGGGAGCAGAATTAGGGACATTGATTGGTAAAATCAGTTTTCCTTGTCTAGATGGCTAGCGGAGGCGAAAGAAATGTTGGTGTGGATTTAAAAAATTCTTCTGATACTATACAAAAAATTTACTAGTTCTCTGCAGAAGTCTTTAATGAAGCACAGATATTGTCATTAGATTGCTTTGGTCATATCCGTCTTATCCACATTTATTTTTTAAAATCACATAGAGTGGCTTCAATCACTTGAAGAAACGACAAAAGGTTTCTTTGGTCTCCATTCTATACTGGATTGAGAGAAGGCAGTTGATCAGCATGATGCAGGAGCTCAAGATGTTTTTGGGAAAAACTTGACTAGTCTGTTTAATGATATGGAAGAATGAATTAAGGATAGCAGCACGAAACAGAAGGCCATGCTAGAAGTACACAAGACCTTGTTTGGTAAGTCCAAACATGACTTTTTCTTTCAATTGAAGGATAGTTGCTTTACAGAATTTTGTTGCCAAACATCAACGTGAATGAGCCACAGGTTTACATAGGTCTCCTCCCTCCTGAACCTCTCTCCCATCTCCTCCTCTCCGTTCCACCCCTCTAGCTTGTTGCAGAGCCCCTGTTTGAGTCCCCTGAGTCATACAGCAAATTGCATTGGCATCTCTTTTAACGTATGGTACTATGTTTCCATGTCCTCTGCATTCATCTCACCCTCTCCTTCCTCCCCCCTGCCCGTGTCCATAAGTCTGTTCTCTACATCTGTGACTCCTTGGCTGCCCTGCAAATAATTTCATCAGTACCACCTTTAGTTCAAGCATTTCTTCCCCCCCCCCCAAGCATTTCTTATTTCTTATTCCACTCTTACTGTCTTTAGTGTGAGACTGATCTCGAAACTGATATGAAAGTATTATTCTCAGCATGGAAAATTTGGAAGATGCAAACATGAAAAATTTAAAAAGTAACGCAGAGGCTAGTCACTCTAGGCTAACCCCTAAAACATTTATTGACTGATTTCTAGTTTCTCTTCTTTAACCTTTTTGATCTACGTAATCCTGTGTATTCCTTTTAGTTAGGGATTCATTTTTAGACTATCCTGACTCTTCCATTAAGTTCCAGTTTGGGGTCTGATACACTTACAGATGTGCCAAGTGCTTCCTGAATACTATAGAAAATATTTTATGTTTAAAATACTTCCATGGGTATGTAGTGTGTCAATGATTTTAAGTTTATTTGTTACACATTTCAATGTAAAATCAATGTGTGAACTAACATATTCTCGATTTGGAAAAGGTGGCTTTTTTTGTTATGTGTAAGAATTCCTCACCGGACCAAAGGTCATGGAGAGGTCTATTGTTTTTCTAAAATGGTTATAGTGTTGTTGATATTTTCGGTAATTGAATTGGGGTGTGAGTTGCAAAGTTTGTGTTTCTGTTCAATTTTTCCATCTCTTCGGGTTTCTTTCTCTCTCCTGAGTCAGACAGTAATTTCCCATTGGTTGTCCAGTTACCAAGGTTGGTGTCCGTGCATCCGTGCTGGTCTCTGCATTCATGTCCGGGTGTCCTGTGAAACACTAAGCTTAATTTATTTGGAAATGACCTAGCTATGCAATATACTGTCATCACTCAGTTGAGCAAAAGGATAGAAATTCAGGTGATCAAACTCCGGAGAAGGTTTCGTCGGAGAGGGGCGTGCGTTCAGGGGGTTGGGTTGGGAGGGGCGCGGACCGCGGATATCTCAGATGCCCTCCCAACCTGGGCCTCTGCAGGCCTGCCTCTGCTCGGCAGCCTCCCCCCGCCCCCATCGCGTTTGCTGCTCAGGGCCGGGTGGTCTCTGCAGCTGCCCGGCATCCTGCCCGAGGCCCCCCCTGCCGAAACGCTGTCTTCCAGTCTTTCTCTGAACCCTCGACTCTTTCTGCCTCTGTCTCACCTTGCGTGGGTGCGTGCGAGTGCCTGTCCGTGTGCATGGTTGTCGCTCGTCCGCTCTCTCAGGAAGGTCCTCTGCTGGGCCCGTGGCGTTGGACAGGGCGGGCCTCGGTTTGGGGACAGGGCGGGGCTGAGGCACTCCAGGGGGTTTGCACAGCCGGCAGGATGGGCGCCTGGGGCCCCGGCTGGCCTGCCCCTAAGACCGCAGGAGGCTCCGGGGACCGAGGCCCCGGGCCGACGCCCCACTCGTCTGGAGCCACGTGACCCTGAGCAGCGAAGGGGATGGTGGGGGGCGGGGGTTGGGGGGGCACCGAGACGTCCTTCCCGCTCAAGCCACCCCCCTCCCCAACCCCCGCCAGAGCTCCCGCAGCCTCGCCAGGCCGCTCGGGGTCCGGGAAGCGCCCCGGGCCGGGCCAGGCGCGTGCTGGCCGGGGGTGGCGTCGGCTGGTCACCCAGCTGCAGGGCCTGTCCCGGTTTTTCCCATAAGTTTTTCAACAGTGACGTTCACCCCACATTGTGAGTCGTCTAGATTTCTCACTGACACCCCTGTTAGGGAGTGGCTTTTTAGAGAGATAGGGAAGGTCACTTGGGGGATGTTAGTCATGAGAGAAAATAAGGGCTCAGGTGGGATTGTAGATGTCATCCAGGGGGTAAATAGAGACAGTTGTTGCTGGTACCAAGACATGAATTTTTTTTTCCCCCTTTCCCCAAAAGGCCATATTACGACCACATGGGGGCGCTGAGTAACAGCCCATAGCTCGGCTGGAAGGGTGGGCCTTTGATAGTGATACCCTGGGATGGGTTGGACATACCCCCAACCTTTGTCATTAATGCAGATGCAGCCCGGGCTGCTTAGGTTCAGTTGAGAAGCAGTGTGGTTTGCAAGTGAATATGCCTCGTTTACGGAGAGATTAATAGCCATACAGGGAGATATGATTAGAAAGAGGAAGAACATCATATGATGCATTTCACATATCTGAGGCAGGATTGATGGGGTTCTGCTTGAACAAGAGCCTGAGATCTTCAACAGGTTCACAGGAATAGCTGTCCTCTGGATTTGGAGTCTCAGTCTCTGTCTCCCCCTCCTGTAGGCCATAGGGTTTTATTCTAGAATTGTGGACCCAGGCAGATAGACCCTTCATTTTACAGCAGTTGAAGTCACTAGAACAACCTGATATGGCCCTGTCCATTTCTCGGACAGCTGGTTTGGACTCCTTTTTTCTTGCCAGGTCTTTACTGATACTTGATCCCCTGGCTTTACCTGGGGATTTTTCAAGTCTTCCTGTGGTTTGTTCTCCATACCGTTGGAGTTCTTGCTGAAACCTTCTCAGGTCAGTTATATGTTTTTAGAGTGTATTGGCATCCTCGTCAAGAAACAAATCAGAAGTTAAGAATGGTCGTCCATACATCATTTCATAAGGACTGAACAATAGTGGCCGTTTGGGGGATGTCCGTAGCCTCATGAGGGCTATGGGCAGCATATGTGTCCACTTATTATGTGTTTCTGACATAGCTTAGCCAGAGCCCTTTTAAGAGTCTGGTTGGCTCTCTCTACCTTTCCTGAAGCTTGAGGCCTCCAGGATGAGCAGAGCTGGTATTTTATGCCTAAGCATGTGGCTAGGTTCTGGGGTATCGTGGCTGTAAGTGAGGGCCCGTTGTCACTCTGAAGTGACCGAGGCAGCCCAAACCTAGCCACTATCTCCTTCAGCAGAGCTTTACAGACTTCTGTAGCTCTCTCTGTCTCAGTAGGGAACGCTTCAATCCATCCTGTGAATGTGTCAATAAAGACTAGCAAGTAAGAAAACTTTTGGGTCTTGGGCATGTCTGTAAATTCTACTTGCCAGTCCACTCCTGGGTATGATCCCCGATGATGGACAGGTGTAATTAGAGGAGGTCTGGTTTTTGGGTTATTTTTTGACAGGTGTCACAATTTTGTGTGACATGTTTAACAACCTTAGCTAACTGGGGATGGGAGAGAATAGGCTTAAGCAAGATTTCTAGATTATCTTTTCCAAAATGGGCGCTCTTATGTAAGGAGTTAGTAATGTTTTAAACCTGATAATCAGGGAGTATTATTTGGGCCTGATCAGGTTGAAACCACCCATGTGACCCAATCTCCCAGCCCCGCTCAGCATATCGGGAATGTCCCCCTGGGGTAAAATCTGGAGTCAGGGTTTCCTTGGGGAAAAGGGGGCAGATAGCAGTGGCAGAGGTAGCTTCCCCGGCAGCTCGTCCTGCCTCTTGATCAGCTTTCCTATTTCCCTGAGCCTCTTTTTCTTGCCCCTTTTGGTGACTCTTGCAGTGGATGACAGCTAATTTTGCAGGAAGTTTGACTGCCTCCAGGAGCCTGAGAATGAGCTCTTTGTGTTTAATAGCAGAGCTTCGGACACTGAGCATCCATCTTTCTTTCCAAATTGCTGCACGGGCATGCAGAATGAGGAAAGCATACTTAGAGTCGATACACACATTAATCCTCTTTCCTTCTCCTAACTCCAAAGCTCTTGTCAGGGCAAAGAATTCAGCTTTCTGGGCTGAGGTGTCTGCGGGAAGAGACCCACTTTCTGTAATTTCTTCCAAGCTCACTACAGCATATCCTGCTTTCCTCTCTCCCTTTTCTACAAAACTGCTGCCATCTGTGTGCCAGTTTTCCTCTGGGTCAGATAAAGGTGTCTCTGATAGGTCCCGGCGAGAAGAGTATAACTCGTCTGTGATTTGTATGCATTGGTGATCCAGAGGGGAGGTAGGGGGATCTGGCAGTAAGGTTGCTGGATTTAAAGTCTGGCAGACCCTCAACTTTATTTCTGGAATGTCAAGGAAGAGGTTTGGTATTGGGTGATCCTTCCCCCTGTCATCCACCTGTCCCCTTTCTTTTCCAAGAGTGCTTGCACCCGGTGAGGCGTATACACTGTGGTGGGCTGACCCAGGGTCAGCTTAGATGCCTCCTTAACCATAAGAGCGATGACTGCTGCTGCCCGGAGGCAAGTGGGCCACCCTCTGGCCACCTCATCTAGTTATTTTGAGAGATAAGCCACAGGTTGTAATACGGGCCCCATCATCTGCTCTAACACCCCAAGAGCAGTTCCTGTCCTTCCAGAAACATAGAGTCTAAAAGGCTTCTCCAGGTTGGGGAGGCCTAAAGCTGGGGCTGTAGTGATGGACTCTTTTAGGGCATTAAAGTCCACCTTGCAGGTCTCATGCCAGTCGAGTGGCTCTTCCTCTTTCCCCCTTAAATTTTCATATAGGGGTCTGGCCAGATTGCCATAATTAGGAATCCAGATCCTGCAAAACCCGGTCCTTCCTAAAAATCCCCTAAGCTGTTGTTTTGTTTGGGGGTACGGGGTATTTAAGATGAGGGATCTCGCCTCGGGGTAGGCATTCTTTTTCTCTCCGTCATTATAAATCCAAGGTATTTTACTTGGGTTAAGCTAAAATGAGCCTACTTGGGGGATACTCGATAACACTTTTCATACAGGAAAGTGAGCGTTTTAAATAGTGTCCATTTGAGAGCTGGTAAAATCTGGCCTAGCTATGAGCAAGTAGTACACATACTGTATTAGACTACTGTTTGTTAAAGTTAATTCCCTTATTTCTCTCGCCGAGGAAGTCCCGAAGATAGGAGGGCTGTCCCTAAACCCTTGGGGTAGTCGAGTCCAGTCGAGAGTTGTATGGTCTCTCTTGTTTCCAAGTCCCGCCACTCAAAAGCAAAGAGTTTTTGGGATTCAGGATGGAGAGGAATGCAAAAGAAATCACCTTGAAGGTCCAAGACTGAGAAGTACTTGGCATTTCCTGGGACTTGGGATAGGAGGGTATATGGGTTTGGGACTATGGGGTGGATGGGAACCACAGCTTCATTAACAGCTCTTAGATCCTGGACGAATCGGTAAGATCCATCTGGTTTTTGAACGGGCAAGATTGGGGTGTTGCAGGGGGACTCACAGCTGCTTCGAGTTCCAGTATCTCGGTATTTGTTAACTAATGGTTTAAGACCCTCAAGAGCTACTGGTTTTAAGGGATATTGTCTTTTCCAGGGCTAGGGAGCATTTGGTCTCAGAGAAATCTTTACTGGTGGAACATTTATGGCTAAACCAGGGCTGGAGACATCCCACACCTGGGGATTGACCTCATCTAGACAAGGGACAGACTCCTCCTTTTCTACCTCTGACTGTAAATGTTCAGACATAGGCAAAGAAAATTATCGACTTCTACCTTTGTGTCCCCAAGTCACTCTGGTTTGGAGGCGAAAGTATTATTCTCAAAATGGAAAATTTGGAAGCTGCAAACATGAAAAATTTAAAGAGTCACGCAGAGGCTAGTCACTCTAAGCTAACCCCTAAGACATTTATTGACTGATTTCTAGCTTCTCTTCTTTAACCTTTTTTATCTACAGTAATCGTGTGTGTTCCTTTTAGTTAGGGATTCATTTTTAGACTATCCTGACTCTTCCACTACGTTCCAGTTTTGGGTCTGATACACTTAGAGATGTGCCAAGTGCTTCCTGAATACTATAGAACATATTTTATATTTAAAATACTTCCATGCTTATGTAGTGAGTCAATGATTTTAAGTTTATTTGTTACACATTTCAATGTAAAAGTCAATGTGTGAACTAACATATTCACGACTTGGAAAAGTTGGCTATTTTTTGCTGTGTGTTTGAACTCCTCACCCGACCAAAGGTCATGGAGAGGTCTATTGTTTTTGTATAATGGTTATAGTGTTGTTTATTTTCTGGTAATTGAATTAGGGTGTGAATTGCAAAGCCTGTGTTTCTTTTCATTTCATTCCATCTGTTCGGGTTTCTTTCTCTCTCCTGAGTCAGACAGTATTTTCCCATTGGTTGTCCAGTTACCAAGGTTGGTGTACATGCATCCGTGCTGGTCTCTCCAAACATGTCCGGGTGTCCTGTGAAACACTAAGCTTAATTTATTTGGAAATGACCTAGCTGTTCAATACACTGTCATCACTCAGTTGAGCAGAGGGAGAGAAATTCAAGTGACAAAACTCCAGAGAAGCTAGTGTCAGAGCGCCCCGGCGTGGCATGCGTGCAGGGGGTTGGGGGGAGGGGGGCGGGGCGCGGAGCGAGGAGATCTCAGGTGTCCTCCCACCCTGGGCCTCTCCAGGCCCGCCGCTGCTCAGTGGCCTCCCCGGGCCCCCATCGCTTTGGCTGCTCAGGGCCGGGTTGTCTCTGCAGCTGCCCGGCAACTTGCCCGAGACCCCCCCTGCCCACACGCTGTCTTCCAGTCTCTTTGTGAACCCTCGACTCTTTCTGCCTCTGTCTAACCTTGCGTGGGTGCGTGCGAGTGCCTGTCCGTGTGCCTGGCTGTCGCTCGTCCGCTCTCTCAGGAAGGTCCTGTGCTGGGCCCATGGCGTGGGGGCAGGGCGGGCCTCGGTTTGGGGACAGGGCGGGGCTGAGGCACTCCAGGGGGTTTGCACAGCCGGCAGGATGGGCGCCTGGGGCCCGGGCTGGGCTGCCCCTAAGCCTGCAGGAGGCTCTGTGGACCGCGGCCCCGGGCCGACGCCCCGCTCGTCCGGAGCCACCTGACCCTGTGCAGCGAACGGGATGGTGGGGGGCGGGGTGTGGGGGGGAACCGAGACGTCCTCCCCGCTCAAGCCACCCCCCTCCCCAAACCCCGGCAGAGCTCCCGCAGCCTTGCCAGGCCGCTTGGGGTCCGGGAAGCGCCCCGGGCCGGGCCAGGCGCGTGCTGGCCGGGGGTGGCGTCGGCTGGTCTCCCAGCTGCAGGGCCTGTCCCGGTTTTTCCCATCAGTTTCAACAGTGACGGTCACCCCACATTGTGAGTCGTCTAGATTTCTCACTGACAACCCTGTTAGGGAGTGGCTTTTTAGAGAGATAGGGAAGGTCACTTGGGGGATGTTAGTCATGAGAGAAAATAAGGGCTCAGGTGGGATTGCAGATGTCATCCAGGGGGTAAATAGAGACAGTTGTTGCTGGTACCAAGACATGAAGTTTTTTTTCCCCCTTTCCCCAAAAGGCCATATTACGACCACATGGGGGCGCTGAGTAACAGCCCATAGCTCGGCTGGAAGGGTGGGCCTTTGATAGTGATACCCTGGGATGGGTTGGACATACCCCCAACCTTTCTCATTAATGCAGATGCAGCCCGGGCTGCTTAGGTTCAGTTGAGAAGCAGTGTGGTTTGCAAGTGAACATGCCTCGTTTAGGGAGAGATCAATAGCCATACAGGGAGATATGATTAGAAAGAGGAAGAACATCATATGATGCATTTTACTTATCTGAGGCAGGATTGATCGGGTTCTGCTTGATCAAGAGCCTGAGATCTTCAACAGGTTCACAGGAATAGCTGTCCTCTGGCTTTGGAGTCTCAGTTTCTGTCTCCCCCTCCTGTAGGCCATAGGGTTTTATTCTAGAATTGTGGACCCAGGCAGATAGACCCTTCACTTTTACAGCAGTTGAAGTCACTAGAACAACCTGATATGGCCCTGTCCATTTCTCGGACAGCTGGTTTGGACTCCCTTTTTCTTGCCAGGTCTTTACTGATACTTGATCCCCTGGCTTTACCTGGGGATTTTTCAAGTCTTCCTGTGGTTTGTTCTCCATACCGTTGGAGTTCTTGCTGAAACCTTCCCAGGTCAATTATATGTTTTAAGAGTGTATTGGCATCCTCGTCAAGAAACAAATCAGAAGTTAAGATTGGTCGTCCATATATCATTTCATAAGGACTTAACAATAGTGGCCATTTGGGGGATGTCCGTAGCCTCATGAGGGCTATGGGCAGCATATGTGTCCACTTATTATGTGTTCCTGACATAGCTTAGCCAGAGCCCTTTTAAGAGTCTGGTTGGCTCTCTCTACCTTTCCTGAAGCTTGAGGCCTCCAGGATGAGCGTAGCCGGTATTTTCTGCCTAAGCATGCGGCTAGGTTCTGGGGTATCGTGGCTGTAAGTGAGGGCCCGTTGTCACTCTGAAGTGACCGAGGCAGCCCAAACCTAGGCACTATCTCCTTCAGCAGAGCTTTACAGACTTCTGTAGCTCTCTCAGTCTCAGTAGGGAACGCTTCGATCCATCCTGTGAATGTGTCAATAAAGACTAGCAAGTAAGAAAACCATTGGGTCTTGGGCATGGCTGTAAATTCTAAATGCGGAGCGGCATTGCCAGTCCGCTCCTGGGTATGATCCCCGATGTTGGACAGGTGTAATTAGAGGAGGTCTGGTTTTTGGGTTATTTTTTTAGACAGGTGTCACAATTGTGTGTGACATGTTTAACAACCTTAGATAACTGGGGATGGGAGAGAATAGGCTTAAGCAAGATTTCTAGATTATCTTTTCCAAAATGGGCGCTCTTATGTAAGGAGTTAGTAATGTTTTAAACCTGAGAATCAGGGAGTATTATTTGGGCCTGATCATGCTGAAACCACCCATGTGACCAATCTCCCAACCCCGCTCAGCATATCGGGAATGTCCCCCTGGGGTAAAATCTGGAGTCAGGGTTTCCTTGGGGAAAAGGGGTCAGATAGCAGTGGCAGAGGTAGCTGCCCCGGCAGCTCGTCCTGCCTCTTGATCAGCTTTCCTATTTCCCTGAGCCTCTTTTTCTTGCCCCTTTTGGTGACTCTTGCAGTGGATGACAGCTAATTTTGCAGGAAGTTTGACTGCCTCCAGGAGCCTGAGAATGAGCTCTTTGTGTTTAATAGCAGAGCTTCGGGCACTGAGCATCCCTCTTTCTTTCCAAATTGCTGCACGGGCATGCAGAATGAGGAAAGCATACTTAGAGTCGATACACACATTAATCCTCTTTCCTTCTCCTAACTTCAAAGCTCTTGTCAGGGCAAAAAGTTCAGCTTTCTGGGCTGAGGTGTCTGGGGGAAGAGACCCACTTTCCTTAGTTTCTTCCAGGCTCACTACAGCATATCCTGCTTTCCTCTCTCCCTTTTCTACAAAACTGCTGCCATCTGTGTGCCAGTTTTCCTCTGGGTCAGATAAAGGTGTCTCTGATAGGTCCCGGCGAGAAGAGTATAACTCGTCTGTGATTTGTATGCATTGGTGATCCAGAGGGGAGGTAGGGGGATCTGGCAGTAAGGTTGCTGGATTTAAAGTCTGGCCGACCCTCAACTTTATTTCTTGAGTGTCAAGGAGGAGAGCTTGGTATTGGGTGATCCTTCCCCCTGTCATCCACCTGTCCCCTTTCGTTTCCAAGAGTGCTTGCACCCGGTGAGGCGTATACACTGTGGTGGGCTGACCCAGGGTCAGCTTAGATGCCTCCTTAACCATAAGAGTGGTGGCTGCTACTGCCCGGAGGCAAGTGGGCCACCCTCTGGCCACCTCATCTAGTTATTTTGAGAGATAAGCCACAGGTTGTCATACGGGCCCCATCATCTGCTCTAACACCCCAAGAGCAGTCCCTGTCCTTCCAGAAACATAGAGTCTAAAAGGCTTCTCCAGGTTGGGGAGGCCTAAAGCTGGGGCTGAAGTGATGGACTCTTTTAGGGCATTAAAGGCCACCTTGCAGGTCTCATGCCAGTCGAGTGGCTCTTCCTCTTTCCCTCTTAAATTTTCATATAGGGGTCTGGCCAGATTGCCATAATTAGGAACCCAGATCCTGCAAAACCCGGTCCTTCCTAAAAATCTCCTAAGCTGTTGTTTTGTTTGGGGGTACGGGGTATTTAAGATGAGGGATCTCCCCTCGGGGTCAGGCATTCTTTTTCTCTCCTTAATTATAAATCCAAGGTATTTTACTTGGGTTAAGATAATCTGAGCCTACTTGGGGGATACTCGATAACCCATTTCATACAGGAAAGTTAGCGTTTTAAATAGTGTCCATTTGAGAGCTGGTAAAATCTGGCCTAGCTATGAGCAAGTCATCCACATACTGTATTAGACTACTGTTTGTTAAAGTTAATTCCCTTAGTTCTCTCCCCACGGAAGTCCCGAAGATATGAGGGCTGTCCCTAAACCCTTGGGGTAGTCGAGTCCAGTCGAGAATTGTATGGTCTCTCTTGTTTCCAAGTCCCGCCACTCAAAAGCAAAGAGTTTTTGGGATTCAGGATGGAGAGGAATGCAAAAGAAAGCACCTTGAAGGTCCAAGACTGAGAAGTACTTGGCATTTCCTGGGACTTGGGATAGGAGGGTATATGGGTTTGGGACTATGGGGTGGATGGGAACCACAGCTTCATTAACAGCTCTTAGATCCTGGACGAATCGGTAAGATCCATCTGGTTTTTGAACGGGCAAGATTGGGGTGTTGCAGGGGGACTCATAGCTGATTCGAGTTCCAGTATCTCGGTATTTGTTAACTAATGGTTAAAGACCCTCAAGAGCTACTGGTTTTAAGGGATATTGTCTTTTCCAGGGCTAGGGAGCATTTTGTCTCAGAGAAATCTTTACTGGTGGAACATTTATGGCTAAACCAGGGCTGGAGACATCCCACACCTGGGGATTGACATCATCTAGACAAGGGACAGACTCCTCCTTTTCTACCTCTGACTGTAAATATTCAGACATAGGCAAAGAAAATTATCGACTTCTACCTTTGTGTCCCCAAGTCACTCTGGTTTGGAGGCGAAAGTATTATTCTCAAAATGGAAAATTTGGAAGCTGCAAACATGAAAAATTTAAAGAGTCACGCAGAGGCTAGTCACTCTAAGCTAACCCCTAAGACATTTATTGACTGATTCCTAGCTTCTCTTCTTTAACCTTTTTTATCTACAGTAATCCTGTGTGTTCCTTTTAGTTAGGGATTCATTTTTAGACTATCCTGACTCTTCCACTTCGTTCCACTTTTGGGTCTGATACACTTAGAGATGTGCCAAGTGCTTCCTGAATACTATAGAACATATTTTATATTTAAAATACTTCCATGCTTATGTAGTGAGTCAATGATTTAAGTTTATTTGTTACACATTTCAATGTAAAAATCAATGTGTGAACTAACATATTCACAACTTGGAAAAGTTGGCTTTTTTTGATGTGTGTTTGAACTCCTCACCAAACCAAAGGTCATGGAGAGGTTTTTTGTTTTTCTAAAATGGTTATAGTGTTGTTTATTTTCTGGTAATTGAATTAGGGTGTGAGTTGCAAAGCTTGTGTTTCTGTTCATTTCATTCCATCTGTTCGGGTTTCTTTCTCTCTCCTGAGTCAGACAGTAATTTCCCATTGGTTGTCCAGTTACCAAGGTTGGTGTCCATGCATCCGTGCTGGTCTCTCCATACATGTCCGGGTGTCCTGTGAAACACTAAGCTTAATTTATTTGGAAATGACCTAGCTGTTCAATACACTGTCATCACTCAGTTGAGCAGAGGGAGAGAAATTCGAGTGACAAAACTCCAGAGAAGCTAGTGTCAGAGCGCCCCGGCGTGGCATGCGTGTAGGGGGTTGGGGGGAGGGGGGCGGGGCGCAGAGCGCGGAGATCTCAGGTGTCCTCCCACCCTGGGCCTCTCCAGGCCCGCCGCTGCTCAGTGGCCTCCCCCCGGCCCCATCGCTTTGGCTGCTCAGGGCCGGGTGGTCTCTGCAGCTGCCCGGCTTCCTGCCCGAGGCCCCCCCTGCCCACACGCTGTCTTCCAGTCTCTCTCTGAACCCTCGACTCTTTCTGCCTCTGTCTCACCTGGCGTGGATGCGTGCGAGTGCCTGTCCGTGTGCCTGGCTGTCGCTCGTCCGCTCTCTCAGGAAGGTCCTGTGCTGGGCCCGTGGCATGGGGGCAGGGCGGGCCTCAGTTTGGGGACAGGGCGGGGCTGAGGCACTACAGGGGGTTTGCACAGCCGGCAGGATGGGCGCCTGGGGCCCCGGCTGGGCTGCCCCTAAGCCCGCAGGAGGCTCCGGGGACCGCGGCCCCGGGCCGACGCCCCGCTCGTCCGGAGACACGTGACCCTGAGCAGCGAACGGGATGGTGGGGGGCGGGGGGTGGGGGGGCACCGAGACGTCCTCCCCGCTCAACCCACACCCCTCCCCAACCCCCGCCAGAGCTCCCGCAGCCTCGCCAGGCCGCTCGGGGTCCGGGAAGCGCCCCGGGCCGGGCCAGGCGCGTGCTGGCCGGGGGTGGCGTCGGCTGGTCTCCCAGCTGCAGTGCCTGTCCCGGTTTTTCCCATCAGTTTCAACAGTGACGGTCACCCCACATTGTGAGTCGTCTAGATTTCTCACTGACAACCCTGTTAGGGAGTGGCTTTTTAGAGAGATAGGGAAGGTCACTTGGGGGATGTTAGTCATGAGAGAAAATAAGGGCTCAGGTGGGATTGCAGATGTCATCCAGGGGGTAAATAGAGACAGTTGTTGCTGGTACCAGGACATGAAGTTTTTTTTCCCCCTTTCCCCAAAAGGCCATATTACGACCACATGGGGGCGCTGAGTAACAGCCCATAGCTAGGCTGGAAGGGTGGGCCTTTGATAGTGATACCCTGGGATGGGTTGGACATACCCCCAACCTTTGTCATTAATGCAGATGCAGCCCGGGCTGCTTAGGTTCAGTTGAGAAGCAGTGTGGTTTGCAAGTGAACATGCCTCGTTTAGGGAGAGATCAATAGCCATACAGGGAGATATGATTAGAAAGAGGAAGAACATCATATGATGCATTTTACTTATCTGAGGCAGGATTGATGGGGTTCTGCTTGAACAAGAGCCTGAGATCTTCAACAGGTTCACAGGAATAACTGTCCTCTGGCTTTGGAGTCTCAGTTTCTGTCTCCCCCTCCTGTAGGCCATAGGGTTTTATTCTAGAATTGTGGACCCAGGCAGATAGACCCTTCACTTTTACAGCAGTTGAAGTCACTAGAACAACCTGATATGGCCCTGTCCATTTCTCGGACAGCTGGTTTGGACTCCCTTTTTCTTGCCAGGTCTTTACTGATACTTGATCCCCTGGCTTTACCTGGGGATTTTGCAAGTCTTCCTGTGGTTTGTTCTCCATACCGTTGGAGTTCTTGCTGAAACCTTCCCAGGTCAATTATATGTTTTAAGAGTGTATTGGCATCCTCGTCAAGAAACAAATCAGAAGTTAAGATTGGTTGTCCATATATCATTTCATAAGGACTTAACAATAGTGGCCGTTTGGGGGATGTCCGTAGCCTCATGAGGGCTATGGGCAGCATATGTGTCCACTTATTATGTGTTCCTGACATAGCTTAGCCAGAGCCCTTTTAAGAGTCTGGTTGGCTCTCTCTACCTTTCCTGAAGCTTGAGGCCTCCAGGATGAGCGTAGCCGGTATTTTCTGCCTAAGCATGCGGCTAGGTTCTGGGGTATCGTGGCTGTAAGTGAGGGCCCGTTGTCACTCTGAAGTGACCGAGGCAGCCCAAACCTAGGCACTATCTCCTTCAGCAGAGCTTTACAGACTTCTGTAGCTCTCTCAGTCTCAGTAGGGAACGCTTCGATCCATCCTGTGAATGTGTCAATAAAGACAAGCAAGTAAGAAAACCCTTGGGTCTTGGGCATGGCTGTAAATTCTAAATGCGGAGCGGCATTGCCAGTCCGCTCCTGGGTATGATCCCTGATGTTGGACAGGTGTAATTAGAGGAGGTCTGGTTTTTGGGTTATTTTTTTAGACAGGTGTCACAATTGTGTGTGACATGTTTAACAACCTTAGCTAACTGGGGATGGGAGAGAATAGGCTTAAGCAAGATTTCTAGATTATCTTTTCCAAAATGGGCGCTCTTATGTAAGGAGTTAGTAATGTTTTAAACCTGAGAATCAGGGAGTATTATTTGGGCCTGATCAGGCTGAAACCACCCATGTAACCCAATCTCCCAACCCCGCTCAGCATATCGGGAATGTCCCCCTGGGGTAAAATCTGGAGTCAGGGTTTCCTTGGGGAAAAGGGGGCAGATAGCAGTGGCAGAGGTAGCTTCCCCGGCAGCTCGTCCTGCCTCTTGATCAGCTTTCCTATTTCCCTGAGCCTCTTTTTCTTGCCCCTTTTGGTGACTCTTGCAGTGGATGACAGCTAATTTTGCAGGAAGTTTGACTGCCTCCAGGAGCCTGAGAATGAGCTCTTTGTGTTTAATAGCAGAGCTTCGGGCACTGAGCATCCCTCTTTCTTTCCAAATTGCTGCACGGGCATGCAGAATGAGGAAAGCATACTTAGAGTCGATACACACATTAATCCTCTTTCCTTCTCCTAACTCCAAAGCTCTTGTCAGGGCAAAAAGTTCAGCTTTCTGGGCTGAGGTGTCTGGGGGAAGAGACCCACTTTCCTTAGTTTCTTCCAGGCTCACTACAGCATATCCTGCTTTCCTCTCTCCCTTTTCTACAAAACTGCTGCCATCTGTGTGCCAGTTTTCCTCTGGGTCAGATAAAGGTGTCTCTGATAGGTCCCGGCGAGAAGAGTATAACTCGTCTGTGATTTGTATGCATTGGTGATCCAGAGGGGAGGTAGGGGGATCTGGCAGTAAGGTTGCTGGATTTAAAGTCTGGCAGACCCTCAACTTTATTTCTGGAGTGTCAAGGAGGAGAGCTTGGTATTGGGTGATCCTTCCCCCTGTCATCCACCTGTCCCCTTTCGTTTCCAAGAGTGCTTGCACCCGGTGAGGCGTATACACTGTGGTGGGCTGACCCAGGGTCAGCTTAGATGCCTCCTTAACCAGAAGAGCGGTGGCTGCTACTGCCCGGAGGCAAGTGGGCCACCCTCTGGCCACCTCATCTAGTTATTTTGAGAGATAAGCCACAGGTTGTAATACGGGCCCCATCATCTGCTCTAACACCCCAAGAGCAGTTCCTGTCCTTCCAGAAACATAGAGTCTAAAAGGCTTCTCCAGGTTGGGGAGGCCTAAATCTGGGGCTGTAGTGATGGACTCTTTTAGGGCATTAAAGGCCACCTTGCAGGTCTCATGCCAGTCGAGTGGCTCTTCCTCTTTCCCCCTTAAATTTTCATATAGGGTTCTGGCCAGATTGCCATAATTAGGAATCCAGATCCTGCAAAACCCGGTCCTTCCTAAAAATCCCCTAAGCTGTTGTTTTGTTTGGGGGTACGGGGTATTTAAGATGAGGGATCTCCCCTCGGGGTCAGGCATTCTTTTTCTCTCCGTAATTATAAATCCAAGGTATTTTACTTGGGTTAAGCTAATCTGAGCCTACTTGGGGGATACTCGATAACCCTTTTCATACAGGAAAGTTAGCGTTTTAAATAGTGTCCATTTGAGAGCTGGTAAAATCTGGCCTAGCTATGAGCAAGTCATCCACATACTGTATTAGACTACTGTTTGTTAAAGTTAATTCCCTTAGTTCTCTCCCCGAGGAAGTCCCGAAGATATGAGGGCTGTCCCTAAACCCTTGGGGTAGTCGAGTCCAGTCGAGAGTTGTATGGTCTCTCTTGTTTCCAAGTCCCGCCACTCAAAAGCAAAGAGTTTTTGGGATTCAGGATGGAGAGGAATGCAAAAGAAAGCACCTTGAAGGTCCAAGACTGAGAAATACTTGGCATTTCCTGGGACTTGGGATAGGAGGGTATATGGGTTTGGGACTATGGGGTGGATGGGAACCACAGCTTCATTAACAGCTCTTAGATCCTGGACGAATCGGTAAGATCCATCTGGCTTTTGAACGGGCAAGATTGGGGTGTTGCAGGGGGACTCACAGCTGATTCGAGTTCCAGTATCTCGGTATTTGTTAACTAAAGGTTTAAGACCCTCAAGAGCTACTGGTTTTAAGGGATATTGTCTTTTCCAGGGCTAGGGAGCATTTGGTCTCAGAGAAATCTTTACTGGTGGAACACTTATGGCTAAACCAGGGCTGGAGACATCCCACACCTGGGGATTGACATCATCTAGACAAGGGACAGACTCCTCCTTTTCTACCTCTGACTGTAAATATTCAGACATAGGCAAAGAAAATTATCGACTTCTACCTTTGTGTCCCCAAGTCACTCTGGTTTGGAGGCGAAAGTATTATTCTCAAAATGGAAAATTTGGAAGCTGCAAACATGAAAAATTTAAAGAGTCACGCAGAGGCTAGTCACTCTAAGCTAAACCCTAAGACATTTATTGACTGATTTCTAGCTTCTCTTCTTTAAACTTTTTTATCTACAGTAATCCTGTGTGTTCCTTTTAGTTAGGGATTCATTTTTAGACTATCCTGACTCTTCCACTACGTTCCAGTTTTGGGTGTGATACACTTAGAGATGTGCCAAGTGCTTCCTGAATACTATAGAACATATTTTATATTTAAAATACTTCCATGCTTATGTAGTGAGTCAATGATTTTAAGTTTATTTGTTACACATTTCAATGTAAAAGTCAATGTGTGAACAAATATATTCACGACGTGGAAAAGTTGGCTATTTTTTGCTGTGTGTTTGAACTCCTCACCAGACCAAAGGTCATGGAGAGGTCTATTGTTTTTCTAAAATGATTATAGTGTTGTTTATTTTCTGGTAATTGAATTAGGGTGTGAGTTGCAAAGCCTGGGTTTCTGTTCATTTCATTCCATCTGTTCGGGTTTTTTTCTCTCTCCTGAGTCAGACAGTAATTTCCCATTGGTTGTCCAGTTACCAAGGTTGGTGTCCATGCATCCGTGCTGGTCTCTCCATACATGTCCGGGTATCCTGTGAAACACTAAGCTTAATTTATTTGGAAATGACCTAGCTGTTCAATACACTGTCATCACTCAGTTGAGCAGAGGGAGAGAAATTCAAGTGACAAAACTCCAGAGAAGCTAGTGTCAGAGCGCCCCGGCGTGGCATGCGTGCAGGGGGTTGGGGGGACGGGGGCGGGGCGCGGAGCGCGGAGATCTCAGGTGTCCTCCCACCCTGGGCCTCTCCAGGCCCGCCGCTGCTCAGTGGCCTCACCCCGCCCCCATCGCTTTGGCTGCTCAGGGCCGGGTGGTCTCTGCAGCTGCCCGGCAACTTGCCCGAGGCCCCCCCTGCCCACACGCTGTCTTCCAGTCTCTTTGTGAACCCTCGACTCTTTCTGCCTCTGTCTCACCTTGCGTGGGTGCGTGCGAGTGCCTGTCCGTGTGCCTGGCTGTCGCTCGTCCGCTCTCTCAGGAAGGTCCTGTGCTGGGCCCGTGGCGTGGGGGCAGGGCGGGCCTCGGTTTGGGGACAGGGCGGGGCTGAGGCACTCCAGGGGGTTTGCACAGCCGGCAGGATGGGCGCCTGGGGCCCGGGCTGGGCTGCCCCTAAGCCTGCAGGAGGCTCTGTGGACCGCGGCCCCGGGCCGACGCCCCGCTCGTCCGGAGCCACCTGACCCTGTGCAGCGAACGGGATGGTGGGGGGTGGGTGGTGGGGGGGAACCGAGACATCCTCCCCGCTCAAGCCACCCCCCTCCCCAACCCCCGGCAGAGCTCCCGCAGCCTTGCCAGGCCGCTTGGGGTCCGGGAAGCGCCCCGGGCCGGGCCAGGCGCGTGCTGGCCGGGGGTGGCGTCGGCTGGTCTCCCAGCTGCAGGGCCTGTCCCGGTTTTTCCCATCAGTTTCAACAGTGACGGTCACCCCACATTGTGATTCGTCTAGATTTCTCACTGACAACCCTGTTAGGGAGTGGCTTTTTAGAGAGATAGGGAAGGTCACTTGGGGGATGTTAGTCATGAGAGAAAATAAGGGCTCAGGTGGGATTGCAGATGTCATCCAGGGGGTAAATAGAGACAGTTGTTGCTGGTAACAAGACATGAAGTTTTTTTTCCCCCTTTCCCCAAAAGGCCATATTACGACCACATGGGGGCGCTGAGTAACAGCCCATAGCTCGGCTGGAAGGGTGGGCTTTGAAAGTGATACCCTGGGATGGGTTGGACATACCCCCAACCTTTGTCATTAATGCAGATGCAGCCCGGGCTGCTTAGGTTCAGTTGAGAAGCAGTGTGGTTTGCAAGTGAACATGCCTCGTTTAGGGAGAGATCAATAGCCATACAGGGAGATATAATTAGAAAGAAGAAGAACATCATATGATGCATTTTACTTATCAGAGGCAGGATTGATGGGGTTCTGCTTGAACAAGAGCCTGAGATCTTCAACAGGTTCACAGGAATAGCTGTCCTCTGGCTTTGGAGTCTCAGTTTCTGTCTCCCCCTCCTGTAGGCCATAGGGTTTTATTTTAGAATTGTGGACCCAGGCAGATAGACACTTCACTTTTACAGCAGTTGAAGTCACTAGAACAACCTGATATGGCCCTGTCCATTTCTCGGACAGCTGGTTTGGACTCCTTTTTCCTTGCCAGGTCTTTACTGATACTTGATACCCTGGCTTTACCTGGGGATTTTTCAAGTCTTCCTGTGGTTAAGGGAGGATTTGTTCTCCATACCGTTGGAGTTCTTGTTGAAACCTTCCCAGGTCAATTATATGTTTTAAGAGTGTATTGGCATCCTCGTCAAAAAACAAATCAGAAGTTAAGAATGGACCTCCATACATCATTTCATAAGGAATTAACAATAGTGGCCGTTTGGGGGATGTCCGTACCCTCATGAGGGCTATGGGTAGCCTATGTGTCCACTTATTATGTGTTTCTTGACATAGCATAGCCAGAGCCCTTTTAAGAGTCTGGTTGGCTCTCTCTACATTTCCTGAAGCTTGAGGCCTCCAGGATGAGCGGAGCGGGTATTTTATGCCTAAGCATGCGGCTAGGTTCTGGGATATCGTGGCTGTAAATGAGGGGGCATTGTCACTCTGAAGTGACCGAGGCAGCACACACCTAGGCACTATCTCCTTCAGCTGAGCTTTACAGACTTCTGTAGCTTTCTCTGTCTCAGTAGGGAATGCTTCGATCCATCCTGTGAATGTGTCAATAAAGACTAGCAAGTAAGAAAACACTTGGGTCTTGGGCATGGCTGTAAATTCTACTTTCCAGTCCGCTCCTGGGTATGATCCCCGATGTTGGACAGGTGTAATTAGAGGAGGTTTGGTTTCTGGGTTATTTTTTAGACAGGTGTCACAATTTTGTGTGACTTGTTTAACAACCTTAGCTAACTGGGGATGGGAGAGAATAGACTTAAGCAAGATTTCCAGATTATCTCTTCCAAAATGGGTGCTCTTATGTAAGGTGTTAGTAATTTTTTAAACCTGAGAATCAGGGAGTATTATTTGGGCCTGATCAGGCTGAAACCACCCATGTGACCCAATCTCCCAGCTCTGCTCAGCATATCAGGAATGTCCCCCTGGGGTAAAATCTGCAGTCAGGGTTTCCTTGGGGAAAAGGGGGCAGATAGCAGTGGCAGAGGTAGCTTCCCCGGCAGCTCGTCCTGCCTCTTGATCAGCTTTCCTATTTCCTTGAGCTTCTTTTTCTTGCCCCTTTTGGTGACTCTTGCAGTGGATGATAGCTAATTTTGCAGGAAGTTTGACTGCCTCCAGGAGCCTGAGAATGAGCTCTTTGTGTTCAATAGGAGACCTTCGGGCACTGAGCATCTCTCTTTCTTTCCAAATTGCTGTATGGGCATGCAGAATGAGGAAAGCATACTTAGAGTCCATATACACATTAATCTTCTTTCCTTCGCCTAACTCCAAAGCCCTTGTCAGGGCAAAAGTTCAGCTTTCTGGGCTGAGGTGTCTCAGGGAAGAGACCCACTTTCCTTAGTTTCTTCCACGCTCGCTACACCATATCCTGCTTTCCTCTCTCCCTTTTCTACAAAACTGCTGCCATATGTGTACCAGTTTTGCTCTGGGTCAGATAAAGGTGTCTCTGATAGGTCCCGGTGAGAAGAGTATAATTCGTCTGTGATTTGTATGCATTGGTGATCCAGAGGGAAAGTGGGGGATCTGGCAGTAAGGTTGCTGGATTGAAAGTCTGGCAGACCATCAACTTTATTTCTGGAGTGTCAAGGAGGAGGGCTTGGTATTGGGTGATCCTTGCCTCTGTCATCCACCTGTCCCCTTTCGTTTCCAAGACTGCTTGAACACGGTGAGGCATATACACTGTGGTGGGCTGACCCAGGGTCAGCTTAGATGCCCCCTTAACCATAAGAGCGGTGGCTGCTACTGCCCGGAGGGACGTGGGCCACCCTCTGGCCACCTCATCTAGTTATTTTGAGAGATAAGCCACAGGTTGTAATACGGGCCCCATCATCTGCCCTAACACCCCAAGAGCAGTTCCTGTCCTTCCAGAAACATAGAGTCTAAAAGGCTTCTCCAGGTTGGGGAGGCCTAAAGCTGGGGCTGTAGTGATGGACTCTTTTAGGGCATTAAAGGCCACCTTGCAGGTCTCATGCCAGTCGAGTGGCTCTTCCTCTTTCCCCCTTAAATTCTCATATAGGGGTCTGGCCAGATTGCCATAATTAGGAATCCAGATCCTGCAAAACCCGGTCCTTCCTAAAAATCCCCTAAGCTGTTGTTTTCTTTGGGGGTACGGGGTATTTAAGATGAGGGATCTCCCCTCGGGTTCAGGCATTCTTTTTCTCTCCGTAATTATAAATCCAAGGTATTTTACTTGGGTTAAGCTAATCTGAGCCTGCTTGGGGGATACTCGATAACCCTTTTCATACAGGAAATTTATCGTTTTAAATAGTGTCCATTTGAGAGCTGGTAAAATCTGGCCAGGCTATGAGCAAGTCATCCACATACTGTATTAGACTACTGTTTGTTAAAGTTAATTCCCTTAGTTCTCTCCCCGAGGAAGTCCCGGAGATATGAGGGCTGTCCCTAAACCCTTGGGGTAGTCGAGTCCAGTCGAGAGTTGTATGGTCTCTCTTGTTTCCAAGTCCCGCCACTCAAAGGCAAAGAGTTTTTGGGATTCAGGATGGAGAGGAATGCAAAAGAAAGCACCTTGAAGGTCCAAGACTGAGAAGTACTTGGCATTTCCTGGGACTTGGGATAGGAGGGTATATGGGTTTGGGACTATGGGGTGGATGGGAACCACAGCTTCATTAACAGCTCTTAGATCCTGGACGAATCGGTAAGATCCATCTGGTTTTTGAACGGGCAAGATTGGGGTGTTGCAGGGGGACACACAACTGATTCGAGTTCCAGTATCTCGGTATTTGTTAACTAATGGTCTAAGACCCTCAAGAGCTTCTGGTTTTAAGGGATATTGTCTTTTCCAGGGCTAGGGAGCATTTGGTCTCAGAGAAATCTTTTCTGGTGGAATATTTATGGCTAAACCTGGGCTGGAGACATCCCACACCTGGGGATTGACATCATCTAGACAAGGGACAGACTCCTCCTTTTCTACCTCTGACTGTAAATATTCAGACATAGGCAAAGAAAATTATCGACTTCTACCTTTGTGTCCCCAAGTCACTCTGGTTTGGAGGCGAAAGTATTATTCTCACCATGGAAAATTTGGAAGCTGCAAACATGAAAAATTTAAAGAGTCACGCAGAGGCTAGTCACTCTAAGCTAACCCCAAAGACATTTATTGACTGATTTCTAGCTTCTCTTCTTTAACCTTTTTTATCTACAGTAATCCTGTGTGTTCCTTTTAGTTAGGGATTCATTTTTAGACTCTCCTGACTCTTCCACTACGTTCCAGTTTTGGGTCTGATACACTTACAGATTTGCCAAGTGCTTCCTGAACACTATAGACCATATTTTATGTTTAAAATACTTCCATGCTTATGTAGTGAGTCAATGATTTTAAGTTTATTTGTTACACATTTCAATGTAAAAGTCAATGTGTGAACTAACATATTCATGACTTGGAAAAGTTGGCTTTTTTTTGCTGTGTGTTTGAACTCCTCACCCGACCAAAGGTCATGGAGAGGTCTATTGTTTTTCTAAAATGGTTATAGTGTTGATTATTTTCTGGTAATTGAATTAGGGTGTGAGTTGCAAAGCTTGTGTTTCTGTTCATTTCATTCCATCTGTTCGGGTTTCTTTCTCTCTCCTGAGTCAGACAGTAATTTCCCTTTGGTTGTCCAGTTACCAAGGTTGGTGTCCATGCATCCGTGCTGGTCTCTGCATTCATGTCCGGGTGTACTGTGAAACACTAAGGTTAATTTATTTGGAAATGACCTTGCTGTTCAATACACTGTCATCACTCAGTTGAGCAGAGGGAGAAAAATTCAAGTGACAAAACTCCAGAGAAGCTAGTGTCAGACCGACCCGACGTGGCATGCGTGCAGGGGGTTGGGGGGAGGGGGCGGTGGGCGGAGCGCGGAGGTCTCAGGTGTCCTCCCACCCTGGGCCTCTCCAGTCCCGCCGCTGCTCAGTGGCCTCCCCCCGCCCCCATCGCTTTGGCTGCTCAGGGCCGGGTGGTCTCTGCAGCTGCCCGGCATCCTGCCCGAGGCCCCCCCTGCCCACACGCTGTCTTCGAGTCTCTCTCTGAACCCTCGACTCTTTCTGCCTCTGTCTCACCTGGCGTGGGTGCGTGCGAGTGCCTATCCGTGTCCCTGGCTGTCGCTCGCCTGCTCTCCCAGGAAGGTCCTGTGCTGGGACCGCGGCGTGGGGGCAGGGCGGGCCACGGTAGGGCGAAAAGACGGGGCTGAGGCGCTCCAGGGGGTTTGCGCAGCCGGCAGGACGGGCGCCTGGGGCCCCGGCTGGGCTGCCCCTAAGCCCCTGGAGACTCCGGGGACCGCGGACCCGGGCCGAAGCCCCACTCGTCCAGAGCCACCTGACCCTGAGCAGCGAAAGGGATGGTGGGTGACAGGGGGTGAGGGGGCACCGAGATGTCCTCGCTGCGCTGCCCACCCCCCCTCCCCCCACCCCAGGTTCCGCAGGCACGCCAGGCCCCGGCCGGCCGTGCCAGACGGGTGCTGGCCTGGGCTCGTGGTGTGCGGAGCGGGGGCGCCCTCCGCTGGCCGCCAAGCTGCAGGCTCTGGCCGGCCGGAGTCCAGTCGCGGGTCTTGCGGCTCAAGTGCAGCGCGCGCCCGCTGGAGAACTGCAGCCCCAGGCCCGACCGGCAGGTCACATCGCAAGGGAGGAGCAACGCGGGGCTCCTGGGGCGCCTGGCAGCCGCCTCGGTCTAAGGCCATACCTCCCTGAACGTGCCCTCTCTCCTGTGATCTGGGAAACTGAGCAGGGTCTGGCCTGGTCAGTACTTGGATGGGAGTCCACCTAGTAGTTAGGCGATTTTTTTTTATTTTTCTGAATGCCTATTTCAGAAAGTTAGAATTGGATGACTTCACACAGTAAAATGAATCATATTTTCATACATAATCTTAAGAATCAAGCAGCTGGTCATTCTTTTTCCTGTCCTAACACAGCTAACTGGAAATCAGTTGTAATAAGTTCTAATGACTTCAGACCCTCATCCCTAAGGGAAGATATGTAGGAATACCCATAATATATCTAAATAAACATGAAAGATACAATGATGAGAAAGAAAAAAATTTCTCAGTGACATCTTAGTTGGTATCGGAAACACGATGATTATGAAAGCACAGCCCATAATCAAGTCCAGGCCATGGAAGCCTGTGACTGTCACTGAGTGTTGACTTCCCTTTCAGCTGAGGTCGTAAAAAGTGCTTTGTAAAATTCTGAGGTTTGAAGCACTTGTAACCTCCCGAAGAGACTGCAATCAGAAGGGTTTCTAGAATATCCTGACGCTGTGGTGAGCTCAAGCAATATATACTCCAGAGGACGGAAGACAGACATGTTGGGAAGTGGGGATGACTTCTACTGCACTTAGGGAGGAAGGGCATGTACAAGTGGAGAAGCAACACCTCAGTGATGGAATCTTTAAAGACTCCATACATGGAGAAGGAAATGGCAACCCACTCCAGTATTCTTGCCTGGAAAAATCCATGGGCAGAGTAGTCTGGCGGGCTGAAGTCCACGGGATTCCATGACTGACCGTGTGTGCACGAGGGTGGAGGGAGACGGGTTGGTAGCAAGAAACTTGTAGAAGTAAAAAATAAGAAAAAATATAAAATAAAGACTCGATATATATGACAACGACTGGTAGGAATAAACCTTCAGAAGTGCCTTCTCAGACCTCCCGTCAGAAGCACAAGCGTAATAAAGACACTGAGTTTTCACGGTCTCACACAAAATTAGACTGGCTTATGACAATGGGCAGAGAGGCTCCTCTAGGACATCGGGGCTGGGATTTACTGGAGGATGCACACCGATTGAGTGCATGGCTGTGTGTTATGGAAATATGTCTTACTGGCAGGGTGAAGGCATCTTCTTGAAGAACACAGCAAATAACACCACAAATTCATGGAACTTGGCTACAATGACAATAGCTGATTTCCTGATGGCTACTGCTTGGCAGAGCTGGGATTGCCTCTGCCATTAAGTACCTCAGTGGCCAGCTGTGATAATAGCCATTACTTTCTCACTTAGAAACTTGCCATGTGCACTAGCGCAAGAACAGTGAAAGCTCCCCAGAGAAGCAAGTCAGGCAGACATGCCTCTGTTTTCTCACAGAAGCTGCTTATGACCGGCCCTGCTCACAGACAGATTGCTAATTGCAAATCGATAGACAGTTATGCAGATATTCTTTAGCAACTGAGCCACCAGGGAAGCCCTACTAGCTCAGTTGCTAAAGAATCTGCCTGCAATGCAGGAGACCCCGCTTTGAGTCCTGGGTCGGGAAGATCCCCTGGAGAAGGGATAGGCTACCCACTCCTAGTATTCTGGCCTAGAGAATTCCATGGACTGTGTAGTCCTTGGGGCCACAAAGAGTCAGGCACGAACTGAGTCACTTTCACCTGCACATGCGGATATCACTTAAAAAAAAAAAAATGTGGTAACAGATCTAGAACCTCTGTCAAGCTCATGAGCGAGTAGTATAAGTGTAGAGAATCAGCTTTGTCCTGCATAGTTACTACCATCCTGTATTTGCTTTGAGAGGAGTTGAGCTACTCTTGGTACAGAGGAATGATTCTTTACCAACTGAGCAACAAGGGAAGCCCACTAATACTGGAGTGGGTAGCCTATCCCTTCTCCAGCGGGTCTTCCTGACCCAGGAATTGAACCAGGGTCTCCTGCCTGAGTAACACATATTGGGTAAAAATCGGTGAGGGAGCAGAACTAGGGACATTGATTGGTAAAATCAGTTTTCCTTGTCTAGATGGCCAGCGGAGGCGAAAGAAATGTTGGTGTGGATTTAAAAAATTCTTCTGATACTATACAATAAATTTACTAGTTGTCTGCAGAAGACTTTAATGAAGCACAGATATTGTCATTAGATTGCTTTGGTCATATCCGTCTTATCCACATTTATTTTTTAAAATCACATAGAGTGGCTTCAATCACTTGAAGAAACGACAAAAGGTTTCTTTGGTCTCCATTCTATACTGGATCGAGAGAAGGCAGTTGATCGGCATGATGCAGGAGCTCAAGATGTTTTTGGCAAAAACTTGACTAGTCTGTTTAATGATATGGAAGAATGAATTAAGGATGGCAGCACGAAACAGAAGGCCATGCTAGAAGTACACAAGACCTTGTTTTGTAAGTCCAAACATGACTTTTTCTTTCAATTGAAGGATAGTTGCTTTACAGAATTTTGTTGCCAAACATCAACGTGAATGAGCCACAGGTGTACATATGTCTCCTCCCTCCTGAACCTCTCTCACATCTCCTCCTCCGCGTTCCACCCCTCTAGCTTGTTGCAGAGCCCCTGTTTGAGTTCCCTGAGTCATACAGCAAATTGCATTGGCATCTCTTTTAACGTATGGTACTATGTTTCCATGTTCCACTGCATTCATCTCACCCTCTCCTTCCTCCCCCCTGCCCGTGTCCATAAGTCTGTTCTCTACATCTGTGACTTCTTGGCTGCCCTGCAAATAATTTCATCAGTACCACCTTTAGTTCAAGCATTTCTTCCCCCGCCCCCCAAGCATTTCTTATTTCTTATTCCACTCTTACTGTCTTGAGTGTGAGACTGATCTCAAAAGTGATATGAAAGTATTATTCTCAGCATGGAAAATTTGGAAGATGCAAACATGAAAAATTTAAAAAGTAACGCAGAGGCTAGTCACTCTAGGATAACCCCTAAAACATTTATTGACTGATTTCTAGTTTCTCTTCTTTAACCTTTTTGATCTACGTAATCCTGTGTATTCCTTTTAGTTAGGGATTCATTTTTAAACTATCCTGACTCTTCCATTAAGTTCCAGTTTGGGGTCTGATACACTTACAGATGTGCCAAGTGCTTCCTGAGTACTATAGAACATATTTTATGTTTAAAATACTTTCATGCGTATGTAGTGAGTCAATGATTTTAAGTTTATTTGTTACACATTTCATTGTAAAATCAATGTGTGAACTAAGATATTCTCGATTTGGAAAAGGTGGCTTTTTTTGTTGTGTGTAAGAATTCCTCACCGGACCAAAGGTCATGGAGAGGTCTATTGTTTTTCTAAAATGGTTATAGTGTTGTTGTTTTTTTCGGTAATTGAATTGGGGTGTGAGTTGCAAAGTTTGTGTTTCTGTTCATTTTTTTGATCTGTTCGGCTTTCTTTCTCTCTCCTGAGTCAGACAGTAATTTCCCATTGGTTGTCCAGTTACCAAGGTTGGTGTCCATGCATCTGTGCTGGTCTCTGCATTCATGTCCGGGTGTCCTGTGAAACACTAAGCTTAATTTATTTGGAAATGACCTAGCTGTGCAATATACTGTCATCACTCAATATAGCACAAGGATAGAAATTCAGGTGATCAAACTCCAGAGAAACTTTTGTCGGAGTGGGGCGGGCGTTCATGGGGTTGGGGTGGGACGGGCGCGGTCCGCGGATATCTCAGGTGCCCTCCCAACCTGGGCCTCTCCATGCCTGCCTCTGCTCGGCAGCCTCCCCCCGCCACCATCGCGTTTGCTGCTCAGGGCCGGGTGGTCTCTGCAGCTGCCCGGCATCCTGCCCGAGGCCCCCCCTGCCCGCACGCTGTCTTCCGGTGTCTCTCTGAACCCTCGTCTCTTTCTGCCTCTGTCTCACCTGGCGTCGGTGTGTGCGGGTGCCTGTCCGTGTGCCTGGCTGTCGCTCGTCCGCTCTCTCAGGAAGGTCCTGTGCTGGGCCCGTGGCGTGGGGGCAGGGCGGGCCTCGGTTTGGGGACAGGGTGGGGCTGAGGCACTCCAGGGGGTTTGCACAGCCGGCAGGATGGGCTCCTGGGGCCCCGGCTGGGCTGCCCCTAAGCCCGCAGGAGGCTCCGGGGACCGCGGCCCCGGGCCGATGCCCCGCTCGTCCGGAGCCACGTGACCCTGAGCAGCGAACGGGATGGTGGGGGGCGGGGGGTGGGGGGGCACCGAGACGTCCTCCCCGCTCAAGCCACCCCCCTCCCCAACCCCCGCCAGAGCTCCCGCAGCCTCGCCAGGCCGCTCGGTGTCCGGGAAGGGCCCCGGGCCGGGCCAGGCGCGTGCTGGCCGGGGGTGGCGTCGGCTTGTCTCCCAGCTGCAGGGCCTGTCCCGGTTTTTCCCGTCAGTTTCAACAGTGACGGTCACCCCACACTGTGAGTCGTCTAGATTTCTCATTGACACCCCTGTTAGGGAGTGGCTTTTTAGAGAGATAGGGAAGGTCACTTGGGGGATCTTATTCATGAGAGAAAATAAGGGCTCAGTTGGGATTGCAGATGTCATCCAGGGGGTAAATAGAGACAGTTGTTGTTGGTAGCAAGACATGAAGTTTTTTTTCCCCCTTTCCCCAAAAGGCCATATTACGACCACATGGGGGCACTGAGTAACAGCCCATAGCTCGGCTGGAAGGGTGGGCCTTTGATAGTGATACCCTGGGGTGGGTTGGACATACCCCCAACCTTTGTCATTAATGCAGATGCAGCCCGGGCTGCTTAGGTTCAGTTGAGAAGCAGTGTGGTTTGCAAGTGAATATGCCTCGTTTAGGTAGAGATCAATAGCCCTACAGGGAGATATGATTAGAAAGAGGAAGAACATCATATGATGCATTTTACTTATCTGAGGCAGGATTGATGGGGTTCTGCTTGAACAAGAGCCTGAGATCTTCAACAGGTTCACAGGAATAGCTGTCCTCTGGCTTTGGAGTCTCAGTTTCTGTCTCCCCCTCCTGTAGGCCATAGGGTTTTATTTTAGAATTGTGGACCCAGGCAGATAGACCCTTCACATTTACAGCAGTTGAAGTCTCTAGAACAACCTGATATGGCCCTGTCCATTTCTCGGACAGCTGGTTTGGACTCCCTTTTTCTTGCCAGGTCTTTACTGATACTTGATCCCCTGGCTTTACCTGGGGATTTTTCAAGTCTTCCTGTGGTTTGTTCTCCATACAGTTGGAGTTCTTGCTGAAACCTTCGCAAGTCAATTATATGTTTTAAGAGTGTATTGGCATCCTCGTCAAGAAACAAATCAGAAGTTAAGAATGGACGTCCATACATCATTTCATAAGGACTTAACAATAGTGGCCGTTTGGGGGATGTCCGTATCCTCATGAGGGCTATGGGCAGCATATGTGTCCACTTATTATGTGTTCCTGACATAGCTTAGCCAGAGCCCTTTTAAGAGTCTGGTTGGCTCTCTCTACCTTTCCTGAAGCTTGAGGCCTCCAGGATGAGCGGAGCTGGTATTTTATGCCTAAGCATGCGGCAAGGTTCTGGGGTATCTTGGCTGTAAGTGAGGGCCCGTTGTCACTCTGAAGTGACCGAGGCAGCCCAAACCTAGGCACTATCTCCTTCAGCAGAGCTTTACAGACTTCTGTAGCTCTCTCAGTCTCAGTAGGGAACGATTTTATCCATCCTGTGAATGTGACAATAAAGAGTAGCAAGTAAGAAAACACTTGGGTTTGGGCATGGCTGTAAATTCTACTTGCCAGTCCGCTCCTGGGTATGATCCCCGATGTTGGACAGGTGTAATTAGAGGAGGTCTGGTTTTTGGGTTATTTTTTAGACAGGTGTCACAATTTTGTGTGACTTGTTTAACAACCTTAGCTAACTGCGGATGGGAGAGAATAGGCTTAAGCAAGATTTCTAGATTATCTTTTCTAAAATGGGCGCTCTTATGTAAGGAGTTAGTAATGTTTTAAACCTGAGAATCAGGGAGTATTATTTGGGCCTGATCAGGCTGAAACCACCCATGTGACCCAATCTCCCAGCCCCGCTCAGCATATCGGGAATGTCCCCCTGGGGTAAAATCTGGAGTCAGGGTTTCCTTGGGGAAAAGGGGGCAGATAGCAGTGGCAGAGGTAGCTTCCCCGGCAGCTCGTCCTGCCTCTTGATCAGCTTTCCTATTTCCCTGAGCCTCTTTTTCTTGCCCCTTTTGGTGACTCTTGCAGTGGATGACAGCTAATTTTGCAGGAAGTTTGACTGCCTCCAGGAGCCTGAGAATGAGCTCTTTGTGTTTAATAGCAGAGCTTCGGGCACTGAGCATCCCTCTTTCTTTCCAAATTGCTGCACGGACATGCAGAATGAGGAAAGCATTCTTAGAGTCCATACACACATTAATCCTCTTTCCTTCTCCTAACTCCAAAGCTCTTGTCAGGGCAAAAACTTCAGCTTTCTGGGCTGAGGTGTCTGGGGGAAGAGACCCACTTTCCTTAGTTTCTTCCAGGCTCGCTAGAGCATATTCTGCTTTCCTCTCTCCCTTTTCTACAAAACTGCTGCCATCTGTGTGCCAGTTTTCCTCTGGGTCAGATAAAGGTGTCTCTGATAGGTCCCGGCGAGAAGAGTATAACTCGTCTGTGATTTGTATGCATTGGTGATCCAGAGGGGAGGTAGGGGGATCTGGCAGTCAGGTTGCTGGATTTAAAGTCTGGCAGACCCTCAACTTTATTTCTGGAGTGTCAAGGAGGAGGGCTTGGTATTGGGTGATCCTTCCCCCTGTCATCCACCTGTCCCCTTTCGTTTCCAAGACTGCTTGCACCCGGTGAGGCATATAAACTGTGGTGGGCTGACCCAGGGTCAGCTTAGATGCCTCCTTAACCATAAGAGCGGTGGCTGCTACTGTCCAGAGGCAAGTGGGCCACTCTCTGGCCACCTCATCTAGTTATTTTGAGAGATGAGCCACAGGTTGTAGTACGGGCCCCATCATCTGCTCTGACACCCCAAGAGCAGTTCCTGTCCTTCCAGAAACAGAGAGTCTAAAAGGCTTCTCCAGGTTGGGGAGGCCTAAAGCTGGGGCTGTAGTGATGGACTCTTTTAGGGCATTAAAGGCCACCTTGCAGGTCTCATGCCAGTCGAGTGGCTCTTCCTCTTTCCCCCTTAAATTTTCATATAGGGGTCTGGCCAGATTGCCATAATTAGGAATCCAGATCCTGCAAAACCCGGTCCTTCTTAAAAATCCCCTAAGCTGTTGTTTTGTTTGGGGGTACGGTGTATTTAAGATGAGGGATCTCCCCTCGGGGTCAGGCATTCTTTTTCTCTCCGTAATTATAAATCCAAGGTATTTTACTTGGGTTAAGCTAATCTGAGCCTACTTGGGGGATACTCGATAACCCTTTTCATACAGGAAAGTTAGCGTTTTAAATAGTGTCCATTTGAGAGCTGGTAAAATCTGGCCTAGCTATGAGCAAGTCATCCAATACTGTATTAGACTACTGTTTGTTACAGTTAATTCCCTTAGTTCTCTCCCCAAGGAAGTCCCGAAGATATGAGGGCTGTCCATAAACCCTTGGGGTAATCGAGTCCAGTCGAGAGTTGTATGGTGTCTCTTGTTTCCAAGTCCCGCCACTCAAAAGCAAAGAGATTTTGGGATTCAGGATGGAGAGGAATGCAAAAGAAAGCACCTTGAAGGTCCAAGACTGAGAAGTACTTGGCATTTCCTGGGACTTGGGATAGGAGGGTATATGGGTTTGGGACTATGGGGTGGATGGGAACCATAGCTTCATTAACAGCTCTTAGATCCTGGACGAATCGGTAAGATCCATCTGGTTTTTGAACGGGCAAGATTGGGGTGTTTCAGGGGGACTCACAGCTGATTCGAGTTCCAGTATCTCGGTATTTGTTAACTAATGGTTTAAGACCCTCAAGAGCTACTGGTTTTAAGGGATATTGTCTTTTCCAGGGCTAGGGAGCATTTGGTGTCAGAGAAATCTTTACTGGTGGAACATTTATGGCTAAACCAGGGCTGGAGACATCCCACACCTGGGGATTGACATCATCTAGACAAGGGACAGACTCCTCCTTTTCTACCTCTGACTGTAAATATTCAGACATAGGCAAAGAAAATTATCGACTTCTACCTTTGTGTCCCCAAGTCACTCTGGTTTGGAGGCAAAAGTATTATTCTCAAAATGGAAAATTTGGAAGCTGCAAACATGAAAAATTTAAAGAGTCACGCAGAGGCTAGTCACTCTAAGCTAACCCCTAAGACATTTATTGACTGATTTCTAGCTTCTCTTCTTTAACCTTTTTTATCTACAGTAATCCTGTGTGTTCCTTTTAGTTAGGGATTCATTTTTAGACTATCCTGACTCTTCCACTACGTTCCAGTTTTGGGTCTGATACACTTAGAGATGTGCCAAATGCTTCCTGAATACTATAGAACATATTTTATATTTAAAATACTTCCATGCTTATGTAGTGAGTCAATGATTTTAAGTTTAATTGTTACACATTTCAATGTAAAAATCAATGTGTGAACTAACATATTCACGACTTGGAAAAGTTGGCTTTTTTTGCTGTGTGTTTGAACTCCTCACCCGACCAAAGTTCATGGAGAGGTCTATTGTTTTTCTAAAATGGCTATAGTGTTGTTTATTTTCTGGTAATTGAATTAGGGTGTGAGTTGCAAAGCCTGTGTTTCTGTTCATTTCATTCCATCTGTTCGGGTTTATTTCTCTCTCCTGAGTCAGACAGTAATTTCCCATTGGTTGTCCAGTTACCAAGGTTGGTGTCCATGCATCCGTGCTGGTCTCTCCATACATGACCGGGTGTCCTGTGAAACACTAAGCTTAATTTATTTGGAATTGACCTAGCTGTTCAATACACTGTCATCACTCAGTTGAGCAGAGGGAGAGAAATTCAAGTGACAAAACTCCAGAGAAGCTAGTGTCAGAGCGTCCCGGCGTGGCATGCGTGCAGGGGGTTGGGGGGAGGGGGGCGGGGAGATGAGCACGGAGATCTCAGGTGTCCTCCCACCCTGGGCCTCTCCAGGCTCGCCGCTGCTCAGTGGCCTCCCCCCGCCCCCTTTTCTTTGGTTGCTCAGGGCCGGGTGGTCTCTGCAGCTGCCCGGCATCCTGCCCGAGACCCCCCTGCCCACACGCTGTCTTCCAGTCTCTCTCTGAACCCTCGACTCTTTCTGCCTCTGTCTCACCTGGCTTGGGTGCGTGCGAGTGCCTGTCCGTGTGCCTGGCTGTCGCTCGTCCGCTTTCAAAGGAAGGTCCTGTGCTGGGCCCGTGGCGTGGGGGCAGGGCGGGCCTCGGTTTGGGGACAGGGAGGGGTTGAGGCACTCCAGGGGGTGTGCACAGCCGGCAGGATGGGCGCCTGGGGCCCCGGCTGGGCTGCCCCTAAGCCCGCAGGAGGCTCCGGGGACCGCGGCCCCGGGCCGACGCCCCACTCTTCCGGAGCCACGTGACCCTGAGCAGCGAACGGGATGGTGGGGGTCGGGGGGTGGGGGGCCACCGAGAGGTCCTCCCCGCTCAAGCCACCCCCCTCCCCAACCCCCGCCAGAGATCCCGCAGCCTCGCCAGGCCGCTCGGGGTCCTGGAAGAGCCCTGGGCCGGGCCAGGAGTGTGCTGGCCGGGGGTGGCGTCGGCTGGTCTCCCAGCTGCAGGGCCTGTCCCGGTTTTTCCCATCAGTTTCAACAGTGACAGTCACCCCACATTGTGAGTCGTCTAGATTTCTCACTGACACCCCTGTTAGGGAGTGGCTTTTTAGAGAGATAGGGAAGGTCACTTGGGGGATGTTAGTCATGAGAGAAAATAAGGGCTCAGGTGGGATTGCAGATGTCATCCAGGGGGTAAATAGAGACAGTTGTAGCTGGTACCAAGACATGAAGTTTTTTTTCCCCCTTTCCCCAAAAGGCCATATTACGACCACATGGGGTCGCTGAGTAACAGCCCATAGCTCGGCTGGAAGGGTGGGCCTTTGCTAGTGATACCCTGGGATGGGTTGGACATACCCCCAACCTTTGTCATTAATGCAGATGCAGCCCGGGCTGCTTAGGTTCAGTTGAGAAGCAGTGTGGTTTGCAAGTGAACATGCCTCGTTTAGGGAGAGATCAATAGCCATACAGGGAGATATGATTAGAAAGAGGAAGAACATCATATGATGCATTTTACTTATCTGAGGCAGGATTGATGGGGTTCTGCTTGAACAAGAGCCTGAGATCTTCAACAGGTTCACAGGAATAGCTGTCCTCTGGCTTTGGAGTCTCAGTTTCTGTCTCCCCCTCCTGTAGGCCATAGGGTTTTATTCTAGAATTGTGGACCGAGGCAGATAGACCCTTCACTTTTACAGCAGTTGAAGTCACTAGAACAACCTGATATGGCCCTGTCCATTTCTCGGACAGCTGGTTTGGACTCCCTTTTACTTACCAGGTCTTTACTGATACTTGATCCCCTGGCTTTACCTGGGCATTTTTCAAGTCTTCCTGTGGTTTGTTCTCCATACCGTTGGAGTTCTTGCTGAAATCTTCCTAGGTCAATTATATGTTTTAAGAGTGTATTGGCATCCTCGTCAAGAAACAAATCAGAAGTTAAGAATGGTCGTCCATACATCATTTCATAAGGACTTAACATTAGTGGCCGTTTGGGGGATGTCCGTAGCCTCATGAGGGCTATGGGCAGCATATGTGTCCACTTATTATGTGTTTCTGACATAGCTTAGCCAGAGCCCTTTTAAGAGTCTGGTTGGCTCTCTCTACCTTTCCTGAAGCTTGAGGCCTCCAGGATGAGCGGAGCCGGTATTTTATGCCTAAGCATGCGGCTAGGTTCTGGGGTATCGTGGCTGTAAGTGAGGGCCCGTTGTCACTCTGAAGTGACCGAGGCAGCCCAAACCTAGGCACTATCTCCTTCAGCAGAGCTTTACAGACTTCTGTAGCTCTCTCAGTCTCAGTAGGGAACGCTTCGATCCATCCTGTGAATGTGTCAATAAAGACTAGCAAGTACGAAAACCCTTGGGTCTTGGGCATGGCTGTAAATTCTAAATGCGAAGCGGCATTGCCAATCCGCTCCTGGGTATGATCCCCGATGTTGGACAGGTGTAATTAGAGGAGGTCTGGATTTGGGGTTATTTTTTAGACAGGTGTCACAATTTTGTGTGACTTGTTTAACAACCTTAGCTAACTGGGGATGGGAGAGAATAGGCTTAAGCAAGATTTCTAGATTATCTTTTCCAAAATGGGCGCTCTTATGTAAGGAGTTAGTAATGTTTTAAACCTGAGAAACAGGGAGTATTATTTGGGACTGATCAGGCTGAAACCACCCATGTGACCCAATCTCCCAGCCCCGCTCAGCATATCGGGAATGTCCCCCTGGGTTAAATCTGGAGTCAGGGTTTCCTTGGGGAAAAGGGGGCAGATAGCAATGGCAGAGGTAGCTTCCCCGGCAGCTCGTCCTGCCTCTTGATCAGCTTTCCTATATCCCTGAGCCTCTTTTTCTTGCCCCTTTTGGTGACTCTTGCAGTGGATGACAGCTAATTTTGCAGGAAGTTTGACTGCCTCCAGGAGCCTGAGAATGAGCTCTTTGTGTTTAATAGCAGAGCTTCGGGCACTGAGCATCCCTCTTTCTTTCCAAATTGCTGCACGGACATGCAGAATGAGGAAAGCATACTTAGAGTCCATACACACATTAATCCTCTTTCCTTCTCCTAACTCCAAAGCTCTTGTCAGGGCAAAAACTTCAGCTTTCTGGGCTGAGGTGTCTGGGGGAAGAGACCCACTTTCCTTAATTTCTTCCAGGCTCACTACAGCATATCCTGCTTTCCTCTCTCCCTTTTCTACAAAACTGCTGCCATCTGTGTGCCAGTTTTCCTCTGGGTCAGATAAAGGTGTCTCTGATAGGTCCCGGCGAGAAGAGTATAACTCGTCTGTCTTTTGTATGCATTGGTGATCCAGAGGGGAGGTAGGGGGACCTGGCAGTAAAGTTGCTGGATTTAAAGTCTGGCAGACCCTCAACTTTATTTCTTGAGTGTCAAGGAGGAGGGCTTGGTTTTGGGTGATCCTTCCCCCTGATATCCACCTGTCCCCTTTCGTTTCCAAGACTGCTTGCACCCGGTGTGGCGTATACACTGTGGTGGGCTGACCCAGGGTCAGCTTAGATGCCTCCTTAACCATAAGAGCGGTGGCTGCTACTGCCCGGAGCTAAGTGGGCCACCCTCTGGCCACCTCATCTAGTTATTTTGAGAGATAAGCCACAGGTTGTAATACGGGCCACATCATCTGCTCTAACACCCCAAGAGCAGTTACTGTCCTTCCAGAAACCTAGAGTCTAAAAGTCTTCTCCAGGTTGGGGAGGCCTAAAGCTGGGGCTGTAGTGATGGACTCTTTTAGGGCATTAAAGGCCACCTTGCAGGTCTCATGCCAGTCGAGTGGCTCTTCCTCTTTCCCCCTTAAATTTTCATATAGGGGCATTGCCATAATTAGGAATCCAGATCCTGCAAAACCCGGTCCTTCCTAAAAATCCCCTAAGCTGTTGTTTTGTTTGGGGGTACGGGGTATTTAAGATGAGGGATCTCCCCTCTGGGTCAGGCATTCTTTTTCTCTCCGTTTTTATAAATCCAAGGTATTTTACTTGGGTTAAGCTAATCTGAGCCTACTTGGGGGATACTCGATAACCCTTTTCATACAGGAATGCTAGCGTTTTAAATAGTGTCCATTTGAGAGCTGGTAAAATCTGGCCTAGCTATGAGCAAGTCATCCACATACTGTATTAGACTACTGTTTGTTAAAGTTAATTCCCTTAGTTCTCTCCCCGAGGAAGTCCCGAAGATATGAGGGCTGTCCGTAAACCCTTGGCGTAGTCTAGTCCAGTCGAGAGTTGTATGTTCTCTCTTGTTTCCAAGTCCCGCCACTCAAAAGCAAAGAGTTTTTGGGATTCAGGATGGAGAGGAATGCAAAAGAAAGCACCTTGAAGGTCCAAGACTGAGAAGTACTTGGCATTTCCTGGGACTTGGGATAGGAGGGTATATGGGTTTGGGACTATGGGGTGGATGGGAACCACAGCTTCGTTAACATCTCTTAGATCCTGGACGAATCGGTAAGATCCATCTGGTTTTTGAACGGGCAAGATTGGGGTGTTGCAAGGGGACTCACAGCTGATTCGAGTTCCAGTATCTCGGTATTTGTTAACTAATGGTCTAAGACCCTCAAGAGCTACTGGTTTTAAGGGATATTGTCTTTTCCAGGGCTAAGGAGCATTTGGTCTCAGAGAAACCTTTACTGGTGGAATATTTATGGCTAAACCAGGGCTGGAGACATCCCACACCTGGGGATTGACCTCATCTAGACAAGGGACAGACTCCTCCTTTTCTACCTCTGACTGTAAATATTCAGACATAGGCAAAGAAAATTATCGACTTCTACCTTTGTGTCCCCAAGTCACTCTGGTTTGGAGGCGAAAGTACTATTCTCACCATGGAAAATTTGGAAGCTGTTAACATGAAGAATTTAAAGAGTCACGCAGAGGCTAGTCACTCTAAGCTAACCCCTAAGACATTTATTGACTGATTTCTAGCTTCTCTTCTTTAACCTTTTTTATCTACAGTAATCCTGTGTTTTCCTTTTAGTTAGGGATTCATTTTTAGACTCTCCTGACTCTTCCACTACGTTCCAGTTTTGGGTCTGATTCACTTACAGATGTGCCAAGTGCTTCCTGAATACTATAGAACATATTTTATGTTTAAAATACTTCCATGCTTATGTAGTGAGTCAATGATTTTAAGTTTATTTGTTACACATTTCAATGTAAAAGTCAATGTGTGAACTAACATATTCACGACTTGGAAAAGTTGGATTATTTGCTGTGTGTTTGATCTCCTCACCCGCCCAAAGGTCATGGAGAGGTCTATTGTTTTCCTAAAATGTTTATAGTGTTGTTTATTTTCTGGTAATTGAATTAGGGTGTGAGTTGCAAAGCTTGTTTTTCTGTTCATTTCATTCCATCTGTTCGGGTTTCTTTCTCTCTCCTGAGTCAGACAGTAATTTCCCATTGGTTGCCCACTTACCAAGTTTGGTGTCCATGCATCCGTGCTGGTCTCTCCATACATGTCCGGGTGTCCTGTGAAACACTAAGCTTAATTTATTTGGAAATGACCTAGCTGTTCAATACACTGTCATCACTCAGTTGAGCAGAGGGAGAGAAATTCAAGTGACAAAACTCCAGAGAAGATAGTGTCAGAGCGCCCCGGCGTGGCATGCGTGCAGGGGGTTGTGGGGAGGGGGGCGGGTCGCAGAGCGCGAGATCTCAGGTGTCCTCCCACCCTGGGCCTCTCCAGTCCCGCCGCTGCTCAGTGGCCTCCCCCTGCCCCCATCGCTTTGGCTGCTCAGGGCCGGGTGGTCTCTGCAGCTGCCCGGCATCCTGCCGGAGACCCCCCCTGCCCACACGCCGTCTTCCAGTCTCTCTCTGAACCCTCGACTCTTTCTGCCTCTGTCTCACCTGGCGTGGGTGCGTGCGAGTGCCTGTCCGTGTGCCTGGCTGTCGCTCGTCCGCTCTCTCAGGAAGGTCCTGTGCTGGGCCCGTGGCGTGTGGGCAGGGCGGGCCTCGGTTTGGGGACAAGGCGGGGCTGAGGCACTCCAGGGGGTTTGCACAGCCGGCAGGATGGGCGCCTGGGGCCCCGGCTGGGCTGCCCCTAAGCGCGCAGGAGGCTCCGGGGTCCGCGGCCCCGGGCCGACGCCCCGGTCGTCCGGAGCCACCTGACCCTGAGCAGCGAACGAGATGGTGGGGGGCGGGGGTTGGGATGGCACGGAGACGTCCTCCCCGCTCAAGCCACCCCCCTCCCCAACCCCCGCCATAGCTCCCGCAGCCTCGCCAGGCCGCTCGGGGTCCGGGAAGCGCCCCGGGCCGGGCCAGGCGCGTGCTGGCCGGGGGTGGCGTCGGCTGGTCTCCCAGCTGCAGGGCCTGTCCCGGTTTTTCCCATCAGTTTCAACAGTGATGGTCACCCCACATTGTGAGTCGTCTAGATTTCTCAGTGACACCCCTGTTAGGGAGTGGCTTTTTAGAGAGATAGGAAAGGTCACTTGGGGGATGTTAGTCATGAGAGAAAATAAGGGCTCAGGTGGGATTGCAGATGTCATCCAGGGGGTAAATAGAGACAGTTGTTGCTGGTACCAAGACATGAAGTTTTTTTTAGCCCTTTCCCCAAAAGGCCATATTACGACCACATGGGGGCGCTGAGTAACAGCCCATAGCTCCGTTGGAAGGGTGGGCCTTTGCTAGTGATACCCTGGGATGGGTTGGACATACCCCCAACCTTTGTCATTAATGCAGATGTAGCCCGGGCTGCTTAGGTTGAGTTGAGAAGCAGTGTGGTTTGCAAGTGAACATGCCTTGTTTAGGGAGAGATCAATAGCCATACAGGGAGATATGATTAGAAAGAGGAAGAACATCATATGATGCATTTTACTCATCTGAGGCAGGATTGTTGGGGTTCTGCTTGAACAAGAGCCTGAGATCTTCAACAGGTTCACAGGAATAGCTGTCGTCTGACTTTGGAGTCTCAGTTTCTGTCTCCCACTCCTGTAGGCCACAGGGTTTTATTCTAGAATTGGGGACACAGGCAGATAGACCCTTCAATTTTACAGCAGTTGAAGTCACTAGAACAACCTGATATGGCCCTGTCCATTTCTCGGACAGCTGGTTTGGACTCCCTTTTTCTTGCCAGGTCTTTACTGATACTTGATCCCCTGGCTTTACCTGGGGATTTTTCAAGTCTTCCTGTGGTTTGTTCTCCATACAGTTGGAGTTCTTGCTGAAACCTTCCTAGGTCAATTATATGTTTTAAGAGTGTATTGGCATCCTCGTCAAGAAATAAATCAGAAGTTAAGAATGGTCGTCCATACATCATTTCATAAGGACTTAACAATAGTGGCCGTTTGGGGGATATCCGTAGCCTCATGAGAGCTGTGGGCAGCATATGTGTCCACTTATTATGTGTTTCTGACATAGCTTAGCCAGAGCCCTATTAAGAGTCTGGTTGGCTCTCTCTAACTTTCCTGAAGCTTTAGGCCTCCAGGATGAGCGGAGCCGGTATTTTATGCCTAAGCATGTGGCTAGGTTCTGGGGTATTGTGGCTGTAAGTGAGGGCCCGTTGTCACTCTGAAGTGACCGAGGCAGCCCAAACCTAGGCACTATCTCCTTCAGCAGAGCTTTACAGACTTCTGTAGCTCTCTCAGTCTCAGTAGGGAATGCTTCGATCCATCCTGTGAATGTGTCAATAAAGACTAGCAAGTAAGAAAACCCTTGGGTCTTGGGCATGGCTGTAAATTCTACTTGCCAGTCCGCTCCTGGGTATGTTCCCCGATGTTTGACAGGTGTAATTAGAGGAGGTCTGGTTTTTGGGTTATTTTTTAGACAGGTGTCACAATTTTGTGTGACCTGTTTAACAACCTTAGCTAACTGGGGATGGGAGAGAATAGGCTTAAGCAAGATTTCTAGATTATCTTTTCCAAAATGGGCGCTCTTATGTAAGGAGTTAGTAATGTTTTAAACCTGAGAATCAGGGAGTATTATTTGGGCCTGATCAGGCAGAAACCACCCATGTGACCCAATCTCCCAGCCCCGCTCAGCATATCGGGAATGTCCCCCTGGGGTAAAATCTGGAGTCAGGGTTTCCTTGGGGAAAAGGGGGCAGATAGCAGTGGCAGAGGTAGCTTCCTCGGCAGCTCGTCCTGCCTCTTTATCAGCTTTCCTATTTCCCTGAGCCTCTTTTTCTTGCCCCTTTTGGTGACTCTTGCAGTGGATGACAGCTAATTTTGCAGGAAGTTTGACTGCCTCCAGGAGCCTGAGAATGAGCTCTTTGTGTTTAATAGCAGAGCTTCGGGCACTGAGCATCCCTCTTTCTTTCCAAATTGCTGCACGGACATGCAGAATGAGGAAAGCATACTTAGAGTCGATACACGCATTAATCCTCTTTCCTTCTCCTAACTCCAAAGCTCTTGTCAGGGCAAAAAGTTCAGCTTTCTGGGCTGAGGTGTCTGGGGGAAGAGACCCACTTTCCTTTGTTTCTTCCAGGCTCACTACAGCATATCCTGCTTTCCTCTCTCCCTTTTCTACAAAACTGCTGCCATCTGTGTGCCAGTTTTCCTCTGGGTCAGATAAAGTTGTCTCTGATAGGTCCCGGCGAGAAGAGTATAACTCGTCTGTGATTTGTATGCATTGATGATCCAGAGGGGAGGTAGGGGGATCTGGCAGTAAAGTTGCTGGATTTAAAGTCTGGCAGACCCTCAACTTTATTTCTTGAGTGTCAAGGAGGAGGGCTTGGTATTGGGTGATCCTTCCCCCTGACATCCACCTGTCCCCTTTAGTTTCCAAGACTGCTTGCACCCGGTGTGGCGTATACACTCTGGTGGGCTGACCCAGGGTCAGCTTAGATGCCTCCTTAACCATAAGAGCGGTGGCTGCTACTGCCCGGAGCTAAGTGGGCCACCCTCTGGCCACCTCATCGAGTTATTTTGAGAGATAAGCCACAGGTTGTAATACGGGCCCCATCATCTGCTCTAACACCCCAAGAGCAGTTACTGTCCTTCCAGAAACCTAGAGTCTAAAAGTCTTCTCCAGGTTGGGGAGGCCTAAAGCTGGGGCTGTAGTGATGGACTCTTTTAGGGCATTAAAGGCCACCTTGCAGGTCTCATGCCAGTCGAGTGGCTCTTCCTCTTTCCCCCTTAAATTTTCATATAGGGGCATTGCCATAATTAGGAATCCAGATCCTGCAAAACCCGGTCCTTCCTAAAAATCCCCTAAGCTGTTGTTTTGTTTGGTGGTACGGGGTATTTAAGATGAGGGATCTCCCCTCTGGGTCAGGCATTCTTTTTCTCTCCGTAATTATAAATCCAAGGTATTTTACTTGGGTTAAGCTAATCTGAGCCGACTTGGGGGATACTCGATAACCCTTTTCATACAGGAATGCTAGCGTTTTAAATAGTGTCCATTTGAGAGCTGGTAAAATCTGGCCTAGCTATGAGCAAGTCATCCACATACTGTATTAGACTACTGTTTGTTACAGTTAATTCCCTTAGTTCTCTCCCCGAGGAAGTCCCGAAGATATGAGGGCTGTCTCTAAACCCTTGGGGTAGTCTAGTCCAGTCGAGAGTTGTATGGTCTCTCTTGTTTCCAAGTCCCGCCACTCAAAAGCAAAGAGTTTTTGGGATTCAGGATGGAGAGGAATGCAAAAGAAAGCACCTTGAAGGTCCAAGACTGAGAAGTACTTGGCATTTCCTGGGACTTGGGATAGGAGGGTATATGGGTTTGGGTCTATGGGGTGGATGGGAACCACAGCTTCATTAACAGCTCTTAGATCCTGGACGAATCGGTAAGATCCATCTGGTTTTTGAACGGGCAAGATTGGGGTGTTGCAAGGGGACTCACAGCTGATTCGAGTTCCAGTATCTCGGTATTTGTTAACTAATGTTCTAAGACCCTCAAGAGCTACTGGTTTTAAGGGATATTGTCTTTTCCAGGGCTAAGGAGCATTTGGTCTCAGAGAAACCTTTACTGGTGGAATATTTATGGCTAAACCAGGGCTGGAGACATCCCACACCTGGGGATTGACCTCATCTAGACAAGGGACAGACTCCTCCTTTTCTACCTCTAACTGTAAATATTCAGACATAGGCAAAGAAAATTATCGACTTCTACCTTTGAGTCCCCAAGTCACTCTGGTTTGGAGGGGAAAGTACTATTCTCACCATGGAAAATTTGGAAGCTGTTAACATGAAAAATTTAAAGAGTCAGGCAGAGGCTAGTCACTCTAAGCTAAACCCTAAGACATTTATTGACTGATTTCTAGCTTCTCTTCGTTAACCTTTTTTTATCTACAGTAATCCTGTGTTTTCCTTTTAGTTAGGGATTCATTTTTAGACTCTCCTGACTCTTCCACTACGTTCCAGTTTTGGGTCTGATTCACTTACAGATGTGCCAAGTGCTTCCTGAATACTATAGAACATATTTTATGTTTAAAATAATTCCATGCTTATGTAGTGAGTCAATGATTTTAAGTTTATTTGTTACACATTTCAATGTAAAAGTCAATGTGTGAACTAACATATTCACGACTTGGAAAAGTTGGATTATTTGCTGGGTGTTTGATCTACTCACCCGCCCAAAGGTCATGGAGAGGTCTATTGTTTTCCTAAAATGGTTATAGTGTTGTTTATTTTCTGGTAATTGAATTAGGGTGTAAGGTGCAAAGCTTGTGTTTCTGTTCATTTCATTCCATCTGTTCGGGTTTCTTTCTCTCTCCTGAGTCAGACAGTACTTTCCCATTGGTTGTCCAGTTACCAAGGTTGGTGTCCATGCATCCGTGCTGGTCTCTCCATACATGTCCGGGTGTCCTGTGAAACACTAAGCTTAATTTATTTGGAAATGACCTAGCTGTTCAATACACTGTCATCACTCAGTTGAGCAGAGGGAGAGAAATTCAAGTGACAAAACTCCAGAGAAGATAGTGTCAGAGCGTCCCGGCGTGGCATGCGTGCAGGGGGTTGGGGGGAGGGGGGCGGGGAGATGAGCACGGAGATCTCAGGTGTCCTCCCACCCTGGGCCTCTCCAGGCTCGCCGCTGCTCAGTGGCCTCCGCCGCCCCCTTTTCTTTGGCTGCTCAGGGTCGGGTGGTCTCTGCAGCTGCCCGGCATCCTGCCTGAGGCCCCCCCTGCCCACACGCTGTCTTCCAGTCTCTCTCTGAACCCTCGACTCTTTCTGCCTCTGTCTCACCTGGCTTGGGTGCGTGCGAGTGCCTGTCCGTGTGCCTGGCTGTCGCTCGTCCGCTCTCTCAGGAAGGTCCTGTGCTGGGCCCGTGGCGTGGGGGCAGGGCGGGCCTCGGTTTGGGGAAAGGGAGGGGTTGAGGCACTCCAGGGGGTGTGCACAGCCGGCAGGATGGGCGCCTGGGGCCCCGGCTGGGCTGACCCTAAGCCCGCAGGAGGCTCCGGGGACCGCGGCCCCGGGCCGACGCCCCTCTCTTCCGGAGCCACGTGACCCTGAGCAGCGAACGGGATGGTGGGGGTCGGGGGTGGGGGGCCACCGAGAGGTCCTCCCCGCTCAAGCCACCCCCCTCCCCAACCCCCGCCAGTGATCCCGCAGCCTCGCCAGGCTGCTCGGGGTCCGGGAAGCGCCCCGGGCCGGGCCAGGCGCGTGCTGGCCCAGGGTGGCGTCGGCTGGTCTCCCAGCTGCAGGGCCTGTCCCGGTTTTTCCCATCAGTTTCAACAGTGACAGTCACCCCACATTGTGAGTCGTCTAGATTTCTCACTGACACCCCTGTTAGGGAGTGGCTTTTTAGAGAGATAGGGAAGGTCACTTGGGGGATGTTAGTCATGAGAGAAAATAAGGGCTCAGGTGAGATTGCAGATGTCATCCAGGGGGTAAATAGAGACAGTTGTTGCTGGTACCAAGACATGAAGTTTTTTTTCCCCCTTTCCCCAAAAGGCCATATTACGACCACATGGGGGCGCTGAGTAACAGCCCATAGCTCGGCTGGAAGGGTGGGCCTTTGCTAGTGATACCCTGGGATGGGTTGGACATACCCCCAACCTTTGTCATTAATGCAGATGCAGCACGGGCTGCTTAGGTTGAGTTGAGAAGCAGTGTGGTTTGCAAGTGAACATGCCTCGTTTAGGGAGAGATCAATAGCCATACAGGGAGATATGATTAGAAAGAGGAAGAACATCATATGATGCATTTTACTTTTCTGACGCAGGATTGATGGGGTTCTGCTTGAACAAGAGCCTGAGATCTTCAACAGGTTCACAGGAATAGCTGTCCTCTGGCTTTGGAGTCTCAGTTTCTGTCTCCCCCTCCTGTAGGCCATAGGGTTTTATTCTAGAATTGTGGACCCAGGCAGATAGACCCTTCACTTTTACAGCAGTTGAAGTCACTAGAACAACCTGATATGGCCCTGTCCATTTCTCGGACAGCTGGTTTGGACTCCCTTTTTCTTGCCAGGTCTTTACTGATATTTGATCCCCTGGCTTTACCTGGGGATTTTTCAAGTCTTCCTGTAGTTTGTTCTCCATACCGTTGGAGTTCTTGCTGAAACTTTCCAGGTCAATTATATGTTTTAAGAGTGTATTGGCATCCTCGTCAAGAAACAAATCAGAAGTTAAGAATGGTCGTCCATACATCATTTCATAAGGACTTAACAATAGTGGCCGTTTGGGGGATGTCCGTAGCCTCATGAGAGCTATGGGCAGCATATGTGTCCACTTATTATGTGTTTCTGACATAGCTTAGCCAGAGCCATTTAAGAGTCTGGTTGGCTCTCTCAACCTATCCTGAAGGTTGAGGCCTCCAGGATGAGCGGAGCTGGTATTTTATGCCTAAGCATGCGGCAAGGTTCTGGGGTATCGTGGCTGTAAGTGAGGGCCCGTTGTCACTCTGAAGTGACCGAGGCAGCCCAAACCTAAGCACTATCTCCTTCAGCAGAGCTTTACAGACTTCTGTAGCTCTCTCAGTCTAAGTAGGGAACGCTTCAATCCATCCTGTGAATGGGTCAATAAAGACTAGCAAGTAAGAAAACCCTTGGGTCTTGGGCATGGCTGTAAATTCTACTTTCCAGTCCGCTCCTGGGTATGATCCCCGATGTTGGACAGGTGTAATTAGAGGAGGTCTGGTTTTTGGGTTATTTTTTAGACAGGTGTCACAATTTTGTGTGACTTGTTTAACAACCTTAGCTAACTGGGGATGGGAGAGAATAGGCTTAAGCAAGATTTCTAGATTATCTTTTCCAAAATGGGCGCTCTTATGTAAGGAGTTAGTAATGTTTTAAACCTGAGAATCAGGGAGTATTATTTGGGACTGATCAGGCTGAAACCACTCATGTGACCCAATCTCCCAGCCCCGCTCAGCATATCGGGAATGTCCTCCTGGGGTAAAATCTGGAGTCAGGGTTTCCTTGGGGAAAAGGGGGCAGATAGCAGTGGCAGAGGTAGCTTCCCCGGCAGCTCGTCCTGCCTCTTGATCAGCTTTCCTATTTCCCTGAGCCTCTTTTTCTTGCCCCTTTTGGTGACTCTTGCAGTGGATGACAGCTAATTTTGCAGGAAGTTTGACTGCCTCCAGGAGCCTGAGAATGAGCTCTTTGTGTTTAATAGCAGAGCTTCGGGCACTGAGCATCCCTCTTTCTTTCCAAATTGCTGCACGGGCATGCAGAATTAGGAAAGCATACTTAGAGTCCATACACACATTAATCCTCTTTCCTTCTCCTAACTCCAAAGCTCTTGTCAGGGCAATAACTTCAGCTTTCTGGGCTGAGGTGTCTGGGGGAAGAGCCCCACGTTCCTTAGTTTCTTCCAGGCTCGCTAGAGCATATTCTGCTTTCCTCTCTCCCTTTTCTACAAAACTGCTGCCATCTGTGTGCCAGTTTTCCTCTGGGTCAGATATAGGTGTCTCTGATAGGTCCCGGCGAGAAGAGTATAACTCGTCTGTGATTTGTATGCATTGGTGATCCAGAGGGGAGGTAGGGGGATCTGGCAGTAAGGTTGCTGGATTAAAGTCTGGCAGACCCTCAACTTTATTTCTGGAGTGTCAAGGAGGAGGGCTTGGTATTGGGTGATCCTTCCCCCTGTCATCCACCTGTCCCCTTTCGTTTCCAAGAATGCTTGCACCCGGTGAGGCGTATACACTCTGGTGGCCTGACCCTGGGTCAGCTTAGATGCCTCCTTAACCATAAGAGCAGTGGCTGCTACTGTCCGGAGGCAAGTGGCCCACCCTCTGGCCACCTCATCTAGTTATTTTGAGAGATAAGCCACAGGTTGTAATACGGGCCACATCATCTGCTCTAACACCCCAAGAGCAGTTCCTGTCCTTCCAGAAACATAGAGTCTAAAAGGCTTCTCCAGGTTGGGGAGGCCTAAAGCTGGGGCTGTAGTGATGGACTCTTTTAGGGCATTAAAGGCCACCTTGCAGGTCTCATGCCAGTCGAATGGCTCTTCCTCTTTCCGCCTTAAATTTTCATATTGGGGTCTGGCCAGATTGCCATAATTAGGAATCCAGATCCTGCAAAACCCGGTCCTTCCTAAAAATCCCCTAAGTTGTTGTTTTGTTTGGGGGTACGGGATATTTAAGATGAGGGATCTCCCCCTCGGGGTCAGGCATTCTTTTTCTCTCCGTAATTATAAATTCATGGTATTTTACTTGGGTTAAGCTAATCTGAGCCAACTTGGGGGATACTCGATAACCCTTTTCATACAGGAAAGTTAGCGTTTTAAATAGTGTCCATTTGAGAGCTGGTAAAATCTGGCCTAGCTATGAGCAAGTCATCCACATACTGTATTAGACTACTGTTTGTTAAAGTTAATTCCCTTAGTTCTCTCCCCGAGGAAGTCCCGAAGATATGAGGGCTGTCCCTAAACCCTTGGGGTAGTCGAGTCCAGTCGAGAGTTGTATGGTCTCTCTTGTTTCCAAGTCCCGCCACTCAAAAGCAAAGAGTTTTTGGGATTCAGGATGGAGAGGAATGCAAAAGAAAGCACCTTGAAGGTCCAAGACTGAGAAGTACTTGGCATTTCCTGGGACTTTGGATAGGAGTGTATATGGGTTTGGGACTATGGGGTGGATGGGAACCACAGCTTCATTAACAGCTCTTAGATCCTGGACGAATCGGTAACATCCATCTGGTTTTTGAACGGGCAAGATTGGGGTGTTGCAGGGGGACTCACAGCTGATTCGAGTTCCAGTATCTCGGTATTTGTTAACTAAAGGTTTAAGACCCTCAAGAGCTACTGGTTTTAAGGGATATTGTCTTTTCCAGGGCTAGGGAGCATTTGGTGTCAGAGAAATCTTTACTGTTGGAACATTTATGGCTAAACCAGGGCTGGAGACATCCCACACCTGGGGATTGACATCACCTAGACAAGGGACAGACTCCTCCTTTTCTACCTCTGACTGTAAATATTCAGACATACGCAAAGGAAATTATCGACTTCTACCTTTGTGTCCCCAAGTCACTCTGGTTTGGAGGCGAAAGTATTATTCTCAAAATGGAACATTTGGAAGCTGCAAACATGAAAAATTTAAAGAGTCACGCAGAGGCTAGTCACTCTAAGCTAACCCCTAAGACATTTATTGACTGATTTCTAGCTTCTCTTCTTTAACCTTTTTTATCTACAGTAATCCTGTGTGTTCCTTTTAGTTAGGGATTCATTTTTAGACTATCCTGACTCTTCCACTACGTTCCAGTTTTGGGTCTGATACACTTAGAGATGGGCCAAGTGCTTCCTGAATACTATAGAACATATTTTATATTTAAAATACTTCCATGCTTATGTAGTGAGTCAATGAATTTAAGTTTATTTGTTACACATTTCAATGTAAAAGTCAATGTGTGAACTAACATATTCACGATTTGGAAAATTTGGCTTTTTTTTGCTGTGTGTTTGAACTCCTCACCTGACCGAAGGTCATGGAGAGGTCTATTGTTTTTCTAAAATGGTTATAGTGTTGTTTATTTTCTGGTAATTGAATTAGGGTGTGAGTTGCAAAGCCTGTGTTTCTGTTCATTTCATTCCATCTGTTCGGGTTTCTTTCTCTCTCCTGAGTCAGACAGTAATTTCCCATTGGTTGTCCAGTTACCAAGGTTGGTGTCCATGCATCCGTGCTGGACTCTCCATACATGTCCGGGTGTCCTGTGAAACACTAAGCTTAATTTATTTGGAAATGACCTAGCTGTTCAATACACTGTCATCACTCAGTTGAGCAGAGGGAGAGAAATTCAAGTGACAAAACTCCAGAGAAGCTAGTGTCAGAGCGCTGGGGCGTGGCATGCGTGCAGGGGGTTGGGGGTCGGGAGGCAGGGCGCGGAGCGCGGAGATCTCAGGTGTCCTCCCACCCTGGGCCTCTCCAGGCCCGCCGCTGCTCAGTGGCCTCCCCCCGCCCCCATCGCTGTGGCTGCTCAGGGCCGGGTGGTCTCTGAGGTGCCCGGCATCCTGCCCGAGGCCCCCCCCTGCCCACACGCTGTCTTCCAGTCTCTCTCTGAACCCTCGACTCTTTCTGCCTCTGTCTCACGTAGCGTGGGAGCGTGCGAGTGACTGTCCGTGTGAATGGCTGTCGCTCGTCCGCTCTCTCAGGAAGGTCCTGTGCTGGGCCCGTGGCGTGGGGGCAGGGCGGGCCTCGGTTTGGGGACAGGGCGGGGCTGAGGCACTCCAGGGGGTTTGCACAGCCGGCAGGATGGGCGCCTGGGGCCCCGGCTGGGCTTCCTCTAAGCCCGCAGGAGGCTCCGGGGACTGTGGCCCCGGGCCGACGCCCCGCTCGTCCGGAGCCACCTGACCCTGAGCAGCGTACGAGATGGTGGGGGGCGGGGGGTGGGGAGGCACCGAGACGTCCTCCCCGCTCAAGCCACCCCCCTCCCCAACCCCCGCCAGAGATCCCGCAGCCTCGCCAGGCCGCTCGGGGTCCGGGAAGCGCCCCGGGCCGGGCAAGGCGAGTGCTGGCCGGGGGTGGCGTCGGCTGGTCTCCCAGCTGCAGTGCCTCTCCCGGTTTTTCCCATCAGTTTCAACAGTGACGGTCACCCCACATTGTGAGTCGTCTAGATTTCTCACTGACACCCCTGTTAGGGAGTGGCTTTTTAGAGAGATAGGGAAGGTCAATTGGGGGATGTTAGTCATGAGAGAAAATAAGGGCTCAGGTGGGATTGCAGATGTCATCCAGGGGGTAAATAGAGACAGTTGTTGCTGGTACCAAGACATGAAGTTTTTTTCCCCCTTTCCCCAAAAGGCCATATTACGACCACATGGGGGCGCTGAGTAACAGCCCATAGCTCGGCTGGAAGGGTGGGCCTTTGATATTGATACCCTGGGATGGGTTGGACATACCCCCAACCTTTGTCATTAATGCAGATGCAGCCCGGGCTGCTTAGGTTGAGTTGAGAAGCAGTGTGTTTTGCAAGTGAACATGCCTCGTTTAGGGAGAGATCAATAGCCATACAGGGAAATATGATTAGAAAGAGGAAGAACATCATATGATGCATTTTACTTATCTGAGGCAGGATTGATGGGGTTCTGCTTGAACAAGAGCCTGAGATCTTGAACAGGTTCACAGGAATAGCTGTCCTCTGGCTTTGGAGTCTCAGTTTCTGTCTCCCCCTCCTGTAGGCCATAGGGTTTTATTCTGGAATTGTGGACCCAGGCAGATAGACCCTTCACTTTTACAGCAGTTGAAGTCACTAGAACAGCCTGATATGGCCCTGTCCATTTCTCGGACAGCTGGATTGGACTCCCTTTTTCTTGCCAGGTCTTTACTGATACTTGATCCCCTGGCTTTACCTGGGGATTTTTCAAGTCTTCCTGTGGTTTGTTCTCCATACCATTGGAGTTCTTGCTGAAACATTCCCAGGTCAATTATATGTTTTAAGAATATATTGACATCCTCGTCAAGAAACAAATCAGAATTTAAGAATGGTCGTCCATACATCATTTCATAAGGACTTAACAATAGTGGCCGTTTGGGGGATGTCCGTAGCCTCATGAGAGCTATGGGCAGCATATGTGTCCACTTATTATGTGTTTCTGACATAGCTTAGCCAGAGCGCTTTTAAGAGCCTGGTTGGCTCTCTCTACCTTTCCTGAAGCTTTAGGCCTCCAGGTTGAGTGGAGCCGGTATTTTATGCCTAAGCATGTGGCTAGGTTCTGGGGTTTCGTGGCTGTAAGTTAGGGCCCATTGTCACTCTGAAGTGACCGAGGCAGCCCAAACCTAGGCACTATCTCCTTCAGCAGAGCTTTACAGACTTCTGTAGCTCTCTCAGTCTCAGTAGGGAACGCTTCGTTCCATCCTGTGAATGTGTCAATAAAGACTAGCAAGTAAGAAAACCCTTGGGTCTTGGGCATGGCTGTAAATTCTACTTTCCAGTCCGCTCCTGGGTATGATCCCCGATGTTGGACAGGTGTAATTAGAGGAGGTCTGGTTTTTGGGTTATTTTTTAGACAGGTGTCACAATTTTGTGTGACCTGTTTAACAACCTTAGCTAACTGGGGATGGGAGAGAATAGGCTTAAGCAAGATTTCTAGATTTTCTTTTCCAAAATGGGCGCTCTTATGTAAGGAGTTAGTAATGTTTTATACCTGAGAATCAGGGAGTATTATTTGGGCCTGATTAGGCTGAAACCACCCATGTGACCCAATCTCCCAGCCCCGCTCAGCATATCGGGAATGTCCCCCTGGGGTAAAATCTGGAGTCAGGGTTTCCTTGGGGAAAAGGGGGCAGATAGCAGTGGCAGAGGTAGCTTCCCCGGCAGCTCGTCCTGCCTCTTGATCAGCTTTCCTATTTCCCTGAGCCTCTTTTTCTTGCCCCTTTTGGTGACTCTTGCAGTGGATGACAGCTAATTTTGCAGGAAGTTTGACTGCCTCCAGGAGCCTGAGAATGAGCTCTTTGTGTTTAATAGCAGAGCTTCGGGCACTGAGCATCCCTCTTTCTTTCCAAATTGCTGAACGGGCATGCAGAATGAGGAAAGCATACTTAGAGTCCATACACACATTAATCCTGTTTCCTTCTCCTAACTCCAAAGCTCTTGTCAGGACAAAAAGTTCAGCTTTCTGGGCTGAGGTGTCTGGCGGAAGAGACCCACTTTCCTTAGTTTCTTCCAGGCTCACTACAGCATATCCTGCTTTCCTCTCTCCCTTTTCTACAAAACTGCTGCCATCTGTGTGCCAGTTTTCCTCTGGGTCAGATAAAGGTGTCTCTGATAGGTCCCGGCGAGAAGAGTATAACTCGTCTGTGATTTGTATGCATTGGTGATCCAGAGGGGAGGTAGGGGGATCTGGCAGTAAGGTTACTGGATTTAAAGTCTGGCAGACCCTCAACTTTATTTCTGGAGTGTCAAGCAGGAGGGCTTGGTATTGGGTGATCCTTCCCCCTGTCATCCACCTGTCCCCTTTCGTTTCCAAGACTGCTTGCACCCGGTGAGGCGTATAAACTGTGGTGGGCTGACCCAGGGTCAGCTTAGAAGCTTCCTTAACCATAAGAGCGGTGGCTGCTACTAACCGGAGGCAAGTGGGCCACCCTCTGGCCACCTCATCTAGTTATTTTGAGAGATAAGCCACAGGTTGTAATACGGGCCCCATCATCTGCTCTAACACCCCAAGAGCAGTTCCTGTCCTTCCAGAAACATAGAGTCTAAAAGGCTTCTCCAGGTTGGGGAGGCCTAAAGCTGGGGCTGTAGTGATGGACTCTTTTAGGGCATTAAAGGCCACCTTGCAGGTCTCATGCCAGTCGAGTGGCTCTTCCTCTTTCCCCCTTAAATTTTCATATAGGGGTCTGGCCAGATTGCCATAATAAGGAATCCAGATCCTGCAAAACACGGTCCTTCCTAAAAATCCCCTAAGCTGTTGTTTTGTTTGGGGGTGCGGCGTTTTTAAGATGAGGGATCTCCCCTCGGGGTCAGGCATTCTTTTTCTCTCCGTAATTATAAATCCAAGGTATTTTACTTGGGTTAAGCTAATCTGAGCCTACTTGTGGGATACTCGATAACCCTTTTCATACAGGAAAGTTAGCGTTTTAAATAGTGTCCATTTGAGAGCTGGTAAAATCTGGCCTAGCTATGAGCAAGTCATCCACATACTGTGTTAGACTACTGTTTGTTAAAGTTAATTCCCTTAGTTCTCTCCCCGAGGAAGTCCCGAAGATACGAGGGCTGTCCCTAAACCCTTGGGGTAGTCGAGTCCAAGTTGAGAGTTGTATGGTCTCTCTTGTTTCCAAGTCCCGCCACTCAAAAGCAAAGAGTTTTTGGGATTCAGGATGGAGAGGAATGCAAAAGAAAGCACCTTGAAGGTTCAAGACTGAGAAGTACTTGGCATTTCCTGGGACTTGGGATAGGAGTGTATATGGGTTTGGGACTATGGGGTGGATGGGAACCACAGCTTCATTAACAGCTCTTAGATCCTGGACGAATCGGTAAGATCCATCTGGTTTTTGAACGGGCAAGATTGGGATGTTGCAGGGGGACTCACAGCTGATTCGAGTTCCAGTATCTCCGTATTTGTTAACTAATGGTTTAAGACCCTCAAGAGCTACTGGTTTTAAGGGATATTGTTTTTTCCAGGGCTAGGGAGCATTTGGTCTCAGAGAAATCTTTACTGGTGGAACATTTATGGCTAAACCAGGGCTGGAGACATCCCACACCTGGGGATTGACATCATCTAGACAAGGGACAGACTCCTCCTTTTCTACCTCTGACTGTAAATATTCAGACATAGGCAAAGAAAATTATCGACTTCTACCTTTGTGTCCCCAAGTCACTCTGGTTTGGAGGCGAAAGTATTATTCTCAAAATGGAAAATTTGGAAGCTGCAAACATGAAAAATTTAAAGAGTCACGCAGAGGCTAGTCACTCTAAGCTAACCCCTAAGACATTTATTGACTGATTTCTAGCTTCTCTTCTTTAACCTTTTTAATCTACAGTAATCCTGTGTGTTCCTTTTAGTTAGGGATTCATTTTTAGACTATCCTGACTCTTCCACTATGTTCCAGTTTTGGGTCTGATACACTTAGAGATGTGCCAAGTGCTTCCTGAGTACTATAGAACATATATTATATTTAAAATACTTCCATGCTTATGTATTGAGTCAATGATTTTAAGTTTATTTGTTACACATTTCAATGTAAAATCAATGTGTGAACTAACATATTGACGACTTGGAAAAGTTGGCTTATTTTTGCTGTGTGTTTGAACTCCTCACCCGACCAAAGGTCATAGAGAGGTCTATTGTTTTTCTAAAATGGTTATAGTGTTGTTTATTTTCTGGTAATTGAATTAGGGTGTGAGTTGCAAAGCCTGTGTTTCTGTTCATTTCATTCCATCTGTTCGGGTTTCTTTCTCTCTCCTGAGTCAGACAGTACTTTCCCATTGGTTGTCCAGTTACCAAGGTTGGTGTCCATGCATCCGTGCTGCTCTCTTCATACATGTCCGGGTGTCCTGTGAAACACTAAGCTTAATTTATTTGGAAATGACCTACCTGTTCAATACACTGTCATCACTCAGTTGAGCAGAGGGAGAGAAATTCAAGTGACAAAACTCCAGAGAAGCTAGTGTCAGAGCGCCCCGGCGTGGCATGCGTGCAGGGGGTTGGGGGGAGGGGGGCGGGGCGCGGAGCACGGAGATCTCAGGTGTCCTCCCACCCTGGGCCTCTCCAGGCCCGCCGCTGCTCAGTGGCCTCCCCCCGCCCCCATCGGTTTGGCTGCTCAGGGCCGGGTGGTCTCTGCAGCTGTCCGGCATCCTGCCCGAGGCCCCCCCTGCCCACATGCTGTCTTCCAGTCTCTCTCTGAACACTCGACTCTTTCTGCTGCTGTCTCACCTGGCGTGGGTGCATGCGAGTGCCTGTCCGTGTGCCTGGCTGTCGCTCGTCCGCTCTCTCAGGAAGGTCCTGTGCTGGGCCCGTGGCGTGGGGGCAGGGCGGGCCTAGGTTTGGGAACAGGGCGGGGCTGAGGCACTCCAGGGGGTTTGCACAGCCGGCAGGATGGGCGCCTGGGGCCCCGGCTGGGCTGCCCCTAAGCCCGCAGGAGGCTCCGGGGACCGCGGCGCCGGGCCCACTCCCCGCTCGTCCGGAGCCACGTGACCCTGAGCAGCGAACTGGATGGTGGGGGGCGGGGTTGGGGGGGCACCGAGATGTCCTCCCCGCTCAAGCCACCCCCCTCCCCAACCCCCGCCACAGCTCCCGCAGCCTCGCCAGGCCGCTCGTGGTCCGGGAAGCGCCCCGGGCCGGGCCAGGCGCGTGCTGGCCTGGGGTGGCGTCGGCTGGTCTCCCAGCTGCAGGGCCTGTCCCGGTTTTTCCCATCAGTTTCAACAGTGACGGTCACCCCACATTGTGAGTCGTCTAGATTTCTCACTGACACCCCTGTTAGGGAGTGGCTTTTCAGAGAGATAGGGAAGGTCACTTGGGGGATGTTAGTCATGAGAGAAAATAAGGGCTCAGGTGGGATTGCAGATGTCATCCAGGGGGTAAATAGAGACAGTTGTTGCTGATACCAAGACATGAAGTTTTTTTTCCCCCTTTCCCCAAAAGGCCATATTACGACCACATGGGGGCGCTGAGTAACAGCCCATAGCTCGGCTGGAAGGGTGGGCCTTTGATATTGATACCCTGGGATGGGTTGGACATACCCCCAACATTTGTCATTAATGCAGATGCAGCCCGGGCTGCTTAGGTTGAGTTGAGAAGCAGTGTGGTTTGCAAGTGAACATGCCTCGTTTAGGGAGAGATCAATAGCCATACAGGGAGATATGATTAGAAAGAGGAAGAACATCATATGATGCATTTTACTTATCTGAGGCAGGATTGATGGGGTTCTGCTTGAACAAGAGCCTGAGATCTTCAACAGGTTCACAGGAATAGCTGTCCTCTGGCTTTGGAGTCTCAGTTTCTGTCTCCCACTCCTGTAGGCCACAGGGTTTTATTCTAGAATTGGGGACACAGGCAGATAGACCCTTCAATTTTACAGCAGTTGAAGTCACTAGAACAACCTGATATGGCCCTGTCCATTTCTCGGACAGCTGGTTTGGACTCCCTTTTTCTTGCCAGGTCTTTACTGATAATTAATCCCCTGGCTTTACCTGGGGATTTTTCAAGTCTTCCTGTGGTTTGTTCTCCATACCGTTGGAGTTCTTGCTGAAACCTTCCTAGGTCAATTATATGTTTTAAGAGTGTATTGGCATCCTCGTCAAGAAATAATTCAGAAGTTAAGAATGGTCGTCCATACATCATTTCATAAGGACTTAACAATAGTGGCCGTTTGGGGGATATCCGTAGCCTCATGAGAGCTGTGGGCAGCATATGTGTCCACTTATTATGTGTTTCTGACATAGCTTAGCCAGAGCCCTATTAAGAGTCTGGTTGGCTCTCTCTACCTTTCCTGAATCTTTAGGCCTCCAGGATGAGCGGAGCCGGTATTTTATGCCTAAGCATGTGGCTAGGTTCTGGGGTATCGTGGCTGTAAGTGAGGGCCCGTTGTCACTCTGAAGTGACCGAGGCAGCCCAAACCTAGGCACTATCTCCTTCAACAGAGGTTTACAGACTTCTGTAGCTCTCTCAGTCTCAGTAGGGAACGCTTCGATCCATCCTGTGAATGTGTCAATAAAGACTAGCAAGTAAGAAAACCCTTGGGTCTTGGGCATGGCTGTAAATTCTACTTGCCAGTCCGCTCCTGGGTATGTTCCCCGATGTTTGACAGGTGTAATTAGAGGAGGTCTGGTTTTTGGGTTATTTTTTAGACAGGTGTCACAATTTTGTGTGACCTGTTTAACAACCTTAGCTAACTGGGGATGGGAGAGAATAGGCTTAAGCAAGATTTCTAGATTATCTTTTCCAAAATGGGCGCTCTTATGTAAGGAGTTAGTAATGTTTTAAACCTGAGAAACAGGGAGTATTATTTGGGCCTGATCAGGCAGAAACCACGAATGTGACCCAATCTCCCAGCCCCGCTCAGCATATCGGGAATGTCCCCCTGGGGTAAAATCTGGAGTCAGGGTTTCCTTGGGGAAAAGGGGGCAGATAGCAGTGGCAGAGGTAGCTTCCCCGGCAGCTCGTCCTGCCCCTTGATCAGCTTTCCTATTTCCCTGAGCCTCTTTTTCTTGCCCCTTTTGGTGACTCTTGCAGTGGATGACAGCTAATTTTGCAGGAAGTTTGACTGCCTCCAGGAGCCTGAGAATGAGCTCTTTGTGTTTAATAGCAGAGCTTCGGGCACTGAGCATCCCTCTTTCTTTCCAAATTGCTGCACGGACATGCAGAATGAGGAAAGCATACTTAGAGTCCATACACACATTAATCCTCTTTCCTTCTCCTAACTCCAAAGCTCTTGTCAGGGCAAAAAGTTCAGCTTTCTGGGCTGAGGTGTCTGGGGGAAGAGACCCACTTTCCTTAGTTTCTTCCAGGCTCACTACAGCATATCCTGCTTTCCTCTCTCCCTTTTCTACAAAACTGCTGCCATCTGTGTGCCAGTTTTCCTCTGGGTCAGATAAAGGTGTCTCTGATAGGTCCCGGCGAGAAGAGTATAACTCGTCTGTGATTTGTATGCATTGATGATCCAGAGGGGATGTCGGGGGATCTGGCAGTAAAGTTGCTGGATTTAAAGTCTGGCAGACCCTCAACTTTATTTCTTGAGTGTCAAGGAGGAGGGCTTGGTATTGGGTGATCCTTCCCCCTGACATCCACCTGTCCCCTTTAGTTTCCAAGACTGCTTGCACCCGGTGTGGCGTATACACTCTGGTGGGCTGACCCAGGGTCAGCTTAGATGCCTCCTTAACCATAAGAGCGGTGGCTGCTTCTGCCCGGAGCTAAGTGGGCCACCCTCTGGCCACCTCATCGAGTTATTTTGAGAGATAAGCCACAGGTTGTCATACGGGCCCCATCATCTGCTCTAACACCCCAAGAGCAGTTACTGTCCTTCCAGAAACATAGAGTCTAAAAGTCTTCTCCAGGTTGGGGAGGCCTAAAGCTGGGGCTGTAGTGATGGACTCTTTTAGGGCATTAAAGGCCACCTTGCAGGTCTCATGCCAGTCGAGTGGCTCTTCCTCTTTCCCCCTTAAATTTTCATATAGGGGCATTGCCATAATTAGGAATCCAGATCCTGCAAAACCCGGTCCTTCCTAAAAATCCCCTAAGCTGTTGTTTTGTTTGGGGGTACGGGGTATTTAAGATGAGGGATCTCCCCTCTGGGTCAGGCATTCTTTTTCTCTCCGTAATTATAAATCCAAGGTATTTTACTTGGGTTAAGCTAATCTGAGCCTACTTGGGGGATACTCGATAACCCTTTTCATACAGGAATGCTAGCGTTTTAAATAGTGTCCATTTGAGAGCTGGTAAAATCTGGCCTAGCTATGAGCAAGTCATCCACATACTGTATTAGACTACTGTTTGTTACAGTTAATTCCCTTAGTTCTCTCCCCGAGGAAGTCCCGAAGATATGAGGGCTGTCTCTAAACCCTTGGGGTAGTCTAGTCCAGTCGAGAGTTATATGGTCTCTCTTGTTTCCAAGTCCCGCCACTCAAAAGCAAAGAGTTTTTGGGATTCAGGATGGAGAGGAATGCAAAAGAAAGCACCTTGAAGGTCCAAGACTGAGAAGTACTTGGCATTTCCTGGGACTTGGGATAGGAGGGTATATGGGTTTGGGTCTATGGGGTGGATGGGAACCACAGCTTCATTAACAGCTCTTAGATCCTGGACGAATCGGTAAGATCCATCTGGTTTTTGAACGGGCAAGATTGGGGTGTTGCAAGGGGACTCACAGCTGATTCGAGTTCCAGTATCTCGGTATTTGTTAACTAATGGTCTAAGACCCTCAAGAGCTACTGGTTTTAAGGGATATTGTCTTTTCCAGGGCTAAGGAGCATTTGGTCTCAGAGAAACCTTTACTGGTGGAATATTTATGGCTAAACCAGGGCTGGAGACATCCCACACATGGGGATTGACCTCATCTAGACAAGGGACAGACTCCTCCTTTTCTACCTCTAACTGTAAATATTCAGACATAGGCAAAGAAAATTATCGACTTCTACCTTTGAGTCCCCAAGTCACTCTGGTTCGGAGGGGAAAGTACTATTCTCACCATGGAAAATTTGGAAGCTGTTAACATGAAAAATTTAAAGAGTCACGCAGAGGCTAGTCACTCTAAGCTAAACCCTAAGACATTTATTGACTGATTTCTAGCTTCTCTTCGTTAACCTTTTTTTATCTACAGTAATCCTGTGTTTTCCTTTTAGTTAGGGATTCATTTTTAGACTCTCCTGACTCTTCCACTACGTTCCAGTTTTGGGTCTGATTCACTTACAGATGTGCCAAGTGCTTCCTGAATACTATAGAACATATTTTATGTTTAAAATAATTCCATGCTTATGTAGTTAGTCAATGATTTTAAGTTTATTTGTTACACATTTCAATGTAAAAGTCAATGTGTGAACTAACATATTCACGACTTGGAAAAGTTGGATTATTTGCTGTGTGTTTGATCTCCTCACCCGCCCAAAGGTCATGGAGAGGTCTATTGATTTCCTAAAATGGTTATAGTGTTGTTTATTTTCTGGTAATTGAATTAGGGTGTAAGGTGCAAAGCTTGTGTTTCTGTTCATTTCATTCCATCTGTTCGGGTTTCTTTCTCTCTCCTGAGTCAGACAGTACTTTCCCATTGGTTGTCCAGTTACCAAGGTTGGTGTCCATGCATCCGTGCTGGTCTCTCCATACATGTCCGGGTGTCCTGTGAAACACTAAGCTTAATTTATTTGGAAATGACCTAGCTGTTCAATACACTGTCATCACTCAGTTGAGCAGAGGGAGAGAAATTCAAGTGACAAAACTCCAGAGAAGCTAGTGTTAGAGCGTCCCGGCGTGGCATGCGTGCAGGGGGTTGGGGGGAGGGGGGCGGGGAGATGAGCACGGAGATCTCAGGTGTCCTCCCACCCTGGGCCTCTCCAGGCTCGCCGCTGCTCAGTGGCCTCCGCCGCCCCCTTTTCTTTGGCTGCTCAGGGTCGGGTGGTCTCTGCAGCTGCCCGGCATCCTGCCCGAGGCCCCCCCTGCCCACACGCTGTCTTCCAGTCTCTCTCTGAACCCTCGACTCTTTATGCCTCTGTCTCACCTGGCTTGGGTGCGTGCGAGTGCCTGTCCGTGTGCCTGGCTGTCGCTCGTCCGCTCTCTCAGGAAGGTCCTGTGCCGGGCCCGGGGCGTGGGGGCAGGGCGGGCCTCGGTTTGGGGACAGGGAGGGGTTGAGGCACTACAGGGGGTGTGCACAGCCGGCAGGATGGGCGCCTGGGGCCCTGGCTGGGCTGCCCCTAAGCCCGCAGGAGGCTCCGGGGACCGCGGCCCCGGGCCGACGCCCCTCTCTTCCGGAGCCACGTGACCCTGAGCAGCGAACGGGATGGTGGGTGTCGGGGGTGGGGGGCCACCGAGAGGTCCTCCCCGCTCAAGCCACCCCCCTCCCCAACCACCGCCAGAGATCCCGCAGCCTCGCCAGGCTGCTCGGGGTCCGGGAAGCGCCCCGGGCCGGGCCAGGCGCGTGCTGGCCGGGGGTGGCGTCGGCTGGTCTCCCAGCTGCAGGGCATGTCCCGGTTTTTCCCATCAGTTTCAACAGTGACAGTCACCCCACATTGTGAGTCGTCTAGATTTCTCACTGACACCCCTGTTAGGGAGTGGCTTTTTAGAGAGATAGGGAAGGTCACTTGGGGGATGTTAGTCATGAGAGAAAATAAGGGCTCAGGTGGGATTGCAGATGTCATCCAGGGGGTAAATAGAGACAGTTGTTGCTGGTACCAAGACATGAAGTTTTTTTTCCCCCTTTCCCCAAAAGGCCATATTACGACCACATGGGGGCGCTGAGTAACAGCCCATAGCTCGGCTGGAAGGGTGGGCCTTTGCTAGTGATACCCTGGGATGGGTTGGACATACCCCCAAACTTTGTCATTAATGCAGATGCAGCCCGGGCTGCTTAAGTTCAGTTGAGAAGCAGTGTGGTTTGCAAGTGAACATGCCTCGTTTAGGGAGAGATCAATAGCCATACAGGGAGATATGATTAGAAAGAGGAAGATCATCATATGATGCATTTTACTTATCTGAGGCAGGATTGATGGGGTTCTGCTTGAACAAGAGCCTGAGATCTTCAACAGGTTCACAGGAATAGCTGTCCTCTGGCTTTGGAGTCTCAGTTTCTGTCTCCCCCTCCTGTAGGCCATAGGGTTTTATTCTAGAATTGTGGACCCAGGCAGATAGACCCTTCACTTTTACAGCAGTTGAAGTCACTAGAACAACCTGATATGGCCCTGTCCTTTTCTCGGACAGCTGGTTTGGACTCCCTTTTTCTTGCCAGGTCTTTACTGATACTTGATCCCCTGGCTTTACCTGGGGATTTTTCAAGTCTTCCTGTGGTTTGTTCTCCATACCGTTGGAGTTCTTGCTGAAACTTTCCAGGTCAATTATATGTTTTAAGAGTGTATTGGCATCCTCGTCAAGAAACAAATCAGAAGTTAAGAATGGTCGTCCATACATCATTTCATAAGGACTTAACAATAGTGGCCGTTTGGGGGATGTCCGTAGCCTCATGAGAGCTATGGGCAGCATATGTGTCCACTTATTATGTGTTTCTGACATAGCTTAGCCAGAGCCATTTAAGAGTCTGGTTGGCTCTCTCTACCTTTCCTGAAGTTTGAGGCCTCCAGGATGAGCGGAGCTGGTATTTTATGCCTAAGCATGCGGCTAGGTTCTGGGGTATCGTGGCTGTAAGTGAGGGCCCGTTGTCACTCTGAAGTGACCGAGGCAGCCCAAACCTAAGCACTATCTCCTTCAGCAGAGCTTTACAGACTTCTGTAGCTCTCTCAGTCTCAGTAGGGAACGCTTCGATCCATCCTGTGAATGTGTCAATAAAGACTAGCAAGTAAGAAAACCCTTGGGTCTTGGGCATGGCTGTAAATTCTACTTTCCAGTCCGCTCCTGGGTATGATCCCCGATGTTGGACAGGTGTAATTAGAGGAGGTCTGGTTTTTGGGTTATTTTTTAGACAGGTGTCACAATTTTGTGTGACTTGTTTAACAACCTTAGCTAACTGGGGATGGGAGAGAATAGGCTTAAGCAAGATTTCTAGATTATCTTTTCCAAAATGGGCGCTCTTATGTAAGGAGTTAGTAATGTTTTAAACCTGAGAATCAGGGAGTATTATTTGGGCCTGATCAGGCTGAAACCACCCATGTGACCCAAACTCCCAGCCCCGCTCAGCATATCGGGAATGTCCTCCTAGGGTAAAATCTGGAGTCAGGGTTTCCTTGGGGAAAAGGGGGCAGATAGCAGTGGCAGAGGTAGCTTCCCCGGCAGCTCGTCCTGCCTTTTGATCAGCTTTCCTTTTTCCCTGAGCCTATTTTTCTTGCCCCTTTTGGTGACTCTTGCAGTGGATGACAGCTAATTTTGCAGGAAGTTTGACTGCCTCCAGGAGCCTGAGAATGAGCTCTTTGTGTTTAATAGCAGAGCTTCGGGCACTGAGCATCCCTCTTTCTTTCCAAATTGCTGCACGGACATGCAGAATGAGGAAAGCATACTTAGAGTCCATACACACATTAATCCTCTTTCCTTCTCCTAACTCCAAAGCTCTTGTCAGGGCAAAAACTTCAGCTTTCTGGGCTGAGGTGTCTGGGGGAAGAGCCCCACGTTCCTTAGTTTCTTCCAGGCTCGCTAGAGCATATTCTGCTTTCCTCTCTCCCTTTTCTACAAAACTGCTGCCATCTGTGTGCCAGTTTTCCTCTGGGTCAGATATAGGTGTCTCTGATAGGTCCTGGCGAGAAGAGTATAACTCGTCTGTGATTTGTATGCATTGGTGATCCAGAGGGGAGGTAGGGGGATCTGGAAGTAAGGTTGCTGGATTTAAAGTCTGGCAGACCCTCAACTTTATTTCTTGAGTGTCAAGGAGGAGGGCTTGGTATTGGGTGATCCTTCCCCCTGTCATCCACCTGTCCCCTTTCGTTTCCAAGAATGCTTGCACCCGGTGAGGCGTATACACTCTGGTGGCCTGACCCTGGGTCAGCTTAGATGCCTCCTTAACCATAAGAGCAGTGGCTGCTACTGTCCGGAGGCAAGTGGGCCACCCTCTGGCCACCTCATCTAGTTATTTTGAGAGATAAGCCACAGGTTGTAATACGGGCCACATCATCTGCCCTAACACCCCAAGAGCAGTTCCTCTCCTTCCAGAAACATAGAGTCTAAAAGGCTTCTCCAGGTTGGGGAGGCCTAAAGCTGGGGCTGTAGTAATGGACTCTTTTAGGGCATTAAAGGCCACCTTGCAGGTCTCATGCCAGTCGAGTGGCTCTTCCTATTTCCCCCTTAAATTTTCATATATTGGTCTGGCCAGATTGCCATAATTAGGAATCCAGATCCTGCAAAACCCGGTCCTTCCTAAAAATCCCCTAAGTTGTTGTTTTGTTTGGGGGTACGGGATATTTAAGATGAGGGATCTCCCCCTCGGGGTCAGGCATTATTTTTCTCTCCGTAATTATAAATCCATGGTATTTTACTTGGGTTAAGCTAATCTGAGCCAACTTGGGGGATACTCGATAACCCTTTTCATACAGGAAAGTTAGCGTTTTAAATAGTGTCCATTTGAGAGCTGGTAAAATCTGGCCTAGCTATGAGCAAGTCATCCACATACTGTATTAGACTACTGTTTGTTACAGTTAATTCCCTTAGTTCTCTCCCCGAGGAAGTCCCGAAGATATGAGGGCTGTCCCTAAACCCTTGGGGTAGTCGAGTCCAGTCGAGAGTTGTATGGTCTCTCTTGTTTCCAAGTCCCGCCACAAAAGCAAAGAGTTTTTGGGATTCAGGATGGAGAGGAATGCAAAAGAAAGCACCTTGAAGGTCCAAGACTGAGAAGTACTTGGCATTTCCTGGGACTTGGGATAGGAGTGTATATGGGTTTGGGACTATGGGGTGGATGGGAACCACAGCTTCATTAACAGCTCTTAGATCCTGGACGAATCGGTAAGATCCATCTGGTTTTTGAACAGGCAAGATTGGGGTGTTGCAGGGGGACTCACAGCTGATTTAAGTTCCAGTATCTCGGTATTTGTTAACTAAAGGTTTAAGACCCTCAAGAGCTACTGGTTTTAAGGGATATTGTCTTTTCCAGGGCTAGGGAGAATTTGGTCTCAGAGAAATCTTTACTGTTGGAACATTTATGGCTAAACCAGGGCTGGAGACATCCCACACCTGGGGATTGACATCATCTAGACAAGGGACAGACTCCTCCTTTTCTACCTCTGACTGTAAATATTCAGACATACGCAAAGGAAATTATCGACTTCTACCTTTGTGTCCCCAAGTCACTCTGGTTTGGAGGCGAAAGTATTATTCTCAAAATGGAACATTTGGAAGCTGCAAACATGAAAAATTTAAAGAGTCACGCAGAGGCTAGTCACTCTAAGCTAACCCCTAAGACATTTATTGACTGATTTCTAGCTTCTCTTCTTTAACCTTTTTTATCTACAGTAATCCTGTGTGTTCCTTTTAGTTAGGGATTCATTTTTAGACTATCCTGACTCTTCCACTACGTTCCAGTTTTGGGTCTGATACACTTAGAGATGTGCCAAGTGCTTCCTGAATACTATAGAACATATTTTATATTTAAAATACTTCCATGCTTATGTAGTGAGTCAATGAATTTAAGTTTATTTGTTACACATTTCAATGTAAAAGTCAATGTGTGAACTAACATATTCACGATTTGGAAAATTTGGCTTTTTTTTGCTGTGTGTTTGAACTCCTCACCTGACCGAAGGTCATGGAGAGGTCTATTGTTTTTCTAAAATGGTTATAGTGTTGTTTATTTTCTGGTAATTGAATTAGGGTGTGAGTTGCAAAGCCTGTGTTTCTGTTCATTTCATTCCATCTGTTCGGGTTTCTTTCTCTCTCCTGAGTCAGACAGTAATTTCCCATTGGTTGTCCAGTTACCAAGGTTGGTGTCCATGCATCCGTGCTGGACTCTCCATACATGTCCGGGTGTCCTGTGAAACACTAAGCTTAATTTATTTGGAAATGACCTAGCTGTTCAATACACTGTCATCACTCAGTTGAGCAGAGGGAGAGAAATTCAAGTGACAAAACTCCAGAGAAGCTAGTGTCAGAGCGCTGGGGCGTGGCATGCGTGCAGGGGGTTGGGGGTCGGGAGGCGGGGCGCGGAGCGCGGAGATCTCAGGTGTCCTCCCACCCTGGGCCTCTCCAGGCCCGCCGCTGCTCAGTGGCCTCCCCCCGCCCCCATCGCTGTGGCTGCTCAGGGCCGGGTGGTCTCTGCAGCTGCCCGGCATCCTGCCCGAGCCCCCCCCCTGCCCACACGCTGTCTTCCAGTCTCTCTCTGAACCCTCGACTCTTTCTGCCTCTGTCTCACGTGGCGTGGGAGCGTGCGAGTGACTGTCCGTGTGCCTGGCTGTCGCTCGTCCGCTCTCTCAGGAAGGTCCTGTGCTGGGCCCGTGGCGTGGGGGCAGGGCGGGCCTCGGTTTGGGGACAGGGCGGGGCTGAGGCACTCCAGGGGGTTTGCACAGCCGGCAGGATGGGCGCCTGGGGCCCCGGCTGGGCTTCCTCTAAGCCCGCAGGAGGCTCCGGGGACTGTGGCCCCGGGCCGACGCCCCGCTCGTCCGGAGCCACCTGACCCTGAGCAGCGTACGAGATGGTGGGGGGGGGGGGTGGGGGGGCACCGAGACGTCCTCCCCGCTCAAGCCACCCCCCTCCCCAACCCCCGACAGAGCTCCCGCAGCCTCGCCAGGCCGCTCGGGGTCCGGGAAGCGCCCCGGGCCGGGCAAGGCGAGTGCTGGCCGGGGGTGGCGTCGGCTGGTCTCCCAGCTGCAGGGCCTGTCCCGGTTTTTCCCATCAGTTTCAACAGTGATGGTCACACAACATTGTGAGTCGTCTAGATTTCTCACTGACACCCCTGTAAGGGAGTGGCTTTTTAGAGAGATAGGGAAGGTCACTTGGGGGATGTTAGTCATGAGAGAAAATAAGGGCTCAGGTGGGATTGCAGATGTCATCCAGGGGGTAAATAGAGACAGTTGTTGCTGGTACCAAGACATGAAGTTTTTTTCCCCCTTTCCCCAAAAGGCCATATTACGACCACATGGGGGCGCTGAGTAACAGCCCATAGCTCGGCTGGAAGGGTGGGCCTTTGATATTGATACCCTGGGATGGGTTGGACATACCCCCAACCTTTGTCATTAATGCAGATGCAGCCCGGGCTGCTTAGGTTGAGTTGAGAAGCAGTGTGGTTTGCAAGTGAACATGCCTCGTTTAGGGAGAGATCAATAGCCATACAGGGAAATATGATTAGAAAGAGGAAGAACATCATATGATGCATTTTACTTATCTGAGGCAGGATTGATGGGGTTCTGCTTGAACAAGAGCCTGAGATCTTGAACAGGTTCACAGGAATAGCTGTCCTCTGGCTTTGGAGTCTCAGTTTCTGTCTCCCCCTCCTGTAGGCCATAGGGTTTTATTCTGGAATTGTGGACCCAGGCAGATAGACCCTTCACTTTTACAGCAGTTGAAGTCACTAGAACAACCTGATATGGCCCTGTCCTTTTCTCGGACAGCTGGATTGGACTCCCTTTTTCTTGCCAGGTCTTTACTGATACTTGATCCCCTGGCTTTACCTGGGGATTTTTCAAGTCTTCCTGTGGTTTGTTCTCCATACCATTGGAGTTCTTGCTGAAACCTTCCCAGGTCAATTATATGTTTTAAGAGTGTATTGGCATCCTCGTCAAGAAACAAATCAGAAGTTAACAATGGTCGTCCATACAGCATTTCATAAGGACTTAACAATAGTGGCCGTTTGGGGGATGTCCGTAGCCTCATGAGGGCTATGGGCAGCATATGTGTCCACTTATTATGTGTTTCTGACATAGCTTAGCCAGAGCCCTTTTAAGAGTCTGGTTGGCTCTCTCTACCTTTCCTGAAGCTTGAGGCCTCCAGGATGAGTGAAGCTGGTATTTTATGCCTAAGCATGCGGCTAGGTTCTGGGGTATCGTGGCTGTAAGTGAGGCCCCGTTGTCACTCTGAAGTGACCGAGGCAGCCCAAACCTAGGCACTATCTCCTTCAGCAGAGCTTTACAGACTTCTGTAGCTCTCTCTGTCTCAGTAGGGAACGCTTCGATCCATCCTGTGAATGTGTCAATAAAGACTAGCAAGTAAGAAAACCCTTGGGTCTTGGGCATGGCTGTAAATTCTAAATGTGGAGCGGCATTGCCAGTCCGCTCCTGGGTATGATCCCCGATGTTGGACAGGTGTAATTAGAGGAGATCTGGTTTTTGGGTTATGTTTTAGACAGGTGTCACAATTTTGTGTGACCTGTTTAACAACCTTAGCTAACTGGGGATGGGAGAGAATAGGCTTAAGCATGATTTCTAGATTATCTTTTCCAAAATGGGCGCTCTTATGTAAGGAGTTAGTAAAGTTGTAAACCTGAGAATCAGGGAGTATTATTTGGGCCTGATCAGGCTGAAACCACCCATTTGACCCAATCTTCCAGCCCCGCTCAGCATATCGGGAATGTCCCCCTGGGGTAAAATGTGGAGTCAGGGTTTCCTTGGGGAAAATGGGGCAGATAGCAGTGGCAGAGGTAGCTTCCCCGGCAGCTCGTCCTGCCTCTTCATCAGCTTTCTTATTTCCCTGACCCTCTTTTTCTTGCCCCTTTTGGTGACTCTTGCAGTGGATGACAGCTAATTTTGCAGGAAGTTTGACTGCCTCCAGGAGCCTGAGAATGAGCTCTTTGTGTTTAATAGCAGAGCTTCGGGCACTGAGCATCCCTCTTTCTTTCCAAATTGCTGCACGGGCATGCAGAATGAGGAAAGCATACTTAGAGTCCATACACACATTAATCCTCTTTCCTTCTCCTAACTCCAAAGCTCTTGTCAGGGCAAAAATTTCAGCTTTCTGGGCTGAGATGTCTGGGGGAAGAGACCCACTTTCCTTAGTTTCTTTCAGGCTCGCTACAGCATATCCTGCTTTCCTCTCTCCCTTTTCTACAAAACTGCTGCCATCTGTGTGCCAGTTTTCCTCAGGGTCAGATAAAGGTGTCTCTGATAGGTCCCGGCGAGAAGAGTATAACTCGTCTGTGATTTGTATGCATTGGTGATCCAGAGGGGAGATAGGGGGATCTGGCAGTAAGGTTGCTGGATTTAAAGTCTGGCAGACCCTCAACTTTATTTCTGGAGTGTCAAGGAGGAGGGCTTGGTATTGGGTGTTCCTTCCCGCTGTCATCCACCTGTCTCCTTTCGTTTCCAAGACTGCTTGCACCCGGTGAGGCGTATAAACTGTGGTGGGCTGAACCAGGGTCAGCTTAGATGCCTCCTTAACCATAACAGCAGTGGCTGCTACTGCCCGGAGTCAAGTGGGCCACCCTCTGGCCACCTCGTCTAGTTATTTTGAGAGATAAGCCACAGGTTGTAATACGGGCCCCATCATCTGCTCTAACACCCCATGAGCAGTTCCTGTCCTTCCAGAAACATAGAGTCTAAAAGACTTCTCCAGGTTGGGGAGGCCTAAAGCTGGGGCTGTAGTGATGGACTCTTTTAGGACATTAAAGTCCACCTTGCAGGTCTCATGCCAGTCGAGTGGCTCTTCGTCTTTCCCCCTTAAATTTTCATATAGAGGTCTGGCCAGATTGCCATAATTAGGAACCCAAATCCTGCAAAACCCGGTCCTTCCTAAAAATCCCCTAAGCTGTTGTTTTGTTTGGGGGTACGTGGTATTTAAGATGAGGGATCTCCCCTCGGGGTCAGGCATTCTTTTTCTCTCCGTAATTATAAATCCAAGGTATTTTACTTGGGTTAAGCTAATATGAGCCTTCTTGGGGGATACTCGATAACCCTTTTCATACAGGAAAGTTAGCGTTTTAAATAGTGTCCATTTGAGAGCTGGTAAAATCTAGCCTAGCTATGAGTAAGTCATCCACATACTGTATTAGACTACTGTTTGTTAAAGTTAATTCCCTTAGTTCTCTCCCCAAGGAAGTCCCGAAGATATGAGGGCTGTCCCTAAACCCTTGGGGTAGTCGAGTCCAGTCGAGAGTTGTATGGTCTCTCTTGTTTCCAAGTCCCGCCACTCAAAAGCAAAGAGTTTTTGGGATTCAGGATGGAGAGGAATGCAAAAGAAAGCACCTTGAAGGTCCAAGACTGAGAAGTACTTGGCATTTCCTGGGACTTGGGATAGGAGGGTATATGGGTTTGGGACTATGGGGTGGATGGGAACCACAGCTTCATTAACAGCTCTTAGATCCTGGACGAATCGGTAAGATCCATCTGGTTTTTGAACGGGCAAGATTGGGGTGTTGCAGGGGGACTCACAGCTGATTCGAGTTCCAGTATCTTGGTATTTGTTAACTAATGGTCTAAGACCCTCAAGAGCTTCTGGTTTTAAGGGATATTGGTTTTTCCAGGGCTAGGGAGCATTTGGTCTCAGAGAAATCTTTACTGGTGGAACATTTATGGCTAAACCAGGGCTGGAGACATCCCACACCTGGGGATTGACATCATCTAGACAATGGACAGACTCCTCCTTTTCCACCTCTGACTGTAAATATTCAGACATAGGCAAAGAAAATTATCGACTTCTACCTTTGTGTCCCCAAGTCACTCTGGTTTGGAGGCGAAAGTATTATTCTCACCATGGAAAATTTGGAAGCTGCAAACATGAAAAATTTAAAGAGTCACGCAGAGGCTAGTCACTCTAAGCTAACCCCTAAGACATTTATTGACTGATTTCTAGCTTCTCTTCTTTAACCTTTTTTATCTACAGTAATCCTGTGTGTTCCTTTTAGTTAGGGATTCATTTTTAGACTATCCTGACTCTTCCACTACGTTCCAGTTTTGGGTCTGATACACTTAGAGATGTGCCAAGTGCTTGCTGAATACTCTAGAACATATTTTATGTTTAAAATACTTCCATGCTTATGTAGTGAATCAATGATTTTAAGTTTTTTTGTTACACATTTCAATGTAAATGTCAATGTGTGAACTAACATATTCACGACTTGGAAAAGTTGGCTTTTTTTTTGGTGTGTGTTTGAACTCCTCACCCGACCAAAGGTCATGGACAGGTCTATTGTTTTTCTAAAATGGTTATAGTGTTGTTTATTTTCTGGTAATTGAATTAGGCTGTGAGTTGCAAAGCTTGTGTTTCTGTTCATTTCATTCCATCTGTTCGGGTTTCTTTCTCTCTCCTGAGTCAGACAGTAATTTCCCATTGGTTGTCCAGTTACCAAGGTTGGTGTCCATGCATCCGTGCTGGTCTCTCCATACATGCCCGGGTGTCCTGTGAAACACTAAGCTTAATTTATTTGGAAATGACCTAGCTGTTCAATACACTGTCATCACTCAGTTGAGCAGAGGGAGAGAAATTCAAGTTACAAAACTCCAGAGAAGCTAGTGTCAGAACGTCCCGGCGTGGCATGCGTGCAGGGGGTTGGGGGGAGGGGGGCGGGGCGCAGAGCGCGGAGATCTCAGGTGTCCTCCCACCCTGGGCCTGTCCAGGCCCGCCGCTGCTGAGTGGCCTCCCCCCGCCCCCATCGCTTTGCCTGCTCAGGGCCGGGTGTTCTCTGCAGCTGCCCGGCATCCTGCCCGAGGCCCCCCCTGCGCACACGCTGTCTTCCAGTCTCTCTCTTAACCCTCGACTCTTTCTGCCTCTGTCTCACCTGGCGTGGGTGCGTGCGAGTGCCTGTCCGTGTGCCTGGCTGTCGCTCGTCTGCTCTCCCAGGAAGGTCCTGTGCTGGGCCCGTGGCGTGGGGGCAGGGCGGGCCTCGGTAGGGCGAAATGGCGGGGCTGAGGCGCTCCAGGGCGTTTGCACAGCCGGCAGGACGGGCACCTGGGGCCCCGGCTGGGCTGCCCCTAAGTCCCAGGAGGCTCCGGGGACCGCGGACCCTGGCCGAAGCCCCGCTCGTCGGGAGCCACCTGACCCTGAGCAGCGAACGGGATGGTGGGGGGCAGCGGGTGAGTGGGTACCGAGATGTCCTCGCTGCTCTACCCACCCCCCTCACCCCACCCCAGGTTCCGCAGGCACGCCAGTCCCCGGCCGGCCGGGCCAGACTGTTGCTGGCCTGGGCTCGCGGTGTGCGGAGCGGGGGCGCCCTCCGGTGCCCGCCGAGCTGCAGGCTCTGGCCGGCCGGAGTCCAGTCGCGGGTCGAGAGGCTCAAGTACATTGCGTGCCCGCTCGAAAACTGCAGCCCCAGGCCCGACCGGCAGGTCAGACCGCAAGGGAGGCGAAACGCGGGGCTCCTGGGGCGTCTGACAGCCGCCTCGGTCTAAGGCTATTGCACCCTGAAAGTGCCCTATGTCCTCTGATCTGGGAAATTGAGTAGGGCCGGGCCTGGTCAGTACTTGCATGGGAGACCGCCTAGTAGTTAGGCGGTTTTGTGATTTTTCTGAATGCCTACTTCAGAAAGTTAGAATTGGATGACTGCACACAGGAAAACGAATAATGTTTTCGGTCATAATCTTAAGAATCCAGCCGCTGGTCATTCTTTTTCCTGTCCTAACACAGCTAACTGGAAGTCAGTTGCAGTAAGTTCTACTGACTTAAGACCCTCATCCCTAACGGAAGGTATATAGGAAAACCCATAGTATATCTAAATAAACATGAAAGATAGAACGATGAGAAAAAAAAAAAAATTCTCAGTGACATCTTAGTTGGTATATGAAACACGATGATTATGAAAGCACAACCCATATTCAAGTCCAGGCCATGGAAGCCTGTGACTTTCACTGAGTGTTGACTTCCCTTTCAGCTGAGGTTGTAAAAAGTGCTTTGTAAAATCCTGAGGTTTGAAGCACTTGTAACCTCCTGAAGAGACTGCAATCAGAAGACTTTCTAGAATATCCTGACGCTGTGGTGAGCTCAAGAAATACATTCTGCAGAGGTCGGAAGACAGACATGTTGGGAAGTGGGGATGACTTCTACTGCACTTAGGGAGAAAGGGCATGTACAAGTGGAGAAGCAACACCTCAGTGACGGAATCTTTAAAGACTCCGTACATGGAGAAGGAAATGGCAACCCACTCCAATATTCTTGGCTGGAAAAATCCATGGACAGAGGAGTCTGGCGGGCTGAAGTCCACGGGATTCCATGACTGATCGTGTGTGCACGAGGGTGGAGGGAGACGGGTTGGTAGCAAGAAACTGGTAGAAGTAAAAAATAAGAAAAAATATAAAATAAAGACTCGATAAATATGACAACGACTGGTAGGAATAAACCTTCAGAAGTGCCTTCTCAGACCTCCCGTCAGAAGCACAAGCGTAATAAAGACACTGAGTTTTCACGGTCTCACACAAAATTAGACTGGCTTATGACAATGGGCAGAGAGGCGCCTCTAAGACATCGGGGCTGGGCTTTACTGGAGGATGCACATCGATAGAGTGCATGGCTATGTGTTATGGAAATATGTCTTAATGGAAGGGCGAAGGCATCTTCTTGAAGAACACAGCAAATAACACTACAAATTCAAGGAACTTGGCTACAATGACAATAGCTGATTTCATGTTGGCTACTGCTTGGCAGAGCTGGGTTCGCCTCTCCCATTATGTACCTCAGTGGCCAGCTGTGAATGTAGCCATTAGTTTCTCACTTAGAAACCGAACCTAATACTTGCCATGTGCACTAGCGCAAGAACACTGAAAGCTCCGCGGAGAAGCAAGTCAGACAGACATGCTTCTGTTTCTCACAGAAGCTGCTTATGACCGGCCCTGCTCACAGACAGATTGCTAATGCGAAGTGGATAGACAGTTATGCAGATATTCTTTAGCAACTGAGCGACCAGGGAAGCCCTACTAGCTCAGTTGATAAAGAATCTGCCTGCAACGTAGGAGACCCCGCTTTCAGTCCTGGGTCGGGAAGATCCCCTGGAGAAGGGATAGGCTACCCACTCCTGTATTCTGGCCTAGAGAATTCCACGGACTCTATAGTCCAAGGGGCCGCAAAGAGTCAGGCACGAACTGAGCCACTTTCACCTGCACATGCGGATATTACTTAGAAAAAGAAATGTGGTAACAGATCTAGCACCTCTGTCAATCTCATGAGTCAGTACTATAAATATACAGAATCAGCTTTGTCCTGCATAGTTATTACCATTCTGTATTTGCTTTGAGAGGAGTTGAGCTACTCTTGTGAAAGAGGAATGATTCTTTACCAACTGAGACACAGGGAAAGCCCACTAATACTGGAGTGGGTAGCCTATCCCTTCTCCAGCGGTTCTTCCTTACCCAGGAACTGAACCAGGGTCTCCTGCCTGAGTAACACATATTGGGTAAAAATCGGTGAGGGAGCATAACTATGGACATTGATTGGTAAACTCAGTTTTCCTTGTCCAGATGGCTAGCGGAGGAGAAATAAACGTTGGCATGCATTTAAAAAATTCTTCTGATACTATATATAAAATTTACTTTTTCTCTGCAGAAGTCTTTAATGAAGCACAGATATTGTCATTAGATTGCTTTGGTCATATCCGTCTTATCCACATTTATTTTTAACAGTCACATAGTGTGGCCTCAAATACTTGAAGACACGACAAAAGATTTCTTTGGTCTCCATTCTAAACTGGATCGTGAGAAGGCAGTGCATCAGCATAATGCAGGAGCTCAAGATATTTTTGGCAAAAACTTGACTAGTCTGTTTAATGATATTGAAGAATGAGTTAAGGGTGGCAGCACGAAACAGAAGGCCATGCTAGAAGTACACAAGACCTTGTTTGGTAAGTCCAAACATGACTTTTCCTTTCAATTGAAGGGTAGTTGCTTTACAGAATTTTGTTGCCAAACATCAGCATGAATGAGCCACAGGTATAAATATGTTTCCTCCCTCCTGAACCTCTCTCCCATTTCCCTCCCCATTCCACCCCTAGCTTGTTGCAGAGCCCCTGTTTGAGTCCCCTGAGTCATACAGCAAATTTCATTGTCATCTGTTTTTACGTATGGTAATATCTTTTCATGTTACTCTGCATTCATCTCACCCTCTCCTTCCTCCCCCCTGTCCATGTCCATAAGTCTATTCTCTACATCTGTGACTCCTTGGCTGCCCTGCAAATAATTTCATCAGTACCACCTTTAGTTCAAGCATTTTTTTTTCCCCCAAGCATTTCTTATTTCTTATTCCAGTCTTACTGTCTTTAGTGTGAGACTGATTTCGAAACTGATATGAAAGTATTATTCTCACCATCGAAAATTTGGAAGATGCAAACATGAAAAATTTAAAAAGTCACGCAGAGGCTAGTCACTCTAAGCTAACCCCTAAAACATTTATTGACTGATTTCTAGTTTCTCTTCTTTAACCTTTTTTATGTACAATAATCCTGTGTATTCCTTTTAGTTAGGGATTCATTTTTAGACTATCCTGACTCTTCAACTAACTTCCAGTTTTGGGTCTCATATAGTGAGACATGTGCCAAATGCTTCCTGAATACTATAGAACATATTTTATGTTTAAAATACTTCCATGCTTATGTAGTGAGTCAATGATTTTAAGTTTATTTGTTACACATTTCAATGTAAAAGTCAATGTGTGAACTAACATATTCAAGATTTGGAAAAGGTGGCTTTTTTTGTCGTGTGCTAGAACTCCTCACCCGACCAAAGGTCATGGAGAGGTCTCTTGTTTTCCTAAAATGGTTAGAGTGTTTTTTTTTTTTTTTTTTGTAATTGAATTAGGGTGTTAGTTGCAAAGTTTGTGTTTCTGTTCATTTCATTCCATCTGTTCGGCTTTCTTTCTCTCTCCTGAGTCAGACAGTAATTTCCCATTGGTTGTCTAGTTACCAAGCTTGGTGTCCATGCATCGGTGCTGGTCTCTGCATTCATGTCCGCGTGTCCTGTGAAACTCTAAGCTTAAATTATTTGGAAATGACCTAGCTGTTCAATACACTGTCATCACTCATTTGAGCACAAGGATAGAAATTCAGGTGACCAAACTCCAGAGAAGCTAGTGTCAGAGTGCCCCGGCCTGGTGTGCGTGCAGGGGGTTGGGAGGACGGGGGCGGGGCACGGAGCGAGGAGATCTCAGGTGCCCTCGCACCCTGGGCCTCTCCAGGCCCGCCCCTACTCAGCAGCTTCGCCCTGCCCCCCTCGCATTCGCTGCTCAGGGCCGGGTGGCCTCTGCAGCTGCCTGGCATCCTGCCCGAGTCACCCCCTGTCCACAAGCTGTCTTCGAGTCTCTCTCTGAACCCTCGTCTCTTTCTGCCTCTGTCTCACCTGGCGTGGGTGTGTGCGAGTGCCTGTCCGTGTGCCTGGCTTTCGCTCCTCTGCTCTCTCAGGAAAGACTTGTACTGGGCCGGCAGCGTGGGGGCAGGGCGGGTCTCGGTAGGGCAAAAAGGCGGGGCTGATGTGCCCCAGGGGGCTTGCGCAGCGGGCAGGATGTGCGGCTGGGGCCCCGGCTGGGCTGCCTCTAAGCCCGCAGGAGGCTCCGGGGACCGCGGACCCGGGCCGAAGCCCCACCCGTCCGGAGCCACGTGACCCTGAGCAGCGAAAGGGATGGTGGGGGGCAGGGGGTGAGGGGGCACCGAGACGTCCTCGCTGTTCTACCCACCCCCCCTCCCCTCACCCCAGGTCCCGCAGGCATGCCAGGCCCCGGCCGGGCCAGACGGGTGCTGGCTGGGGCTGGCGGTGTGCGGGGCCGTGGCGCCCTCCGCTGGCCCCCGAGCTGCCGGCCCTGGTTGGTTGGAGTCCAGTCGCGGGTCGTGCGGCTCAAGTGCAGCACGCGCCATGTCGAGAGCTGTGGCCCCAAGCCCGAAGGGCATGTCAGAATGCATGGGAGGCGCCGCGCGGAGCTCTTGGGGGCCTGACAGCCGCCTCGGTCTAAGGCCATAGCACCCTGAACGTGCCCTATGTCCTCTGATATGGGAAATTGAGTAGGGCCGGGCCTGGTCAGTACTTGCAGGGGAGACCGCCTAGTAGTTAGGCGGTTTTGTGATTTTTCTGAATGCCTACTTCAGAAAGTTAGAATTGGATGACTGCACACAGGAAAACGAATAATGTTTTCGTACATAAACTTAAGAATCCAGCAGCTGGTCATTCTTTTTCCTGTCCTAACACAGATAACTGGAAGTCAGTTGCAGTAAGTTCTACTGACGTAAGACCCTCATCCCTAACGGAAGGTATATAGGAAAACCCATAGTATATCTAAATAAACATGAAAGATAGAACGATGAAAAAAAAAAAAATTCTCAGTGATATCTTAGTTGGTACATGAAACACGATGATTATGAAAGCACAACCCATAATCAAGTCCAGGCCATGGAAGCCTTTGACTTTCACTGAGTGTTGACTTCCCTTTAAGCTGAGGTTGTAAAAAGTGCTTTGAAAAATCCTGAGGTTTGAAGCACTTGTAACCTCCTGAAGAGACTGCAATCAGAAGGCTTTCTAGAATATCCTGACGCTGTGGTGAGCTCATGCAATACATCTGCAGAGGTCGGAAGACAGACATGTTGGGAAGTGGGGATGACTTCTACTGCACTTAGGGAGAAAGGGCATGTACAAGTGGAGAAGCAACACCACAGTGACGGAATCTTTAAAGACTCCATACATGGAGAAGAAAATGGCTACCCACTCCAGTATTCTTGCCTGGAAAAATCCATGGACAGAGGAGTCTGGCGGGCTGAAGTCCACGGGATTCCATGACTGATCGTGTGTGCACGAGGGTGGAGGGAGACGGGTTGGTAGCAAGAAACTGGTAGAACTAATAAATAAAACAACAACAACAAAAAAAAAACTAAAGACTCGATAAAAATGACAATGACTGGTAGGAATAAACCTTCAGAAGTGCCTTCTCAGACCTCCCGTCTGAAGCACAAGCGTAATAAAGACATTGAGTTTTCATGGTCTCAGACAAAATTAGACTGGCTTATGACAATGGGCAGAGAGGCTCCTCTAAGACATCGGGGCTGGGCTTTACTGGAGGATGCACATCGATTGAGTGCATGGCTATGTGTTATGGAAATATGTCTTACTGGCAGGGCGATGGCATCTTCTTGAAGAACACAGCAAATAACACTACAAATTCAAGGAACTTGGCTACAATGACAATAGCTGATTTCATGTTGGCTACTGCTTGGCAGAGCTGGGTTCGCCTCTCCCATTAAGTATCTCAGTGGCCAGCTGTGAATGTAACCATTAGTTTCTCACTTAGAAACCGAACCTAATACTTGCCATGTGCACTAGTGCAAGAACAGTGCAATACCCAACAGGTAAAGGAATATGACAAGTGCCCACCATGTCAAACAAAAGAGGAGGAGATAGGGAATCTATCTGAAAAACAATTTAGAATAATGATAATAAAAATGATCCAAATCTTGAAAACAAAATGGAGTTACAGATAAATAGCCTGGAGACAAAGTTGAAAAGATGCAGGAAATGCTTAACAAAGACCTAGAAGAAATAAAAGAGAGTCAATTAAAAATGAATAATGCAATGAATGAGATCAAAAACACTTTGGAGCGAACCAAGAGTAGAATAACGGAGACAGAAGATAGGATAAGTGAGGTAGACAATAGAATAGTGGAAATAAATGAAGCAGAGAGGAAAAAAGAAAAAATGATCAAAAGAAATGAGGACAACCTCAGGGACCTCTGGGACAATGTGAAACGCCCCAACATTCGAATCATAGGAGTCCCAGAAAAAGAAGACAAAAAGAAAGGCCATGAGAAAATACTCGAGGAGATAATAGCTGAAAACTTCCCTAAAATGGGGAAGGAAATAGCCACCCAAGTCCAAGAAACCCAGAGAGTGCCAAACAGGATAAACCCAAGGCGAAACACTCCAAGACACATATTAATCAAATTAACAAAGATCAAACACAAAGAACAAATACTAAAAGCAGCAAGGGAGAAACAACAAATAACACACAAAGGAATTCCCATAAGGATAACAGCTGATCTACCAATAGAAACCTCCAGGCCAGAAGGGAATGGCAGGACATAATGAAAGTAATGAAAGAAAATAATCTACAACCTAGATTACTGTACCCAGCAAGGATCTCATTCAGATATGAAGGAGAAATCAAAAGCTTTACAGACAAGCAAAAGCTGAGAGAATTCAGCACCACCAAACCAGCTCTTCAACAAATGCTAAAGGACCTTCTCTAGACAGGAAATGCAGAAATGTTGTATAAACATGAACCCAAAACAACAAAGTAAATGGCAACGGGACCACACCTATCAATAATTACCTTAAATGTAAATGGGTTGAATGCCCCAACCAAAAGACAAAGATTGGCTGAATGGATACAAAAACAAGACCCTTATATATGCTGTCTACAAGAGACCCACCTCAAAACCAGAGACACATACAGACTAAAATGAAGGGCTGGAAAAAAATATTTCACGCAAATGGAGACCAAAAGAAAGCAGGAGTCACAATACTCATATCAGATAAAATAGACTTTCAAATAAAGGATGTGAAAAGAGACAAAGAAGGACACTACATAATGATCAAAGGATCAATCCAAGAAGAAGATATAACAATTATAAATATATATGCACCCAACATAGGAGCACCGCAATATGTACGGCAAACGCTAATGAGTATGAAAGAGGAAATGAATAGTAACACAATAATAGTGGGAGACTTTAATACCCCACTCACAACTATGGATAGATCAACTAAACAGAAAATCAAAAAGGAAACACAAACCTTAAATGATACAATGGACCAGCTAGACCTAATTGATATCTATAGGACATTTCACCCCAAAACAATCAATTTCACCTTTTTCTCAAGTCCACACGGAACATTCTCCAGAATAGATCACATCCTGGGCCATAAATCTGGTCTTGGAAAATTCAGAAAAATTGAAATCATCCCAGTCATCTTTTCTGACCACAGTGCAGTAAGATTAGATCTCAATTACAGGAAAAAAATTGTTAAAAATTCAAACATATGGAGGCTAAATAACACGCTTCTGAATAACCAAAAAATCATAGAAGAAATCAAAAAAGAAATCAAAATATGTATCGAAATGAATGAAAATGAAAACACAACAACCCAAAACCTATGGGACACTGTAAAAGCAGTGCTAAGGGGAAGGTTCATAGCATTACAGGCTTACATCAAGAAACAAGAAAAAAGCCAAATAAATAACCTAACTCTACACCTAAAGCAATTAGAGAAGGAAGAAATGAAAAACCCCAGGGTTAGCAGAAGAAAAGAAATCTTAAAAATTAGGGCAGAAATAAATGCAAAAGAAACTAAAGAGACCATAGCAAAAATCAACAAAGCTAAAAGCTGGTTTTTTGAAAAAATAAACAAAATTGACAAACCATTAGCAAGACTCATTAAGAAACAAAGAGAGAAGAACCAAATTAACAAAATAAGAAATGAAAAGGGTGAAATCACAACAGACAACACTGAAATACAAAGGATCATAAGAGACTACTACCAGCAGCTCTATGCCAATAAAATTGACAACTTGGATGAAATGGACAAATTTTAGAAAAGTATAACTTTCCAAAACTGAACCAGGAAGAAATAGAAGATCTTAACAGACCCATCACAAGCAAGGAAATCGAAACTGTAATCAAAAATCTTCCAGGAAACAAAAGCCCAGTACCAGATGGCTTCACAGCTGAATTCTACCAAAAATTTAGAGAAGAGCTAACACCTATCTTACTCAAACTCTTCCAGAAAATTGCAGAAGAAGGTAAACTTCCAAACTCATTCTATGAGGCCACCATCACCCTAATTCCAAAACCACACAAAGATGCCACAAAAAAAGAAAACTACAGGCCAATATCACTGATGAACATAGATGCAAAAATCCTTAGCAAAATTCTAGCAAATAGAATCCAACAACATCTTAAAAAAATCATACACCATGACCAAGTGGGCTTTGTCCCAGGAATGCAAGGATTCTTCAATATCTGCAAATCAATCAATGTAATACACCACATTAACAAATTGAAAGATAAAAACCATATGATTATCTCAATAGATGCAGAGAAAGCCTTTGACAAAATTCAACACTCATTTATGATTAAAACTCTCCAGAAAGCAGGAATAGAGGGAACATACCTCAACATAATAAAAGCTATATATGACAAACCCACAGCAAGCATCACCCTCAATGGTGAAAAATTGAAAGCATTTCCCCTGAAATCAGGAACAAGACAAGGGTGCCCACTCTCACCACTATTATTCAACATAGTCTTGGAAGTTTTGGCCACAGCAATCAGAGCAGAAAAAGAAGTAAAAGGAATCCAGATAGGAAAAGAAGAAGTGAAACTCTCGTTGTTTGCAGTTGACATGATCCTCTACATAGAAAACCCTAAATACTCTTCCAGAAAATTACTAGAGCTAACCAATGAATATAGTAAAGTTGCAGGATATAAAATTAACACAGAGAAATCCCTTGCATTCCTATATACTAACAATGAAAAAACAGAAAGAGAAATTAAGGAAACAATACCATTCTCCATTGCAACAAAAAGAATAAAATACTTAGGAGTATATCTACCTAAAGAAACAAAAGACCTGTACATAGAAAACTATAAAACACTGATGAAAGAAATCAAAGAGGACACAAACAGATGGAGAAACATACCGTGTTCATGGATTGGAAGAATCAATATTGTCAAAATGGCTATTCTACCCAAAGCAATCTATAGATTCAATGCAATCCCTATCAAACTACCAACGGTATTTTTCACAGAACTAGAACAAATAATTTCACAATTTGTATGGAAATACAGAAAACCACGAATAGCCAAAGTAATCTTGAGAAAGAAGAATGGAACTGGAGGAATCAACCTGTCTGACTTCAGTCTCTACTACAAAGCCACAGTCATCAAGACAGTATGGTACTGGCACAAAGACAGAAATATAGATCAATGGAACAGAATAGAAAGCCTAGAGATAAATCCACGAACCTATGAACACCTTATCTTTGACAAAGGAGGCAAGGATATACAATGGAAAAAAGACAACTGCTTTAACAAGTGGTGCTGGGAAAACTGGTCAACCACCTGTAAAAGAATGAAACTAGAACACTTTCTAACACCACACACAAAAATAAACTCAAAATGGATTAAAGATCTAAATGTAAGACCAGAAACTATAAAACTCCTAGAGGAGAACTTAGGCAAAACACTCTCCGACATGAATCACAGCAGGGTCCTCTATGACCCACCTCCCAGAATATTGGAAATAAAAGCAAAAATAAACAAATGGGACCTAATGAAACTTAAAAGCTTCTGCACTACAAAGGAAACTATAAGTAAGGTGAAAAGACAGCCCTCAGATTGGGAGAAAATAATAGCAAATGAAGAAACAAAGGATTAATCTCAAAAATATACAAGAAACTCCTGAAGCTCAATTCCAGAAAAATAAATGACCCAATCAAAAAATGGGCCAAAGAACTAAACAGACATTTCTCCAAAGAAGACATACAGATGGCTAACAAACACATGAAAAGATGCTCAACATCACTCATTATTAGAGAAATGCAAATCAAAACCACAATGAGGTACCATTACACGCCAGTCAGGATGGCTGCTATCCAAAAGTCTACAAGCAATAAATGCTGGAGTGGGTGTGGAGAAAAGGGAACCCTCTTACACTGTTGGTGGGAATGCAAACTAGTACAGCCACTATGGAAAACAGTGTGGAGATTTCTTAAAAAACTGGAAATAGAACTGCCATTTGACCCAGCAATACCACTTCTGGGCATACACACCACGGAAACCAGATCTGAAAGAGACACGTGCACCCCATTGTTCGTCGCAGCACTGTTTATAATAGCCAGGACATGGAAGCAGCCTAGATGCCCATCAGCAGATGAATGGATAAGGAAGCTGTGGTACATATACACCATGGAATATTACTCAGCCATTAAAAAGAATTCATTTGAATCAGTTCTAATGAGATGGATGAAACTGGAGCCCATTATTCAGAGTGAAGTAAGCCAGAAAAATAAAGAACATTACAGCATACTAACACATATATATGGAATTTAGAAAGATGGTAATGATAACCCTATATGCAAAACAGAAAAAGAGACACAGAAGTACAGAACAGACTTTTGGACTCTGTGGGAGAAGGTGAGGGTGGGATGTTTCAAAAGAACAGCATGTATTTTATCTATGGTGAAAGAGATCACTAGCCCAGGTGAGATGCATGAGACGAGTGCTCGGGCCTGGTGCACTGGGAGGACCCAGAGGAGTCGGGTGGAGAGGGAGGTGGGAGGGGGGATCGGGATGGGGAATACGTGTAACTCTATGGCTGATTCGTGTCAATGTATGACAAAACCCACTGAAATGTTGTGAAGTAATTGGCCTCCAACTAATAAAATAAAATTAAAAAAAAAAAACTGAGCTATCCTAAAAATTAAAAAAAAAGCTACCTCTTCTATGCAACATCTGTGTGTCTTCTGTCTGTCTTCTTCCTCGCTGACGCCACTCATCCCTTGGGTATTCCTGGTCCTGCTGGGGCTGGACCTCGGCAATTTTGCTCAATGCTTTGGATCCTAGTGGAAAAACATGCTGTTAATCCTACTTTTGCGAGGATTAAAACCATCGTAAAAACTGGAATTTGTTTAAATATTTTTGGTTTAAATATATCTTGTGTATATAATTACCCAGATTACTGTTGGGTATTAGATTGCTATGTTACAATATGTACGGCATACATGAGTTCCACTGTTATTGATATGATATGTGGTGGAGAGGTATTTGGTGGTGCAAGTGATTTAAATGATGTGTTCACAGTGTTTATATTCCTGTTATGTGGTTAATGGGTCTTGGATTCACGTTTGAAATATGACTCCCTTGTCTTTTGTGATGCATGAGAAGTGCTGAAATTGAAGATGATGCAGGTTAAGTCTAGGGTTGAGGGTGTGAGTAGGGTGGGGGGGAGGGTGTGGGTTAGGTTAAGGGTGTGGATTAGGGTGTGGGTTACATTGTGGCTTAGGGGTTAGAAGTTAGGGGTGTGGGTGAGGGTGAGGGCTGAGGGGTGAAGGTGTCAGGTTAGGGTTGGGATGATGCGTTAGGGTTAGTGTGTCAGGTTAGGGTTAGGGGGTCGGGTTGGTGTTAGGTTCTGGGATAGGGTTACGGTGTTGGTTAGGGTTAGGGTGTCGTGTTGGGGTTAGGGTTAGGGCAAGGGCGAGGGCAATTTCGCCTGGGACCTTATGGAGGGGCCTCACAGTCAAAGGTAAAGGCAAAGTCACATCCACACTTCTGTTCCATCCCCTTTGCTCTATAGTAGAGCTCTAGTAAGCCTAGGCCTGGTAGGAAAACTCTTGGCTCCTGTGGGGACACATCCTGTGTGTGAATCTGCATACCAGACCTAGGGGCCACAGGGCGCCTGTTTTCTTCTGGGAGAGGGGACCCTGAAGCGGTGTTGCCTGGCAACAGCTTGAAAATCCATTAAATTGCACTTTACGTACCTCTGACAAAGCTAGATTTGCTCCACCTTTTCGCCATTTGGAAGCAAACCTTCCATACCCTCTCCCCAAGTAGGCAATGGGCCTACTTTGAGTAGAAAGTCCCCTTGAGGAGCTGAGCCCAGGAAGGCACCCAGTCATGTCAAACACACTCCAGCTGCTTACTTCCTCATGGGCAGTATCACTATCAGCTAGGAATGTCTTTGCAAGGATTGAAAAGGGAAGGGGAGATACATGGCCCTGCCTCTGAAATTTCAGTCCTCTGAGCAGAACTGGAATTCAATTGTATCAGCGAAACTGTGCCTTCCAAAGAGGCTTGCAAACACACCCCGAGTGGCTGCCTCTTCTTCCCTGAAGAAGGCTCCCTTTCCCTGCATCCTGCGGACTCCCTGTCCCAGCCTCCTGGAAAAGCGCTTCTTGGAGTTCCTTCTTGGAGTTCCTTTCTTAGTTGCAGTTATCCCTCAACTTGGGGCCATAGGGAGTAGCCCCACACTCACAGGGGAAGGCAGACCCACCTCCACACATCTCTTCCATCCCCTTTGCTCTGTAGGACAATTCTAGTGAGCCTAGGTCTGTCAGAAAATTCTTGACTTTGACGGGAACACACCCTGTGTGTGAACCTGCATACCCGACCTAGGGGCCACAGGGCGCCTGTTTTGCTCGAGTGGGCCTTGAAGCAGTACAGCCTAGTGAGAGCTTGAAAATCCATCCAATTGCTCCTTTCTTACCTCTGACACCTTGCTTTGTTCCACCCTTTGGCAGTGTGGAGGGAAGAGGGCCCAACCCCGTCCTCAAGCGGACATGGGGCCTACTTTGAGAGGAAAGGCCCCCTTGAGGAGCTGAGCCCATCAAGGCACCCAGTCATGTCAAATATACTCCCACTGCTTGCTTCTTCATGGGTAGTACCACTATCAGCTTGGAATGTCTTTGCAAGGATCACAAAGGGAAGGGGAGATACACGACCCTGCCTCTGGAACTTCGGTCCTCTGAGCAGACCTGAGTGTTCTAGGGAGCCTAGGACTGTCAGGAAAATTCTTGGCTCCTACGGGGACACACCCCATATGTGAACCTGCATACCGGACCTCGGGGCCACAGTGTGCCTGCTTCTCTCGGTGTGCCTAAAGCGGTGCAGCCTAGCAACAGCTATTGAGCCTAGGTCTGTCTGGAACATTTTGGATCCTGTGGGGAAAACACCCTGTGCACACCCCTAGATACCGGGCCTAGGGGCCAAAATTCTCACATGTCTCCTGGGGAACCCTAACACAGTGTGACCTAGCAACTGCTTGAAAATCCATCCCATTGCTGTTTTCCTCCTTCTGATACAGCTAGCATTGCTCCTTGCTTTGGGATATCTCAAGCAAGGGGCGAGTCCATAACTGCTCTCCTGGGGCCCAATGGATGTGCAAGGTGCCCTCAACCAGGTGACCCCAGCATGCCACCTGGCCCCCTCAGACACACTCCCGCAGCCTTCTTCCTCATGGGAAGCACCCCTCTGACCCAGGAATGTGTTTGCAAGGCTCCGAATGTGCAGGGAGACACATGGCCCTGACTCTGGAATTGAGGTCCTTGGGGCAGGCCTGCAGGTCTGACATCTGAGAAGCAAAACACTTGCTGCAAATAGAGGCCTGAAAACACACTCTGTGTATGACTTTCCTTCCTCCAAGGAAGATAGCTTTCCCAGTCTCCTGCATGCTGAGTGTCACACAGCTGGAATGTGCTTGCGTGGAGGTCATGATTCAGTGGCAATGGCCCCTGAGGCCCTGTGCCCAGGTAGGGCGCCCACACTCACAGGCAAATCAAAGCAACTTCCAAATGAGTCAGCTCTTCACATCTAGTGGCCAAAGTATTGGAGTTTCAGGTTCAATATTAGTCTTTCCAATGTATATTCAGACCTGATTTCCTTTAGGATGGAGTGGTTGGGTCCTCTTATAGTCTAAGCAAACTTCAAGCATCTTCTTCAGCACCACAGTGCAAAAGCATCAAATCTTTGGCTGTCAACTTTCTTTATAGTCCATCTTTCACATCCATACATGACATGGAAAAACCTTAGCCTTGACTAGACGGATCTTTGTTGGCAAAGCAATGTCTCAGCTTTTTAATATGCTGTCTAGTTTGGTTATCACTTTCCTTCCAAGTCGTAAGCATCTTTTAATTTCATGGCTGCAGTCACCATCTGCAATGATTTCCGAGCCCCGAAAAATAAAATCTGCGACTGTTTCCACTGTTTTCTCATCTATTTGCCAAGAAGTGATGAGACTGGATGCAATGATCTTAGTTGTCTGAACGCTGAGCATTAAGCTACCTATTTCACTCTCCTCTTTCTCTTTCATCAAGAGGCTCTTTAGTTCTTCACTTTCTGCCATCAGGGTGGTGTCATCTGCATATCTGAGGTTATTGATATTTCTCCCAGCAATCTTGATTCCAGTTTGTGCTTCATCCAGTGCAGCATTTCTCACGATGCCCTATATATAAGCAGATATAAGTTAAATAAGCAGGGTGCCAATATACAGCCTTGACATATTCCTTTTCCTATTTAGAACCAGTCTGTTGGTCCAGGTCCAGTTCTGTTTCTTCCTGACCTGCATATAGGTCTTTCAAGAGGCAGGTCAGGTGATCTGGTATTCTTATCTCTTTCAGAATTTTCCCCAGTTTATTGTGATACACACAGTCAAAGGCTTTGGCATAGTCAACAAAGCAGAAATAAGTGTTTTTCTGGAACTCCCTTGCTTTTTCAATTATCCAGTGGATTTTGGCAATTTGATCTCTGGTTCCTCTGCCTTTTCTAAATCCATCTTGAACATTTGGAATTTCACGGTTGACATATTGCTGAAGCCTGGCTTGGAGAATTTTGAGTGTTACTTTACTAGCATGTGAGATGAGTCCAGTTGTGTGACAGTTTGAACATTCTTTGTCATTGCCTTTCTTTGAGACTGGAATGAAAACTGAGCTAACAACCTAGATGTTTTCAATTGCATATGCTAAAAGAACTGCCTTTGCAGTTTCCAAGGGAAAAAAGTTTCATTTTAACCAATTTTCTCTGAAGTTCAAGGAATATCATGGACATCCTCCATCAAAAAGTCATCTTTCTTTTATGTAATCACAGTTTCATGCCTAAATTATAGACCAACTCATGCTCAAATTGACTCTGATATCAGGGGCAGATCAGCTAGCTGATAAAAAGCTTGGATTGTCCCTCTGGAGGAAAGTGAGACCTTGGTACCAAGAGAAGAATCTGAGGGCTTAAGGGAATTTGCAGGAGTGGGGAAATCTTGGTCCATCCTACATGTACCATACTTAAATAATGCTTATTTATTTTACGGAAGTAAAAAAAAAAAAAAAAAAAAAAAAAAAAAAAAAAAAAAAACAGATGATAAAAACAAATATAAATCACTGAAAGGTAAATAAATTCATCATCTGTGATTGAAAGCTGCATTCTAAGAAAGCTGTGTTCTCTTAACCTAGAGAGTAGACTAAATTCCAGTCTGGTACCAGCTTACCAGATAACAAACAAAAAGCGTTGTTTATGGGTAAGCTCAGGAAAGTCTTTTCCATGTATCTTGAGGTAGCAGTATTTTTGCAAAGGCATCAGTGTGAAACCATGGAAGGCATGTTTAAAACCTGATTAGATAAAAATTGACAAAATAAAAATTGACAAAATTGACAAAATAAAAAGTGACAAAATAGTCACTGCTGTGACTTGAAACACTTTAATATGATAACTAGAATTATAACTGACAGCATTTTACCAGGACATATCAGATTTTCATGGATGTCACATAGTTTCTAGGATACCTACATTAGTAACTGAAGGAGTCTTTGGGCTTAGAAAAGAAAACAACAGTCTCAAAGGCCCTTGCTTGTATCATTTAACGTTGGAGAAAACAAAATCGAACTTTAGGTCCCACCCTGAGGCTCCAGGCCGGTTATATCTATCTATTTTCCCATGCAGCGTAGTGCCTGCTGGAAGTCCAAGGGATTTATCCTGCCTGGTAATTTCACCAGCTGGGACTCCACAACCCTTAGTCTGGCCGGCTGACCCAGCCCTGCTTCCAGCACTTTGCAGGCCAGCAGGCCCTTGACCACCTGCTGGGACAGGAAAGGGAAGGGTCCACGAATTGCATCCTAGAAACTTAGTAGGGTGCATGTATTTAAAAACCTGGTGGCCACCCAGGCAGGAGAGAAGGGAGGAGGGCACCTTGCTGCCCTTTCATGGGGGAATCTGTGGCTGTCCTGCTGAGAGGGGGCCTTTCCATGGGGACCCTGTGCAATAAGTTTGGTGTTTTGGAACTGAATAATTAGAACGTGTAAAATTTTTAATTTATGTGGTGCTTTAATTAAAAAAAAAACAAAAAAACAAAAAAACAAGCAGCTCCAAGTTTTCTGCAAATTGAGGCCTCAAACTTGAAGGCCTATTTTCCTTCCACTGTGGCATTCTATGAAGAAATGTGCATTTTTTAAAGAAAAGGGTCAGAAAAGTGAGGGAAACAGAAAAGCCAGAGGTGCCCCAGGAGTTTGGTGAAGGTCTTAGGAGGTCACTTGTAAATGCTGCTGGCCATCGGGAGGCAGTCTCTTGTGACCAATGGGCACAGAGCTCTGCAGGCTTGTCCTTTGCATGGATGTTCTTGTTTGTGGAAATCCAGCTCAGAGCCATCTCCTGATGTGTAAGAATTTCCCAGACTAGACCCCTAGGCAAATCCCACAGGGCCAGGGACTCCTTTCTTCATTGTATTTGTCTGTTTGACTGAAAACCAGAAATGGCATATTTTTCTTTCAATCTGGTCTATCATCCAGGCCTTGGAGTAATATTTCCCCTCCCCCTCAATAGGCTTGGGTTCCGGTGATGAATTATAGTCAGTTGTCCATGATTTCGCAGATGAGGAAACTGAGAGTCGGAGAGGGCGGAGGACTGTCCAAGGGAGAATGGGATATCCTTCCAGGAACACTGGCTCCTGGGTTTTTAATGAGCTTCCTACCCAGCATGGTCATTAAGTGGCAAGGGTTGACATTGAGAATAAACTATTGGTGGAAATGAAAAAGGCTTTTTGAAAGAATGTGCCTACCAGCTGTGCATCTTATGGAGTATTTTCATTGTACTTCCCAGCCCTTGGAAAGTGCTGGGCACAGGGCAGATGCTTCATCATTTTTATTGAATAAGTTCAATGTCACACAATTGTATCTGTAGTGTCAGCAACACTATGAGGTATATTAGAACAGTGATGGTCCCAGTTGGTACCCACAAGGATATTTTTAAAAAATGAAACAAATCTCTCTGATCATCACCAAGGCTATCAGAGGTCTATTGCAGACTCCACACAAGGGAGGGTCTACCTCTTGGGACATCCCCACTTCAGCATCTCCCTAAACCAGCAATCTAGGACAGCTGAGTACACTTGAAGTTCCTTCCTTGACCTTGGGAGTTTTTTTGGAAGACAATTTTTTGACAGACAGGGGTGGGGCAAGGTTTTGGGATGTTTCAAGTGCAGTCCATTTATTGTGCACTCTATTTCTGTTTCTGTTCCCTGGAGGCTCAGTTGGTAAAGAGTCTGCCTGCAATGAGGGAGACCCGGGTTTAATCCCTGGGTCAGGGAAATCCCCTGGAGAAGGAAATGACAGCCCACTCCAGTATTCTTGCCTGAAGAATTCAATGGACTGAGGAGCCTGGTGGGCTACCAAGGGCTGGACATGGCTGAGTGATCAAACTCTTATTTCTATTATTATTTCACCAGCTCCACCTCAGATCATCAGGCATTAGATCCTAGAGGTTGGGGGCCGCTGCTTTAGTTCCCTCTTTCATCTTCTACACAGCTCCAGCATGCTTCCTCCTCCTCTTCCACCTGCAGAACTACCTGCTGGGCTTCTCTGAGTGTGACTAAGAGTTTCCTTCCCTCACTGTCTTTCCTCTGAGTCCCTTTTCCTAAATGGGTTTCCATGATCTCCTTTAGGCACTTTTTCCCCAGGTGGTGCTAGTGGTAAAGAACCTACCTGCCAATGCAGGAATCCTATCCCTGGGTTGGGAAGATCCCCTGGAGGAGGGCACCCAGCCCACTCCAGTATTCTTGCCTGGAAAATTCCCATGGACAGAGGAGCCTGGTGGGCTCTGACAGTCAGACGTGATTGAAGCGACTTAGCACAGCATACCATAGGACCTTTGAACTGCAGACTCATGTGATTGTTTGGATTCTTTGGAGTCCCTTGTTATTCCACGTGTATGTTAGGGTCAGCTTGTATATTGCTTCCTAAAGGCCTGGAGAGGGTAATAGGCAGGAAGGCCAGGGGTCTCCAGACAGAGGGAATAGGCTGCAAGTGTCAGACGTTTTTTCATCTCTCAAGCAGCTGGAGGAACGAAACGAGTGCTACATTTTTTCCCCTTCTCAATACAAATTTAAGAGGTTTCTCTTAAAATTTTGTGTTGCTATGACGACTCCTGGCTCCACCTGAACTTAACTTTTCTCAAACCTTCAGCTAAGGAATGCATTTTGTCTTAAGGAAAGGTTTGTCTTAAGCTATGTTAATATACTACGTATTTCTGCTAGACTCTGTCTTCAGGTCGGTTCCCCCTAAAGGCTCAGAACCGACTTGACAAACCAATATGTTTTACTCATACCTGTTCTCCTAATCTATGTTAATGAAATGATATATTTGCTTGGAAATCTGCCTTTCTTCAAAATTCATGTCAATCATTCTATGGCCCGGGATGACTCACCTGCTGCCAATATTATCTCAATGCATGTTGTGGGTGAGGGGCCTGGTGTCATTCTTTGAGACATTGCCTTTCTTTCATTAGCAGACTGCTAGTGGCTGTATAACATCTGCCTAAAGACTAGCAGGGGGTACTCTTACTGCCCCCGTCTGATGTCTATGTGAGCAGGTTTCTCTATCTCTTTTATACTTTAATAAAACTTTATGACACAAAAGCTCTGAGCGATCAAGCTTTGTCAACTGGCCCTGGATTGAATTCTTCTCCTCTGGAGGCCAAAAATCCTGGCGCCTTTTGTGGTTCAGCAATGACCTTTCAGTCTTTTGTAATTCATATTGAATCTTCATTTCAGATTGAAGATGCATTCCATGGTATTGCCATCTTAAGTCTTTCCATCGCTATGGAATATCTGTGCATGTATTCAGGATATTTTTCAGCAATCGTGTATAATTTCCAATGTGCCAGTCTTGTCATCCTCATTACACCCACGGCAAAATATTTTATTAATGTTGACACTATCAAAAGGAAATTGTTTTTTTAAATTCCTTTTCAGATTATTATTTGCTAGTGTATACAGATAAAACTGTGTAATCATTCATTTTTATCAGCTTGGACAGCTTGATAGTTGTCTTTACTTTCTTTACTTCCTCATACTTTAAGATTATCCTAGCTTATATATTTACTGTCTCGCCCCTAGTCTCAATCGTTTATTCAAAGAATTTCTGTCCTTTTTTTTAAACACTGAATTATTTTTGACAATGCTGGGTCTTTGTAGCTAGATGCCTAGTTGTAGTGAGCAGAGGCTACCCTCTAGTTGACTTGCCATGGCTTCTCATTGCAGTGCTTTCTCTGGTTGCAGAACTTGGGCTCTGGAGCATGCAAGTACTTCAATAGTTGTACGGGGGCTTAGTTGCCCCTGGGCATGTGGAATCCTCTAGGACCAGGGGTTGAACCAGTGTTCCCTGCATTGGTAGGCAGATCCTTTACCACTGGGCCACCAGGGACATTCCCTGTTCTTTTTCATTATAGAGTGATATTTAAAACATACATGTAGGAGCTAAATATGCTCAGCTGACAATATTTCGAAATATATACATGTATTCCAGCTTATATATTCAGTTGAGGGTAATTTGTGATGATGTCTCCATGAATCTTGTAACCTTTCCTTTTGTTTATCCATAACTTACCATTCCAAAGGTAAGATACCTGGCTTCCACCACTTGTCATGTATGGAATTCAGTGCTTGTCCCATGTGGTTACTGAAACAACTGTCAGACTGTCTTCCAAAGGGGGCTGTGCATGCATCCCACCAGTATCTTGAGTATGTTTCTGTAGGAGAGTTTACTATCAGTATACCCTCCGTGGCCAGGTGTCTATTTCAATCTTTACCAGTTATGAATGGGCTTGTTTGCTCTAGTGTTCTTGGACAATTTGAGGACTCCTGTCTAGATATGAGGGACACAGGAATCTCCTTGAGGCTTGGCAGGGCAATCAGCACACTTCTCGAGGTGAGGAGGGAGACCCAGGGTCCCTTTCCAGTTGCCATAGGGATATTGGGATTCCTACCAATTTTCAAGAGGAGTCAGGCATCATCACCTTTTGAATCATTGAATTCTGCATGCCTCTCGAGGTGTCAACGGGATGTGAGGCCTCCTGTCGATAAGAGGCGGGGACCTAGGACTTTCTCTATGCTCTCCATAGGGGATTCACACATCCCTTCATCCTGTGAGATGAAAGATGAGCCTGCATTCAAGCCACTGTAGGGAAATCGGACCTTCTTTCGAGTCAGGGCGTCTCAGGGTCAATTCCACTTGAGGCAGCAAACTCAGGGTCCCTCCCACATACTTACTGCTGAGAGACACCTCCTCTGATTGTGCTTGTGGAATGGTGGCATACTTCTTGAGTGGAAGCCAGGGAATCAGCTCTCATTTCAAGATGATTTGGGGTACATGGAGCTTTCCTCGAGTTGCTGTGCTGAACTTGGTGTTCTTCTAGACTTGGGACAGTGTTCTCGGGGAATCTCTGCAGTTGCCTAAAGGAAGCCAACCCACTTGTCGTGTTTGATGCGGAACACGGGATGGCTCTGAAGCCAATGCAGTGGAATAGGGACTCATCTCGAGTTGATTTGGGATACACGAAGCTATTTCCCATTGCTGCAGTGACATCAGGGTCCCTCTGGACTTGAGACAGTGTTCTTGGGGACTCTCTGGAATTCCATCAAGCAAGTAATGGCTTCTTACGTATTTGATGGGGAACACGGAATTGCTCTGCATGCAATGCAGGGGAATCAAGCCTCATCTCGCGGCGAGAAGGCAGTCTCATGGTTTCTCTCGAGTTGCGGCGCGAACCTGGGGTATATTCTCCAGGTACGGCGGGGATGGCCCTTCAAAACTCATGTTTGTTCAGCGACGTCAGGACTCCTGTCTAGTTACGAGGGACACCTCAGGAATCTCTTCGAGGCTTGGCAGGGCAATAGGGACGCTTCTCAATGTGAGGCGGGAGACCCAGGGTTCCTTTCCAGTTGCCACAGTGAGACTGGGATTCCTATCAATTTTCAAGAGGAGTCAGGCGTCATCACCTTTTGAAACATTGAATTCCGCCTACCTCCATGTCAAAGGGATGTGAGACCTCCTGGCGTGATGAGGCCAGGACTTAAGGCTTTCTCTAGGGTCTCCGTATTGGATTCAGACATCCCTTCATCTTGTGCAATGAAAGACGAACCTGCATTCAAGCCACTGCAGGGAAATCCGGCCTTCTTTCTTGTCAGGGCATTCGGACTCCATTCCACTTGAGGCAGCAAACTCAGGGTCCCTCCCCCATATCTATTGATGAGAGAAGCCTCCTCTTGGGGTGCTTGTGGAAAGTTGGCATACCTCTTAAGTTGAATCCTGGGAATCTGCTCTCATCTCGAGATGATTTGGGGTACATAGAGCTTTCCTCAAGTTGCTGTGCTGAACCTGGTGTTCCTCGAGACATGGGACGGTGTTTTCGGGGAGTCTCTGGAGTTGCCTAAAGAAAGTGAAGCAACTTGTCTTGCTTGATGGGGAAAGCGGAATTTCTCTGGAGCTAATGTGGCAGAATTGGGCCTCATCTACAGTTGATTTGGTGTACACAGAATTATTTCGCGTTGCTGCAGTGACCTCAGGGTCCCTCTAGGCTTGTGAGTGTGTTCTTGGGGACTCTCTGGAGTTCCATCAAGCAAGTCAAGGCTCCTACGCATTTCATGGGGAAAACGGAATTGCTTTGCACGCAATGCAGAGGAATCTGGCCTCATATAGTGGCGAGGGGATGTCTCATGCTTTTTCGCGAGTTGCGCTGGGAACCTGGAGTATATTCTCGAGTTACAGCGGGGATGGCCCTTCAAAAGTCGTGTTTGTTCAGCGACGTCAGGACTCCTGTCTAGTTATGAGGGACACCTCAGGAATCTCTTCGAGGGTTGACACATCAATAGGGACGCTGCTAGAGGTGAGGCGGGAGACCCAGGGTCCCTTTCCAGTTGCCACAGGGATACTGGGATTCCTATCACTTTTCAAGAGGAGTCAGGCATCGTCACCTCTTGAAGCAATGAACTCTTGGTGCCTCTCTAGGTGTCAAAGGCATGTGAGGCCTCCTGTCGAGAGGAGGAGGGGAACTAGGGCTTTCTCTAGGGTCTCCACAAGGGATTCAGACATCCCATTGTCTGGTGAGATGAAAGACAAGCCTCCATTCAAGCCACTGCAGGGAAATCAGGCCTTCTTTTGAGTCAGGGCATCTCGGTGTCCATTCCATTTGACGCAGCAAACTCAGGGTCCAACTCACATACCTATTGCTGAGAGAAGCCTCCTCTAGAGGTGCTTGTGGAAAGTTGGCATACCACTTGAGTCAAAGCCAGGGAATCAGCTCTAATCTCGAGACGATTTGGGGTACATGGGGCTTTCTTCGAGGTGCTGTGTTGCAACTGGTGTTCCTCCAGACTTGGGACGGTGTTCTCGGGGAATCTCTGGAGTTGCCTAAAGGAAGTAAAGCCACTACTCCTGTTTGATGGGGAACACGGGATGGCTCTGGAGCAAATGCAGGGGAATTGGGCCTCGGCTCGAGTTGATTTGCAGTATGGAGCTATTTCGCATTGCTGCGGTGACACAAGGGTCCCTCTAGACTTGTGACAGTGTTCTTGGGGACTCTCTGGAATGCCATCAAGCAAGTCAAGATTCCTTACGTGTTTGATGGGGAACACGGAATTGCTCTGCAATGCAGAGCAATCAGGCCTCATCTTGCGGCCAGGGGGAAGTCTCATGGTTTATCTCAAGTTGCGGTGGGAACGTGGGGCATATTCTCGAGTTAAGGTGGGGATAGACTTTCAAAACTCCTGTTTGTTAAGCGACATCAGGACTCTTGTCTAGTTATGAGAGACACCTCAGGAATCTCTTTGAGGCTTGGCAGGGCAATAGGGACGCTTCTTGAAGTGAGGCGGGAGACCCTGGGTCCAATTCCAGTTGCCACAGTGATATTGGGATCCCTATCACATTTCAAGAGGAGTCAGGCATCGTCACCTTCTAAGCATTGAACTCCGCGTGCCTCTCGGGATGTCAAAGGGATGTGAGGCCTCCTGTCGAGATGAGGCGGGGACATAGGGTTTCCTCTAGGTCCTCCACAGGGGATTCAGACATCCCTTCATCTTGTGAGATGAAAGACGAGCCTACATTAAAGCCACTGCAGGGAAATCTGGCCTTCTTTTGAGTCAGGTCATCTTGGTGTTCATTCCACTTCAGGAAGCAAACTCAGGGTCCAACTCACATGCATATTGCTGAGAGAAGCCTCCTCTTGAGGTGCTTGCAGAAAGTTGGCATACCTCTTGAGTCGAAGCAGGGAAATCAGCTCTAAATCTCAAGACGATTTGGGGCACATGGGGCTTTCCTCGAGTTGCTGTGTTGTACCTGGTGTTCCTCTACACTTGGGACAGTGTTCTCGGGGAATCTCTGGAGTTGCTTAATGAAGTCATGCCACTTGTGTTTGATGGGGAACGCAGAATGACTCTGGAGCCAATGCAGGGGAATGGGGCAGCATCTCGAGTTGATTTGGGGTAGACGGATCTATTTCCCGTTTCTGCACTAACCTCACGGTCACTCTAGACTTGTTACAGTGTTCTTGGGTACTCTCTGGTGTCCCATCAAGCAAGTCAAGGCTCCTTACATGTTTGATGGGGAACACAGAATTGCTCTGCATGCAATGCAGAGGAACCGGGGCTCATCTCGTGGCCAGGGAGAAGTATCATGGTTTTTCTCGAGTTGCGGTGGGATCCTGGGGTATATTCTCGAGTTACGGTGGGGATGGCCCTTCAAAACTCGGATTTGTTCAGCTATGTCAGGACTCCTGTCTAGTTAAGAGGGACACCTCGGGAATCTCTTCGAGGCTTGGCAGGCAATAGGGACGCTTTTGGAGATGAGGCGGGAGACCCAAAATCCCTTTCCACTTGTGACATGGATATTGGGATTCCTATCACTTTTCAAGAGGAGTCAGGCATCGTCACCTCTTGAAGCAATGAACTCTTGGTGCCTCTCTAGGTATCAAAGTCATGTGAGGCCTCCTGTCGAGATGAGATGGGGAACTAGGGCTTTCTCTAGGGTCTCCACAGGGGATTCAGACATCCTTTCATCTGGTGAGATGAAAGACGAGCCTGCATTAAAGCCACTGCAGAGAAATCGGGCCTTTTTTTGAGTCAGGGCATCTCGGGGCCCATTCCACTTCAGGCAGCAAACTCAGGGTCCAACTTACATACCTATTGCTGAGAGAAGCCTCCTCTAGAGGTGCTTGTGGAAAGTTGGCATACCTCTTGAGTTGAAGCCAGGAAATCAACTCTAATCTCGAGACGATTTGGGGTACATGGCGCTTTCCGCGAGTTGCTGTGTTACGCTTGGTGTTCCTCTAGACTTATGACAGTGTTCTCGGGGATTCCCTGGAGTTGCCTAAAGGAAGTCAAGCGCCTTGTCGTGTTTGATGGGGAAAGTGGGATGGCTCTGGAGCCAATGAAGGGGAATCGGGCCTCATCTCGAGTTGAAATGAGTGAATCACGTGTGAATCACGTGTGCATCAAGTGTGAATCACGTGTCCATCATGTGTGTGTCACATGTGTGTCACGTGTGCATCACGTGTGCATCACGTGTGGGTGACATGTCCATCACGTGTGAGTCACGTGTTCATCAGGTGTGTGTCACGTGTCCATGACGGGTGAATCACGTGTTCATCACATGTGCGTCACTTGTGTGTCACGTGTGCATCACGTGTGTGCACGTGGGAATCACGTGTGCGTCACGGGTGCGTCATGTGTGCATCACGTGTCCATCACGTGTGCGTCACTGGTGCATCACGTGTCCATCACGTGTGCGTTACGTGTGCGTCACGAGTTCATCATGTGTGCGACATGTGTTCGTCACGTGTTCATCACGTGTGCATCAAGTTTGCGTCACGTGTGAATCACGTGTTCGTCACGTGTGTGTCACGTGTTCATCACGTGTCCATCATGTGTACATCACGTGTGAGTTACATGTGCGTCTCGTGTGCATCACATGTTCGTCATGTGTGCGTCACGTGTTCGTCACGTGTGTGTCACGTCTGCATCACATATTCATCACATACGTGTTACGTGTGCATCACATGTGCATCACATGTGCGACACGTGTGCGTCACGTGTTCGTCACGTGCGCATCACGTGTGCATCAAGTTTGCGTCCTGTGTGAATCATGTGTTCATCACGTGTGTGTCACGTGTTGATCACGTGTCCATCATGTGTGCATCACATGTGCGTCACGTGTGTGTCATGTGTGCATCACGTATTCATCACATATGGGTTATGTGTGCATCACGTGTTCATCACGTGTGAGTCACATGTGCCTCACGTGTTGTTCACTTGTTCACAACGTCTGTGTGACGTGTGCATCATGTTTTCATCACGTGTGCATCACATGTTCATCATGTGTGAGGCACGTGTTCATCACATGTGCGTCACGAGTTCTTCACGTGTGAATCATATGTCCATCACATGTGCATCACTTGTGCAACACGTGTTCGTCACGTGTGCGCCACGTGTGCGTCACCTGTGAATCACTTGTTCATCACGTATTCATCACGTGTGTGTTATGTGTGCATCACGTGTTCATCACATGTGTATCACGTGTGAATCACGTGTGCATCACCTGTTCATTACATGTGCATCACGTGTGAATCACGTGTTCATCACGTGTGCCTCACTTGTGCACCACATGTTCATCACATGAGCATCAGGTGTGCATCACGTGTTCATCACGTGGGCATCACGTGTGCACCTCATGTGCACCTTGTGTGCATCACGTGTGAATCAGGAAAAGAACTGAATGGGATAGAGTAGAGATCTCTTCAAGAAAATTAGAGATACCAAGGGAACACTTCATGCAAAACTGGGTTTGATAAAAGATAGAAATGCTATGGACCTAGCAGAAGCATAAGCTATTAAGAAGATGTGGCAAGAATACACAGAAGTACTGTAGAAAATATCTTCATGACCCAGATAATCACAACGGTGTGATCACTCACCTAGAGCAAGACATCCTGGAGTGTGAAGTCAAGTGGCAATTAGAAAGCATCGTAAGAACAAAGCTAGTGGAGTTGATGGAATTCCAGTTGAAGTATTTCAAATACTGAAAGATGATGCTGTGAAAGTGCTGCGCTCATAATGCCTGCAAATTTGGAAATCTCAGCAGTGGCCACAGGACTGGAAAAGGTCAGTTTTCATTCCAAATAGAAAGAAAGGTAATCCCAAAGAATGCTCAAAATACCACACAATTATGCTCATCTCACACGCTAGTAAAGTAATGCTCAAAATTCTCCAAGCCAGGCTTCAGCAATACGTGAACTGTGAACTTCCAGATGTTCAAGCTGGCTTTAGAAAAGGCAGAGGAACCAGAGATCAAACTGCCAACATCTGCTGGATCATTGAAAAAGCAAGAGAGTCCCAGAAAAAAAAATCTATTTCTGATTTATTGACTACACCAAAGCCTTTGACTGTGTGGATCACAATTAACTGTGGAAAATTCTGAAAGAGATGGGACTACCAGACCACCTGACCTGCCTCTTGAGAAACCTGTATGCAGGTCAGGAAGCAACAGTTAGAACTGGACATGGAACAACAAACTGGTTCCAAATAGAAAAAGGAGTACGTCAAGACTGTACGTTGTCACCCTGCTTATTTAACTTATATGCCGAGTACATCATGAGAAATGCTGGGCTGGAAGAAGCACAAGCTGGAATTAAGATTGCCAAGAGAAATATCAATAATCTCAGACATGCAGATGACACCACCCTTATGGCAGAAAGTGAAGAAGAACTAAAAAGCCTCTTGATGAAAGTGAAAGAGGAGAGTGAAAAAGTTGGCTTACAGCTCAACATTCAGAAAACTAAGATCATGGCAACAGGTCCCATCACTCCATGGGAAATTGATGGGGAAACAGTGGAAGCAGTGTAAGATTTTATCTTTTTGGGCTCCAAAATCACTGCAGATGGTGATTGCAGCCATGAAATTAAAAGAAAATTACTCCTTGGAAGGAAAGTTATGACCAACCTAGATAGCATAATAAAAAGCAGAGACACTACTTTGCCAACAAAGGTCCCTCTGTTCAAGGCTATGGTTTTTCCAGTGGTCATGTACAGATGTGAGAATTGGACTGTGAAGAAAGTTGAGCACCGAAGAGTTTATGCTTTTGAACTGTGGTGTTGGAGAGGACTCTTGAGAGTTCCTTGAACTGCAAGGGCATCCAACTAGTACATCCTAAAGGAGATCAGTCCAGGGTGTTCATTGGAACGACTGATTCTGAAGCTGAAACTCCCATAATTTGGCCACCTGGTGCGAAGAGCTGACTCATTGGAAAATACCCTGATGCTGTAAGGGATTGGGGACAGGAGGAAAAGGGGATGACAGAGGATGAGATGGCTGCATGGCATCACCGACTCGATGTACATGAGTTTGAGAAATCTCCGGGAGTTGGTGACTGACAGGGAGGCTTGGCGTGCTGTGATTCATGGGGTCCCAAAGAGTCAGACATGACTGAGCGACTGAACGGAACTGAACTGATATGAATAACTAATTAAAAGTAAAGTAAAGTTGCTCAGTCATGTCCAACTCTTTGTGGCCCCATGGACTGTAGCCTACCAGGCTCCTCTGTCCATGGGGTTTTCCAGGCAAATGTACTGGAGTGGGTGGCCATTTCCTTCTCCAGGAGATCTTCCTGACCCAGGGATCTAACCTGGGTCTCCAGCATTGCAGACAGATGCTTTACCATTTGAGCCATATAATTCCATTGCTAACACGTGCAAGGGGCTACTCTTTCTGCCCTCTTCTGATGCCTATGTCAGAAGATTTCTCTATCTCCTTTATACTTTAATACAACTTTATTACACAAAAGCTCTAAGCAATCAAGCCTCGTCTCTGGACCTGAATTGAATTCATCTCCTCTGGAGGCCAAGAATTCCAGTGTCTTTGCGTGGTTCAGCAATACCTTTCAAGATCATCCTGGAGATTCTGGCCATGTACCTCAGGAACATGGTCAGATAGGAGGTCACCCTTGAGACTGTGGGCTTTTGACCCAGGTGCAGGGTGTTGGAGTGGCGGGAATCCTGGATAATTTGCACATGTGACCCCAGGTAAAGGGTCTGGGAGGTAAGGTCACCTTGGAGACTGTGAATATGCTACCCAAGGTGCAGGGTGTGGGAAATAATGTCACCCTGGAGAATGTAGACTTCTAGCACAAGGGATGAGTTCTTGACATTGGGGTCTCATGGGAGACTGGATGATTCTGCTCAGACAGTTTGTGGGGATGGGATTCACCCTGGAGACTGTAGATATGTGATCTCGGGTACAGGATTTCCGAGGGGGTCACCCTGGAGCCTGTGAATATGTGATTCCAGGTGCAGAGTCTGCAAGGGAGTCACCATGGAACCTGTGTTTGTGTGACTCCAGGTGAGGTCTACAAAGTTTTGACAAACAGGAGACTGTGGACATGTGACCCCTATTACAGGGTCTTGGAGGGGGGAACCTTTGTGGCCAGGGTCATGGGATGCAAGGTTATATGTCTGGGAGGTGGGGATACCCTGAGAGTATGGAAGTGTGACCCCAGGTACAGGTTCTGGGAGTTGGTGCCATCCTGAAAATGGTGGACATTTCACCCGAGGTATGGTTTCTGGGAGGTGGGGTCACCCTGAAGACTCTGGACATGTGACCCCAAATGCAGGGTCTGGGAGGTAGACTCACCATGGAAAAAGTGGACTTGTGACCCCAGATACAGGATCTTGAGGGTGGGGTCACCTGGAGGCTGTGGACTTGTGACACCAAGTACAGGTTATACAGGGGGCCACCTTCGAGACTGTGGACATGTGATCACAGGTGTATGGTATGGGAAGTTTGGTAACCTAGGAGATTGTGGATATATGACAGTAGGTACAGGGCCTCAGGTATGTCCCCATGGAAAGTGTGGACATGTGACCCCAGGTGCAGGTTTGGGTGGGGTCACCCTGGAGACTGTGGTCGTGTGACCCAAAGTTCAGGGTAGGAAAAGGGTTTCACCCTGTAGACTGTGGATCTATGACCACAGGTACAGGATCTGGTGGTAGTCACTGTGGCGATGATGGACGTATGAAACCTAGTACAAGTTCACGGAGGGGGTCACCCTCCAAGACTGTGTACATGTGACCCTCGTTTCAGGGTCTGGGTTGAGGTCACTCTGGAAACTATTTGCCGTGTGACTTAGATGCAGGGTTAGGGGACGCGTTTACTTTGAAGATTGTGGTCATGTGACCTCAAATGCACCATTTGGGAGGCAAATCACCTTGGAGACTGGATACGTGACCGTAGATCCAGGGTCTGAATGGGATTCCCCAAGGTGAGATTGTGAATATGTGACTCCAGGTGCAGGGCCTGCGAGGGAGTCACCTTGGAACCTGTGTTTGTGTGACTCCAGGTGGAGGGTCTGGGAAGTGACGACACTCTGGAGACTGTGAACATGTGACCCCATTACAGGGTCTTGGAGGGGGTAACCCTGGCATCCAAGATCATGGGACACCATGTTAAATGTCTTGGCGTGTGGTAACCGAGACTATGGAAGTGGGACCCCAGGTACAGGTTCTGGGAATTGGGGCCAACCTGAGTGACTGTGGATGTTTCACCCTAGGTACAGTTTCTGGGAGGTGGGGTCACCCTGGAGACTCTCGACAAGTGACCCCAAGTGCAGAGTCTGGGAGGGGTCTCACCCTGGAAACAGTGGACTTGTGACCCTAGGTACAGGGTCTTAACGGTAGAGTCATCCTGGAGTCTGTCGACTTGTGACACCAGGTACAGTTTTAGGAGGGGGATCACCCTGGATACTGTGGATGTGTGATCACAGGTGCATGGTATTGGAAGTGGGGAAGTCCAGGAGACTGTATATATGACACTAGGTACAGGGTCTGGGGGATGACACCATGGAGAATATGGACTTGTGATCCCAGGTGCAGGTTCACAAGGTTCAGGGTACAAAATGGGTCTCATCAGGCAGACTGTTGAACTGTGACCACAAGTTCAGGATCTGCTGGTGGTCACTGTGGCATTGGTGATCGTGTGAAATCTGGAACAAGTTCAGGGAAGAGGTCACCCGTGAGACAGTGGACATCACTCTGGAGACTGTGGATGTGTGAGTAAGGTGCAGGGTTAGGGGATGGGGTCACTTTGAAGATTGTGGACATATGACCCCAGATGCACTGATTGGGGAGGCAAGTCATCCTGGATAGTGGGCATTCGACCCTAGATGCAAGGTCTGACCTGGGTCCCCCAAGACACTAGGATATCTGAACACAGGTACAGGGTCTAGGATGGGGGTGATCCAGGAAACTCTGTATATGTGACCTCAGGTACAGTGTCTGGGAGGTACGGGGTCACTCTGGGGACTGCAGGCATTTAATGGCAGGAAAATGGTCTGGAAGGGGTGTCACCCTGCATGATGTGGATATGTGAGCCCAGGTGCAGTGGGCAAAGTGGGGTTCACGCTGGAAACTGTTGACATGTGACTCCAGGTGCAGGGTATGGGAGGGTGAACATCCTGGAGATTGTGGATGTGTGTAAATAAGCACAGGGTCTGGCAGGGGAGGGTTACCCTGGAATCTGTGGCCAAGTCACCAAAGGTATAGGGCATGAGAGGTCGGGTCACACCGGATACTGAGAACATGTGACCCAAGTTACAGAGACCAGGAATGGGGTCACCACGGAGCCTGTGAATCTGTTAGTACATGTGCAGAGTCTGGGAAATGACATCACACAAAAGTCTAGGGACATGGGATGCCAGGTGAACGGTCTGGGAGGGAGTCACCCTGGAGTCAGTTGACGTGTGACCCTGGGTACAGGCACTTGTGGGTGGGGAAAGCCTCGAGACTGTGGACATGTGATCCCAGTTACTAGCCCTTGAATGTGGGTAAATCCAGGAGACTCTGGACATGTGACCCCAGGTATAGGGTGGGGAAGTTGGAGTCACCCTGGCAACTGTGCCAATGTAATCACGTGTACAGAGTCTGGGGAGGCGTGTATTCCTGGCCAACATGTACATGTAACCCCAGGTAGAGGGTTAGAGATACGGGGTCACCCTGGAGACTGGGGCAATGTGACCAGAATTACAATATTCTGTGAGGTGTAGTCACCCTGGAGACTGCGGAGGTGTGAGACCTGGTGCATGATCTGGGAGGGGTTGCCACCCAGGAGACCATGGATGTGTGACCCTAGCTAGGTTCACGGGCTTGGAATTGGTGTCACCCTAGAACCAGTGGGTGTTTGAACCGAGTACAATTGTTTGACAGGTGGTGTTACCCTGGGCGCTGCGGACATATGAACCCAGGTGCAAGTTCTGGCAAGTGGGGTCACCCTGAGACTATCTACGTGTGACCCTAGGTACAGGGTTTGGGAGTTGGTGAATGTGCCCATGTGACACCATGTACAGTGTCTAGGAGGGTGTTCACCCTAGAGACTGTGGGTATGTGTCCCAAGGTACAGTGTCTGGAGTGTGAGGCCATGCTAGAATCTGTGAACATGTGACACTGGGTGCTGGGGTCAATAGTCCAGCATCTGGAAGACTGTGGTTATGTGAGCCCTGGTACAGTGATTTGGATGAGTCACCTGTGAGACTGTGGATATGTGGCTCCAAGTGCAGGGTCTATGAGGGAGTCATCCTGGAACCTCTGTTTGTGTGCCTGCAGGTGAAGGTTCTGGGAAGTGATGACATACAGGAGACTGTGGACATGTAAACCACATTACAGGGTCTTGGAGGGTGTAACCCTGTGGACCAGGGGCATGGAACAGCCTCAATGTCTATGGAAGAGTGACTCCAGGTACCGTTTCAGGGAGTTGGGACCATCCTGAAAACAGTAGACGTTTATCCCCAGGTAAAGTTTCTGGGAGGTGAGATCACACTGGAGACAGGAGTGTGACCCCAGGTATGGGATCTTGAGGGTGGGGCCATCCTGGTGGCTGTGGACTTGTGACACAAGGTACAGGAATGGGATCGGGGTCACCTTGCAGACTGAGCATGTGATCCCAGGTGCATGATATGGGAAGTGGGGTAACCCGGGAAACTGTGGATATATGACACTACGTATAGGGTCTGTGCAGATATATGACACTAGGTACTGGAGTGGGCAACCCACTCCAGTACTCTTGCTTGGAAAATCCCATGGATGGAGGAGCCTGGTAGGCTGCAGTCTATGGGGTCCCTAAGAGTCAGACATGACTGAGTGACTTCATTTTCCCTTTTCACTCTCATGCTTTGGAGAAGGAAATGGCAACCCACTCCAGTGTTCTTGCCTGGAGAATCTCAGGGATGGGGGAGCCTGGTGGGCTGCCATCTACGGGGTCGCAGAGTTGGACACGACTGGCATGACTTAGCAGCAGCAGCAACAGCAGCAGCAGTACAGGGCCTGGGGGATGTCACCATGGAGAGTATGGACATGTGACCCCAGGTGCAGGTTTGGCAGGGATGACCCTGGAGACTGGCTAGGTGAACCAAGGTTTAAGGTACAAAATGGTCTCACCCTGCAGACTGCGGACCCTGACCACAGGTACAGGATCTGGTGGTGGTCACTGTGGAGCTGGTGCATGTGTGAAACCTGATAGAAGTTCAAGGAGGGGGTCAATATGGAGAAGGTGGAGGTGTGACCCTATGTGCAGGGTCTGGAGTGAGGTCATTCTGGAAACTGTGGCTGTGTGACTAAGGTTCAGGGTTAGGGACTGGGGTCACTTTGCAGAATGTGGACATGTGACTCCACATGCACCGTTTGGGTCATCCTGGAAACTGTGGACAAGTCACCAAAGTACAAGGTATGAGAGGTGGTGTCACACTGGAGACTGAGGACATGGGATCCAAATTACAGGGTCTGGGAAGGGGATCACCATGGAGACTGTGGATCTGTGACCACAGGTATAGGGTCTGGGAAGTGATATCACACAGGAGACTGTGGACATAGGATGCCAGGTGAAGGGTCTGGGAGGGAGTCACCCTGGAGTCTGTGGACGTATGACCCCAGGTAAAGGCTCTTGAGGGTGGGGAAAGCCTGGTGACTGCGACCTGTGACCCCAGGTACAGGGTTGGGGATATAGCATCGCCCTGGAGACTGTGCAAATGCGACCCCAGGTACAGGGTCTGGGGAGAGGTGTCATCCTGGACACCGTTGATATGTAACCTCAAGTACAGTGTCTGAGATATAGGGTCACCCTGGAGACTGAGGCCATGTGGCCAGAGGTACAATAGTCAGTGAGGTGGGTTCACCTTGGAGACTGTGGATGTGTAACCCCAGCTGCAGTGTCTGGGAGGGGTGTCAACCTGGAGACTGAGGACATGTGAGACCAGGTGCATGATCTGGGAGGGGTTGCGACCCAGAAGACTATGGATCTGTGTCCCCAATATCAGACTTTGGTGTGGATGTTACCATGGAGACTGTGGATGTTTGACACCAGGTGAAGGGACAGGGGAGGGCATCACCCTCGAGACCCTGGAGGTAGGATCCCAGGTTCAGAGTCTGGGAAGGGAGTTCTTCAGGAGTCTGTGGAAATGTTATGTCAGAAAAAGGGCCTGCAGTGGTTACCCTGGTGACTATGTACATGTGACACATAATACAAATACTGAGATTGGGGGTCATCCTGCAGACTGGAGAAATGTAACCACAGGTGCAGATTCTGAGGACGGGGTCACCTTGGAGACTGTTGACATGTGACATCAGGTGCTTCATCTTGGAGGTAGATCATTCTGGAGATTCTGGACATGTGACCCCAGGAACAGGGTCTGAGAGGGGGTCACCCTTGAGAGTGTGGGCTTTTGACCCAGGTACAGCATGTTGGAAGGGTGGTAACCCTGGAGAATGTGCACATTTGACACCATGTACAGGCTCTGGGAGGTGAGTTCACCCTGCTGACTATGGCTATGTGACCCAAGGTGTGACTCTGGAGACTGTGGATATGTGATCCAAGGTGTGAGTCTGGAGACTATGGATATTTCTCACCCAAATCAGGTCTGGGGATGGGGATCACACTGGAGGCTGTAGATATGTGACCCCAGGTGCAGGGTCTGCAAGAGGTACACCCTGGAGCCTGTGGATATGTGACCCTGGGTGCAGGATCTGGGTGCTTGGGTCACCCTGGAGACTGTGGTCATGTGAGCCCCAGTGTGGGGTTTTGAATGAGTCACCCTGGAGACTGTGGATAAGTGACTCCAGGTGCAGGGTCTGCAAAGGAGTAACCTGGAAACTGTGATTGTGACTCTAGGTGAAGGGTCTGGGAAGTGACGACACACAGCAGACTATGGACATGTGATCCCCATTACAGGGTCATGGAGAGGGTAACCTTGGCTAACAGGGACATGGGAAACCAGGTTCAATGTGTGGGAGGTGGGGTAACCCTTAGAATTTGGAAGTGTGACCCCAGCTACAGGTTCTGGGAATTGGGTCCATCCTTAAAACTGTGGATGCTTCACACCAGCAGCTTCGGGGAGGTGGGGTCACCCTGAAGACTCTGGACATGTGACCACAAGTTCAAGTTCTTGGAGGTGGACTCGACATGGAAATAGTGGACTTGTGACCCCAGGTACAGGATCTTGAGGGTAGGGTCATCCTGGAGACTGTGGATTCGTGACACCAGGTATAGATTTTGGAGGGTTCACACTGGAGACTCTGGATGTATGTTTCCTCTGCAGGAGAGCTCCAGTGAACCTAGGTCTGTCTGAAAAATTCTTGGATCATGTGGGGAAACACCCTGTGCGTTAATCTGGACACCCAGGTTCAAATTTGCATATTTTTCTCGGGTGGCCCTAAAGTGGTGTAACCTATCCACATCTTGAAAATCCGTCCAATTGCCATTTTCTTACTTTTGACAGAGCTAACTTTGTTCCACCCCTGGGGTTTCTGAAGCACATGGGCGGCTCGCAACTCCTATCTTTGGGCCTATTTACACTGGAGTGTCACCTTACAGAGGTGACCACAGTAAGGGACCCAGCACTCTGAGACATATTCCCACAGTCTGCTTCCTCAAGGGCAGTACCAGTATCACCTAGATATGTGTTTGAAAGGTGGGAAAATGCACCAAGACACAGGGCACAGGCTCTCGAATTTAGGTCCTCTGAGCAGAACTAGAGGGTTCATGTCTTAGGAGCTAAAGAGTTCCTGCAAGGGACAGGTTTGAAAACACACTCTCTGTGGATGCCTCTCCTTCCTTGAAGAAATATAGGTTTGCCAGTATCCTGCGAACTGAGAGTCACACAGTGCTTGAAAAGTGCTCGCTTAGACATGAGTTTTCAATGGTAATTTCCACTTGGGGCTGTAGTCAAACAGAGGGGTTCCACACTCACTGGGAAAGACAAGGCAATATCTAAATGTCTGTTCCATCCCGTTTTCTCTGTAGGAGAACTCTAGTGAGCGTAAGTCTGTCTGGAAAATTCTTGGATCCTTTGGGGACACACCCTGTTTGTGAACCAGGATACCAGAATGAGGGGGCACAATTTGTGTTTCTCTCTGTGGACCTTAAAGCAATGTAGCCTAGCAACAGCTTGAAAATCCATCCACTTGCTCTTTTCTTGATTCTGAGAGAGCTAGATTTGCTCCTTCCTTTTTGATTTCTGAAGCAAGTGGGTGAATTTCAACTCCCAGCTGTGGGCCTTTTTACAGTGGAATGCCACCTCGCTGAAGTGAGTATAGTGAGGAACCTAGCCCTCTTGGACACACTCTCGCAGACTGCTTCCTCATGTGCAGTACTGGTATAACCTAGGAATGGCTTTGCAAGGCTTGGAAAGTGCAGGGAGAAACATGGCCTTGACTCTGGAATTTAGTTCCTCTGAGCACTACTGGAGGCCTCCCATCTGGGAAGCTAAACAGTTCCTGCAAGATAGAGGGTTGAGAATACACTCTCTTTTGATGCCTTTCTTTCCTTGAGGGAAGATATCTTTCCCTGCATTCTGTGAACTGAGAGTCACACACTGCTTGAAAAGTGCTTGCTTGAGGTCATCTTTCAGGGGCACTTTCTCCTTGAGTCTGTGACAATAGGGAGGGGCAAACCAACTTCCAATGTCTGTTCCATCCCATTTTCCCAGCAGGAGAGGTCTAGTGAGCCTAGTTCTGTGGAAAATTCTTGGATCCTGCTGGGACACACCCTGTGTTTGAACCTGGATACCTGACCTACAGGGCACAATTCACATTTTTCTCTCAGGGGGCCCTAAAGTGGTTCGGCCTAGCAACAGCTTGAAAATCCGTCCAATTGCTCTTTTCTTACCTCTGACAGAGCTAGCTTTGCTCTACCTTTTGGGGTTTCTGAAGCAAGCGGGTGGCTCACACCTTGGAGCTTTGAGCCTGTCACTGGAATGTCACCTCACACAGTTGACCACAGTAAGGCACTCAGCCCTTTCAGACACACTCCTGCTACCAGCTTTCTCATGGTCAGTACCGTTATGATCTAGGAATGTGTTTGTCAGACTCGGAAATTACAGGGAGACACACGGCCCTGACTCAGGAATATAGGTCCTCTCAGCAGACCTGCTGGTCTCATGTTTTAGAAGCTCAAAATTTCCTGCAAGATAGAGGTTTGAAAACACACTCTCTGTGGACGTCTTTCCTTCCTCAAAGGAAGATAGCTTTCTTCACATTCTGCGACCTGAGAGTCACACTCTGCTTGAAAAGTGCTTGCTTGCGAGTCTATTTTCAGTGGCAATATCTCCTTGAGGCTGTGACCATAAGTAGCGGCCCCACACTCACAGGGAAAGGCAAAGCAACATCCAAATGGCTGTTCCAACCAGTTTTCTCTGTAGAAGAACTCTGGGGAGCAAAGGTCTGTCTGGAAATTTCTTGAATCACGAGGGAACACATCCCGTGTGTGAACCTGAATAAAGGGCCTAGGGTGCACAATTTGTATTTATCTCTCTGGGGCCATAAAGAGGTGTGGCTAGCAATTGCTTGAAAATCCACCCAATTACTTTTTTCTTACTTCTGACAGTGCAAACTTTAGTCCACCATTCAAGATTTCTGAAGCAAGTTGATGGCTCACAACTCCTGGTCACGTGCCGATTTGCCATGGAAAGTTACCTCATCTAGGTAAGCACAGTATGGTACTCAGCACCCTCAGACACACACCTGAAGCCTGTTTTCTCATGAGCAGACCTGGCGTTACTCAGAAATGTGTTTACAAAGCTCATAAAATGCTCAAAAACACACTGCCCTTGCTCTGAAATTTAGGTCCTCTGTACCAACCTAGAGGTCTCATATCTTAGTATCTAGACAGTTCCTCATATAGAGAGCCTGTTTCCTCATGGGCAGTCCTGGTATGACCAAGAAATGTATTTACAAAGCTCAAAAAGTGCAGGAAAACACATTGCCCTGACTTTGGAATTGAGGTCCTCTGGGCAAATATGGAGAATTCACATCTTTGAAGCTAGACAGTTCCTAATAGACAGATTCTTGAAAACACACTGTCTATAAATACATTTCCTTCCTCAATGGAACGTAGGTTTCCAGTATTCCATGTCCATAGAGTCACATACTGCTTGAAAACACTTGTTGGAAGTCCTTTTTCATTAGCAATTGCTCCTGATAGTGTGACCATAGGGAAGGCCACCAAACTCACAGGAAAAGGAAAAGCAACAACCAAAGGTCAGTTCCATCATGTTTTCTCTGTAGTGGAGATTCAGTGTGCCTAGGTCTGTCTGGGAAATTCTTGGATCCTGAGTGGACACATCCTAGGTGTGAACATGGACAGTGGACCTTGGTGGCAAAATTCACCTTTCTCTCTCAGTTGGCCAAAAACAGTAGAGCATAACAACTACCTGGAAATGCATTTAGCTGCTGGTTTCTTACTTCTGGCAGTGATCACTTGGTAGACCCTTTGGGATTTCTGAAGCAAGTAAGCAGCTAGCAACTCGTAGCCGCTCGCCCAATTACAGTGGAATGCTACATCATCTTGGTAAGTGCAGCATGGCACCCAGCAATCTCAGAAATCTTCCTGCAGCCTGTTTTTTCTTAAGGGCACTTCTGGTATGACCTAGGAATGTGTTTACAATGCTCAGAAAGAGTTCAGTTCCGTTCAGACGCTCAGCTGTATTCGACTCTTTGGGACCCCATGAATCGAAGCACACCAGGCCTCCCTGTCCATCACCAACTCCCGGAGCTTACACAAACTCATGACCATCGAGTTGGTGATGACATCCAGCCATCTCATCCTCTGTCATCCTCTTCTCCTCCTGCCCCCAAGCCCTCCCAGCATCAGGGTCTTTTCCAATGAGTCAACTCTTCACATCAGGTGGCCAAAGTACTGGAGTTTCAGTTTCAGCATCAGTCTTTCCAATGAACACCCAGGACTGATCTCCTTTAGGATGGACTGGTTGGATGTCCTTGCAGTCCAAGGGACTCTCAAGAGTCTTCTCCAACACCACAGTTCAAAAGCATCAATTCTTCAGTGCTCAGCTTTCTTCACAGTCCAACTCGTACATCCATACATGACCACTGGATAAACCATAGCCTTGACCAGATGGAGCTTTGTTGGCAAAGAAATGTCTCCACTTTTTAATATGCTATCTAGGTTGGTCTTAACCCTTCCAAGAAGTAAGCATCTTCTAATTTCATGGCTGCAATCACCATCTGCAGTGATTTTGGAGCCCCCAAAAATAAAGTATGACACTGTTTCTACTGTTTCCCAATCTCTTTCTCATGAAGTGATGGGACCAGATGCCATGATCTTAGTTTTCTGAATATTGAGCTGTAAGCCAACTTTTTCACTCTCCTCTTTCACTTTCATCAAGAGGTTTTTTAGTTCCTCTTCACTTTCTGCCATAAGGGTGGTATCATATGCATATCTGAGGTTACTGATGCTTTTCCTGGCAGTCTTGATTCCAGCTTGTGCTTCTTCCAACCCAGTGTTTCTCATGATGTACTCGGCATATAAGTTAAATAAGCAGGGAGACAATATACAGCCTTGACATACTCCTTTTCCTATTTGGAACCAATCTGTTGTTCCATGTCCAGTTCTAACTGTTGCTTCCTGACTTGCACATAGGTTTCTCAAGAGACAGGTCAGGTGGTCTGGTAGTCCCATCTCTTTCAGAATTTTCCACAGTTTATTGTGATACACACAATCAAAGGCTTTGTCGTAGTCAATATAGCAGAAATATATGTTTTCTGGGACTCTCTTGCTTTTTCAATGATCCAGCAGATGTTGGCAGTTTGATCTCTGGTTCCTCTGCCTTTTCTAAAACCAGCTTGAACATCTGGAAGTTCACGGCTCATGTATTGCTGAAGCCTGGCTTGGAGAATATTGAGCATTACTTTACTAGCGTGTGAGATGAGTGCAATTGTGCAGTAGTTTGAGCATTCTTTGTTATTGCCTTTCTTTGGAATTGGAATGAAAACTGATCTTTTCCAGTCATGTGGCCACTGCTGAGTTTTCCAAATTTGCTGACCTATTGAGTACAGCACTTTCACAGCATCATCTTTTAGGATTTGAAATAGCTTAACTGGAATTCCATCACCTCCCCTAGTTTTGTTTGTAGTGATGCTTTCTAAGGCCCACTTGACCTCACATTCCAGGATGTCTGGCTCTAGGTGACTGATCACGCCATCATAATTATCTGGGTCATGAAGATGTTTTTTTGTACAGTTGTTCTGTGTATTCTTGCCACCTCTTCTTAACAGCTTCTGCTTCTGTTAGATGCATAGCATTTCTGTCCTTTATTGAACCCAATCTTCGCATGGAATGTTCCTTTGGTATCTCTAATTTTCTTGAAGAGATCTCTAGTCTTTCCCATTCTGTTGTTGTTCTCCATTTCTTTGCATTGATCAGAGTAAGGCTTTCTTATCTCTCCTTGCTATTCTTTGGAACTCGGCATTCAAATGGTGCAGGCTGTGACGGACCATGCAGAAGCATGGCCATGAGGAGCTATCTCTCGCCCAAGGTCAGAGGTAGTGGCTGAGGGGAGCCACCCCATGTCTGAGACCAGGGGCAGCGGCCGAGAGGAGCTACCTCATGCCTGAGGTCAGGGGAGGTGGCTGAGATGAGCTACTCCATGCCCAAGGTCAGGGGCTGTGGCCAAGAGGAGCAATCCCACGTCCACAGAGCAGCAGCTGCACGGGTGCAGGAGGACCGAGAGGAGCTACTCCACATTCAAGGTCAGGAGGGGCGGCCTGAGGAGATACCCATTGTCCAAGGTAAGGAGGAGTGGCTGTGCTTTGCTGGAGCAGCTGTAAAGAGATACCCCACGTCCAAGGTAAGAGAAACTCAAATAAGATGGTAGGTGTTGTGAGAGGGCATCAAAGGGCAGACACTGAAATCATAATCACAGAAAACTAGCCAATCTGATCACATGGACCATAACCTTGTCTAACTCAATGAAACTAAGCCATGACGTGTGGAGCCACCCAAGACGGACGGGTCATGGTGGACAGGTCTGACAGAATGTAGTCCACTGGAAAAGGGAATGGCAAACCACTTCAGTATTCTTGCCTTGAGGACCCCATGAACAGTATGAAAAGGCAAAATGATAGGATACTGAAAGAGGAACTCCCCAGGTCGGTAGGTGTCCAATATCCTACTGGAGTTCAGTGGAGAAATAACTCCAGAAAGAATGAAGGGATGGAGCCAAAGCAAAAACAATACCCAGTTGTGGATGTGACTGGTGATAGAAGCAAGGTCCAATGCTGTAAAGAGCAATATCGCATAGGAACCTGGAATGTTAGGTCCTTGAATCAAGGCAAATTGGAAGTGGTCAAACAGGATGTGGCAAGAGTGAATGTCGACATTCTAGGAATCAGCAAATTATAATGGACAGGAATGGGTGAATTTAACTCAGATGACCATTATATCTACTACTGTGGGCAGGAACCGCTTAAAAGAAATGGAGTAGCCATCATGGTCAACAATCGAGTCCAAAATATGGTACTTGGATGCAATCTCAGAAAGTGTAGGGAAATACAATGCTCTGACTCTGGAATTTGGGTCCTCAGGGCAAACCTGGAAGTCTCACATCTTTGAGTCTATACAGTTTGTGATACACAGAGGCCTGATAAAACACTCTCTGTTGATGCCTTACCTTCCTGGATGGAACATAATTTTCCCAGCTTTTTGTGTGCTCAGAGTCACAAACTGCTTGAAAAGGCTTGCTAGAAGTAATTTTTCAGTAGCAACTTCCCCTGATGTTGTGACCTTAGGGAAGACCGCCACACCCACAGGAAAAGGCAAAGGATCATCCAGACGTCTGCTCAATCACGTTTTCTTGATAGGAGCAATCCATTCAACCTAACTGTCTAGAATGCTCATGGATACTGTTCCTACACACCCTATGTTTGAACCTGGATACTGGACCTTGGCAGCAAAATTTCCATTGTTTTCTCAGTTGGCCCTAAAACGGTTAAACCTAGTTACTGCCTGAAAATGCATCTACTTGCTGTTTTCTTACTTCTGACAGTGATAGTGTTGGTGCACCCTTTGGGATTTATGAATCCAGCAGGAGGCTCTCCACTCCAAGCCACTGGCCCCTTTCCAGGGAGATGTCATCTCATCTAGGTTAGCACAATATGTCACCCAGCACTCTGAGACACACTCTTGCAGCATGAATTTTATGGTCAGATCTGGTTTGACCTAGGAATGTGTTTACAAATCTCAGAAAGTGGTGGGAAACACACTGCCCTGACTCTGGTATTTAGGTCCTCTGGGAAACTTGGAGGACTCACATGTTTGAATCTAGACAGTTCATGACAGGTAGAGGCCTGATAACATATTCTCTCGAGATGCCTTTCCTTCCTCAAAGGAATATAGCTTTCTCAACATTCTGTGTGCTGAGTGTCACACACTCCTTGAAAACGCTTGTTGGAGGTCATTTTTCATTAGCAATTTCCCCTGGAGGTGTGACTGTAGGGAAGGCGCCACACTCACAGGTAAGTTCAAAAGCACTTCCAAACATCTGTTCAATCACGTTTTCTTGGTGGGGCCATTCATCAATGTAAGTCTATTTAGAAAATCCGTGGACACTGCGGGGAAACACCTATGTTTGAATCTGGATACCAGACGTTGGTGTTAAAATATGCATTTTTCTCTCACTTGGCCCTAAAAGAGTGCCGCCGAGCAACTGCTTGAAATTCCATCTGAATGTTGTTTTCTTCCTTCTGACAATGCTAGCTTTGGTTCACCCTTTGGGATTTTTGAAGCATGTGAATGACTTGCAACTCCTAGCTGCAGGCCCATTTCCAGTGGAATGACACCTCATCTATGTGACCACAGTATTTCACCCAGCACAGTCTGATACACTCCCTCAGCATCCTTCCTTAGGAGCAGACCTGGTATGCCCTAGGAATGCATTTAGAAGTCTCAGAAAGTGCAGCAAGACACACTGTCCTGACTCTGGAACTTAGGTCCTTTAATCAGGCCTGAGCTCTCACATCTTAGAAGCTGAACAGTTCCTGCTATAAAAAACACACTCTCTGTTGATGCCTTTCCTTCAGTGAAGGAACATAACTTTCCCAATGTACTGTGTGCTGAGAGTCACACACTGCTTGAAAACATTTGCTTGGAGTTCATTTTTCAGTGGCAATTTCCCCTGAGACTGTGACAGTAGGGAAGCGCCCACAATCACAAGACAAGCAAGCATCCAAATACCTGTTCCATCACGTTTTCTCTGTTAGAGAGGTCCAGTGAACCCAGGTCTATCTGGAAAAGTTTGGATCCTGTGGGGTCACATCCTGAGTGTGAACCTGAATACAGGACAAAATTCACCTTTTTCTCTCAGTTGGCACCAAAATGGTTTGGCATAGCCACTGCTTAAATATCCATCCAGTACTTGTTTTCTTATTTCTGACAATGACAGATATGGTTCACCCATGTAATTTCTGAAGCAAGCAGTCTGCTTGCCACTTCTATCTGGTGGTCCCTTTCCTGTGAAATGTCACATAATATAGGTAGCACCACATGGCACCCAGCTCTCTCAGACACACTCTGACAGCCTGTTTCCTCCTTGGCAGTCCTGGTATGACCTAGGAATGTATTTACAAGGCTCAGAGATTGTATGGAAACATATCCCCTGACTCGGGATGTTAGGTCATCTGGGCAAGACTGGAGGTCTCACGTCTTACAATCTAGACAGTTCCTAATAGATAGAGGCCTGGAAACACACTCTCTGGTGACGCCTTTCCTTACTCAAAGGGCCATTGCTTTCCCAACATCTTAGGGCCAACCTAGAGGAAAATGCGAAATTTGCCACCAAGGTCCATTACCCAGGTTCACACGCAGGATGTGTCCCCACAGCACTGAAGAATTTTCAAGACAGACCTAGGCTAACCTTAACCCTAACCCTAGGATCTCTCCTACAGAGAAACATGATGGAACAGACGTTTGGATGATGTTTTGCCTTTTCCTGTGAGTGTGGTGGACTTCCCTATGGTCAAACCATCAAGGGAAATTGCTACTGAAAAACAACTTCCAGGCAAGCATTTTCAAGCAGTATGTGACTCTCAGCACACAGAATGCTGGGAAAGCTACGTTCATTTGAGGAAGGAAAGGCATCAATAGAGAGTGTGTTTTCAGGCCTCTATCTATCAGGATCTGTCTATATTCTAAGATGTGAGATCTCCAGGCTTGTCCAGAGGACCCATCTTCCAGAGTCTGGGCAGTGTTTCCCTGCAAATTTTGAGCCTTGTAAGCACATTCCAAGATCACTCAGGAATGTCCATGATGAAACAGGCGATGGAAGAGTGTCCGTGTGTGCTGTGTGTCATTCTGCCCTTACCAAATGAACTGACATTCCACTGGAAATGGGCCAGGGACTAGGAGTTATGAACCGCCTGTTGCTTCAGAAATCCAGAAAGCTGGAACAAAGCTATCATTGTCAGAAGTAAGAAAACAGATATTAAATGAACTTTCAAGCAGTTGTTAGGCCACAACGTTTTAAGCCCAATGGAGAGGATAATGCAAATTTTGCCACCAAGATCTGCTATCAAGATTCACATTCATGATGTGTCCCTGCAGTATCCAAGAATTTTCCAGATAGGACTAGGCTCACTATATCTCACCTACAGAGCAAACGTGATGGAACAGACATTTGAATGTGGTTCCCTTTTACTGTGTTTGTGGGGCTTTCCCTCCAGTCACATCTTCAGGGGAAATTCTTAGTGATAAATGACCTCCAAGCAAGTGTGTGACACTCAGGAAGCAGAATGTTGGGAAAAGAATGTTCCTTCAAGGAAAGACAGGCATCAGCAGAGAATGAATTTTCAGTCCTTTATCTATCAAGAATTGTCTAGATTTCTAAGATGTGAGACCTCCAGTCTTACCCTGAGGACCTAACTTGCAGAGTCAGGGCAGTGTGTTTCCCTGCACTAACCCAGGCTTTTAACCACCTTCCTACATCATCCCAGAACTGCCCATGAGGAAACAGGCTGCAGGAATGTGTTCAGACTGCAGGGTGCCATGCTGTTGTTACCCAGGTGAGGTGACATTCCATTGCAAATAGGCCATCAGCAGCACTTGCGAGCTGCCTTCTTGCTTCTGAAATCCCAAAGGTGGGTCAAAAGTGACCACTGTTAGAAATTAAAAAAAAAAAAGCAATTGTATGGATTTTCTAGCAGTTGCAAATTTGACCATCAAGTTCCGGTATCCACTGTCAGACTCAGGAGGTGTCTCTGCTGTATCTACCCATATTTCACAAAGACCTAGGCTCACTGGCTGCTCTGATAGAGAAAATGTGATGGAACAGATGTTTGGATCTTGGATTGCCTTACCCTGTGAGTGTAGAGGACATCCTTATTGTCACAACATCACAAGAAATTGCTACTGAAAAATGACCTGCAAGCAAACGGTTTCAAGCAATGTGTGACTCTCAGTTCACAGAATACTGGGAAAGTACTGTTTCTTCGAGGAAGGAAGGGTATCAACAGAGAGTGTGTTTTCAGGGCTCTATCTATGAAGAACTGTCTTGATTCTAACAAGAGCCCTCCAGCCTTCCCAGAGAACGGAACTTCCAGAGTCAGGGCAGTGTCTTCCTTGCCCTTTTAATGCTTTGTAAACATATTCCTAGGTCACACTGGGACTGTCCATGAGGACACAGACTGTGGGCGTGTGTCTGAGTATACAGAGGGGCCATTATGTGCTTACTTAGATAAGGTGACATTCCACTGGAAATAGGCCCATGACTAGGAGTGGTGATCTCCTTGCTTGCTTCAGAAATCCCAAAGGGTGAACCAAAGTTATTGCTCTTCAAAGTAAGAAAACAGCAATTAGATGGATTTTCAAGCAGGTGCCAGGCCACACAGTTTTAGGACAAACCGAAAGAGAAATGTGAATTGTGCCACCAGTTCCAGTATCCAGGTTCACACTTAGGATGTGGTCCTGCAGTATACACGATTTTCCAGACAGACCTAGGCTCTCTGGATCACTCCTAGAGACAAAATGTGATGCAACAGAAGTTTGGATGTTGGTTTGCCTTTTCCAGTGAGTGTGGGGGCCTTCCCTAAGGTTACACTGTCAGAGGAAGTTTCTACTGAAAAATGACCTCCAAAGAGCGTTCTCAAGCAGTGTGTGATCCCCAGCACAGAGAATGCAGGGAAAATTATGTTTCTTCAAGGAAGAAAAGGCATCAACAGAGAGTGTGTTATTAGGCCTATATCTATTAGTAACTGTCTAGAATCTAACATTGACCTCCAGGCTTGTCCAGGGGACCTAACTACCAGAGTCAAGGCACTATTTTTCCTACACCTTCCAAGCCTCCCAAAGACATCCTAGCTCATATAGGGATGGCCCATGAGGAAACAGACTGTAGGAGAGTGTCTGAGATTGTATGGTACCAATACTGTGCTTACCTAGATGAGATGACATTCCTCTGGGAATGGGCCAGAGGGTAGGAGTGGTGAGTCGCCTGCTTGATTCAGAAATCCCAAAGGATGGACCAAAGCTATCATTGTCAGAAGGAAGAAAACAGCAATTGGATGGATTTCCAAGCAGTTGCAAGGCCGTAGCATTTTCCCAAATCAAGAGAAAAAATATTATTTTTGCCCCAAAAATCCGGTATCCATGTCCAGACTCAGGATGTCTCCATGCAGTATCCACAAAGTTTCCAGACAGAACTAGTCTCAGTGGATCGATCCTACTGAGAAAATGTGATGGGACAGACGTTTGAATGCTAATTTGTCTTTCTCTAAAAATGGAGAGTGCGGCATCCCCATGGTCACACCATCAGGGGAAAGTGCTACTGAAAAATGACCTCCATGCCAGCATATTCAAGCCGTGTGTGTCTCTCTGCACACAAAATGTTTGGAAAGTTATGTTCCTTCAAGAAAAGAAATGCATCAACAGAGAGTGCTTTCAGCCCTCTATCTATCAGGAGCTGTCTACATTCTAAGTCGTGAGACCTTCAGTCTTTCCTAGGGATCCTAACACCCAGAGTCAGGGCAGTGTGTTTCCATGAACTTTTCAAGCCTTGTAAACACTTTCCAAGTATATACTGGGACTGCTCCTGAAGAAACAGGCTGCACGAGTGTATCCGAGTGTGTTGGGCAGCATACTGTGCTTACCTGCATGAGGTGCCAGTACAATGGAAATCAGTTAGTGGCTGGAGTGGTGAGCAACCTGCTTGCTTCAGAAATTCCAAAGGGTGGACAAATCTATCACTGTCAAAAGTAAGAAAACAGCAATTGGATGGATTTTCAAGGATTTGCTACACTGCACCATTTTAGAACCAATGTGGTCCCAAAATGAGTGTGGGAGATGAAAATGAGAATTTTGCCACCAAGTTCATATATACAAGTTCACACTCATGATGTGTCCCCACAATACCCACGAATTCTCCAGACAGACCTAGGCTCACTTGATCGCACCTAAAGACAAAATGTTATGGAGTACACGTTTGGATGTTGGTTTGCCTTTCCCAGTGAGTGTGGGAGCCTTCCCTACCATTGCACCTTCAGGGGAATTTTCTACTGACCAATGGCCTACAAGCAAGTGTTTTCAAGCACCGTGTGTCTCTCAGCACACAGAATGTTGGGAAAGCTATGTTCCTTCGAGGACGGAAAGGCATCCATACGGAGTGTATTTTTAGGCCTCTATCTATCAGGAACTGTCTAGAAATCAAGGCATGAGACTTCAAGGCTTTCCCAGGGTCCTAACTTCCAGAGTTAGGGTACTGTGTTTCCCTGCACCTTCCAAGGCTTTAAACACATTCCTTATTCAAACTGGGCCTGCCCATGAGGAAACAGGATGCAGGAGTATGTCTGAGAGGGCTGGGTGCCATACAGTGCTTAACTAGATGAGGTGACATTACACTGGAAATGGGCCAGCAGATAGGAGTAGTGAGCCGCCTGCTTGCTTTAGAAACCTCAAAGGTTTGACCAATGTTATCACTGTCATTATTAGGAAGAGACCAATTGGATGAATCTTCAGGCAGTTGCTAAGGCCGCACTCTTTTAGATCCAACCGACAAAATTTGCTAATTTTGCCAACAGATTCAAGGATGCAGATTCACACTCAGTATGTGTCCCTGTAGTATCCAAGAATTTTCCAGACAGGCAGAGGATCATTGGATCTCTCCTAAAGAGAAAACTTTATAGAATAGACATTTGGTTGGTTGTTTTCTTTTTCCTGTGAGTTTGGGGGTCTTCCCTACAGTAACACAGTCATGGGAAATTGTTACTGAAAAATCACCTTCAAGCAAGGATTTTCAACCAGTGTGTTACTCTCATCACACAGAAATCTGGGATAACTATGTTACTTAAATGCATGAAAGACATAAAAGTGGGTGTTTTTCAGGCATCTATCTGTCAGGAACTATCTAAAGTCTAAGATGTGAGAACTCCAGGTTTGCACACAGGGCCTAATTTCCAAAGTCATAGCCAGTATATTTCATTGCACTTTCAGAGCCTTATGAACACATTCCTGGCTCCTATTGGGTCTGATTCAGAGGAAACTGGCTGTGAAATTATCTAAGATTGCTGAGAGCCATACTGTTGTTACCTAGATTATTTGACATTTTAATGGAAATGATCCAGCTCGATGGGGTTGCAAGCCACCTGCTTGTGTCAGAAACCTGAAAGATTTGACCAAACCTATTGATGTCAGAAGTAGGAAAATATCAATTGGATGGATTTTCAGGCAGCTGCCAGCGCACATCCTGTTAGTGCCAAAAGAGAGACAATGCTAATTTTGCCAAGAAGGTCAAATATTCAGGTTCACAGTCAGTATGTTTCCCTTGCAGTATCCAAGAAATTTCCAGAGAGACCTGGGGCCATTGGATCCTTCTGACAGAGAAAAATTGATGGAAGAGACATTTTGATGTTTGCTTGCTTTTCCCTGTGAGTGTGGGAGCCTTCCCTAGTGTAACACACGTGAGGGGAAATTTTTACTTAAAAATGACTTCCAGGCAAGGGTTTCCACTTAGCGGGTTACTCTCAGCAAACAGAATGCTGGGACACCTGTGTTCACTCGTGGAATGAGCGGCAATGAATAGGGTGCTTTTCAGGCATCTCTCTATCCATGACTGCTGTCTGGATTCTAAGATGTGAGAAGACCACGCTTCCACAGATGCCCTCAATTCCAGAGACACAGCCAGTAAGTTTCCCTGAACTTTCCATGGTTCATGAGCACAGTACTCTATCTTACTGGGACACACCATGAGGAGAGAGTCTGGAGGAGTGTGTCTGACACAGCTGAGTGCCATACTGTTTCTAAGTAGTTTAATTGGCATTCCAATGGAAATGATCTTGCCACAAGGAGTTGCACGCTGCCTGCTTGCTTCAGCAATTCCAGTGTTTTGACCAAAGCTATTGCTGTCGTTAGTGGGAAAAGAGCAAGTGTACTGATTTTCAAGGAGTTGCTAAACCCCAGCCTACTGTGGCCAACACAGAGAAAATTCTAATTTGCCAACAAGGTCCAGAATCCAGGTTCACACTGAGCATGTGTCCAAGCACTGTCCAAGAATTTTCCAGACAGACTTAGGATCACTGGATCCCTCCTACAGGGGACTTCACGGAACAGATGTTTTGACATTTGTTTACTTTTCTCTGTCAGTGTGGGGGCATTTCCCATGGTAACACAGGGGAGGGGAAATTGTTACTTCAAAATGACTTCCAGGCAAGAATTTCCAAGCAGTCTGTCACTCTCAGCAAACATAATGCTGTGAAATCTGTGTTTCTTTGAGGAATGAAAGGCAAAAAATAAAAAGGAGTGTATTTCAGACATCTATCAGAAACTGTCTAGATTCTAAAATGTTAAAACTCCAGATTTGCACAGAGCACCTAATTTTCAGAGTCACAGCCAGTATGTTTGCTCACATTTCTGATACTAGCGAACCCATTCCTAGGTCATCCTGGGACTGTCTATGAAGAAACAGGCTGTAGGAGTGTGTCTGAGAGTGCTGAATGCCATCGAGTCTGGTTACCTAATGAGTTTACCTGCCATTGGAAATGATCCAGTGGCAAGGAATTGAAAGTCCCATGTTTGCTGCAGAAATCCAAGAGGTCTGACCAAAGATATTGCTGTCACAAGTAAGAAAACAGCAATTGGATGGATCTTCAGGCAGTTGCTACTCTGCACCATTTTAGGACCACCTGAAAGAAAATGCTGATTTAGCCAACAAGGTCCAGGATCCAACTTCACACTCAGTATGTGTCCATGCACTACCCAAGCATTTTCCAGACAGATCTAGGATCACTGGATCTCTCCTACAGAGAAAACCTGATGGAACAAACGTTTGGATGTTAGTTTGCTTTTTCCCTGTGAGTGTGGGACCGTCCTGACTGTAACACAGTCAGGGGAAGTTCTTACTGAAAAATGAAGTCCAAGCAAGCATTTTAGAGCAGTGAGTTACTCTCAGCACACAGAATGCTAGGAAATCCATTTTCCTTTGATGAAAGAAAAACATAAAAGTAGAGTGTTTTTCATGCATCTGTCTATCAGGAACTGTCTAGATTGTAAGATGTCAGAACTCCAGGTTTGCACAGAGACCCTAATTTCCAGTCATAGCCAGTGTATTTTCCTGCACTTTCTGAGCCTTTTGAACACATTCCTAGCTCATATTGGGTCTGTCCCTCAAGAAAAAGGCTTAGGAAATTATATCTAAATGTGTTGAGTGTCATAATGTTGTTACCTTGATTAGTTGACAATCTATTGGAAATGATCCTGCCACAAGGTGTTGCAAGCTGCCTGTTTGCATAGAAATAGAAATAATTTGACCAAACTCATTTATGTTGTAAATAGGAAATTGTCAATTGGATGGATTCTCAGGTAGCTGTCAGCCCACACCCTTTTAATGCCAACAGAGAGAAAAGGTGAGTTTTGCCAACAAGGTTCAATATCCAGTTTCACACTCAGTATGTGTCCCTGCAGTGTCCAAGACTTTTCCAAACAGATCTAGGATCACTAGATCTCTCCTGCAGAGAAAACTTGATGGAACTTTTACTCTGAAGCAGGGTCAGTCTTGTTGAGGTGACTCCTTCCCCAAGGCCACAACTGGGAGTCCTCACACCAAGGCCATAGAAGTGGGCCCCAGAACCAAGGTCACCTGTGAATCGGACTGGGCCCCCTTTGCAACTGTTGCCAAAAGCACCTGATCATCGCTAATGAGCTTCCTGACTCCCTACCAGGCAAGGATGCCCACTCCAGTAAACACCCTATGGTACCCCACCCAATCACCTAATATCAACCTTCCAGTAGGAATTTTCTTTGCCTTGAAACTGTAAAAATTGGCTCTTAACCCAGGAAATCAGTCAACTTTACCTAGTCTGTCCGGTGGTTGGCCCCCTGAGCCCACAGTGCCCACTTTATCTCTGCTCTTTGTTCTTAATACAAACTCACTCCCTTCTGAAATGCTCTATGTCTGAACATTCTTTTCCAACTCGTACTCAGACGGCCTCAACAAGCCTCCCATCACCAGAGCCACTTTCCTAGATCACACTCACCACTTGCTTGTCCACTCCCAACTCAGAGCAGAAAGGCCCCCTCAGCCTGGTCCTTCCCTCTCACTTCCCGTGCCTGGTCACCAGGGGCTCACACCGTCCCTGGGCAGGCTGTCTTCTGTGTCCTGCAGAGGCCTCTGTGGTGTCAGGTGAAGAAACAAGAGGCACCCATGAAACCTCCCACCCCAGCACAGCAACCAGTACCCACCTACTGAACTCTTCACTCTGGATGGGCCTGGGGGTGTTTCAGGGAACGTCCCCCAACATGTCCTTGTTCTCATCTAATTCCAGCACTGCCCACGTGAGAGTCACTAAGCTAATCTGTGATAACTGCACAGAGAGAATACTTGTTCACTCGCCCCTCCCAGGATACATGGTTCTTATGGGCAGGTGCCTCCCAGGATATGGGGCTCACCTGGGCAGGTATCCTGCAGGGCTCAGCACCCAGGAGCTGTTCACAGAGCCCTCACTGCAAAGAGCCCCCAGCTCCTCTGTTGGACAGATCTGACCTTGAGACCCTCAGAGGAGGACCTGAGGTAACATACAGCAGCTTCAGGATAGTTTTGTGACCTTGGGCTTCACTGGTTGCAGCCTCCTTCCAGCAGGTTTTCCAGAGGGTCCCATAGCACCTGGGCACTGAGTCTGTCTCCACCCACCACCCATCCTCTCCCTGACCCCTGGGTCCCTCTCATTAGAAGAAGGCCTTCCTGAAATCCTCTCCCACTTATAGGTCAGATAAGAAGATGAGAAAACAAGTCAGAGCAGCAGCCCCATATCCATCCTGACCCAAAGGACCCACACCTGTTCCTGGAACCCTGGCCAGGACAACGAGGCCCATTTTCTGAAACCACAAGCCCAGGTGGGCAGATTGGCTGACCTGACTGGCCTGCCCTTTGGATGTGTGCCTGGGTTGAGGTCTATATAAACCCCCTCAAGTGCCTGCAGCTGTACCTGATGCTGTCTTTCTGCTTAGATCTTGCAGGGTTGGCTTGATAAGAGAGAGTGAGGGCCCATAGTGTTTCGGGGGATTGGGTCTGTGTTGGGCTCTGCTGGACCTTCTGCAGGAGGTGCTAAGCTGTCACTTCCTAAGGATGGGCTGTGTCACCTGTTCCTGCTGTTGGAAATCTTCTCAGGCAGAAATGAGGAAGCAAGAAAACAGGCAATGGGAGCAGCACAGGAGGAGTAACTCAGGTAGGAAAGTGCAAAGCTTCCAGATCACCCAGGCCAGGACCATTCTGCCTGACCTACAGGAGCCACGTCAGTAAGCATGCTGTCGCTGGAGTGGCTCCACTTTTCTCCAGCCTGTGAGGTCTTTGCACATATTCAAGTGTTTTATCTATGAAGGGTGGATGAGGTTCAGGAATGGCTGGGGGTCAGCCAGCATTTACTTAGAGATGACTCCGTGGAGTCTCCCAGCTTCCCACTGAGGTCCCTCCTTGGGAGGGGAGGGGGTGGGGTATGTGCAAGGGCTGCTGGTTGGCTACACATGAGTAAGTCCCCATCCCTGACCATCTTCAGAATTGCTCATCCCTGAAGCAAGTGCCCTAATTGGGCTTTCACCTGTGCAACTGGTGGCTTCTTAAGTAGCAATGTGGCCATTGATATTAAATGTCCTCCATCAAGACTGAGATGTTACACCACATGTACTGGTGTAAGAACCCGGGGAGGCGTGTGCACCCAGTACCCCTAGGCACAGGCTTCAGACTTGACCCCTCAATATTCTGGAGCCCAGTCACATGCTTTAGCATTTCTGAGGGTCCAGAGCTGATTTTAAGGGTTCTGTAATCCACCCTTCATCTGCTTTAATGAGACCCACATTTCTAGGATCCTACAGAGCAGGGTCTGTGTGGCTGCTCTGTGACTTCTCTAACATGATCACATGCTGGGTGGTTTAAAACAACAGGAGTTCATCCTCTCTCAGTCCTGGAGACCAGACACCGGAAATCAAGGTGGCACAGGGCTGAGGTCCCTCCAGAGGCTCCAGGACAGGATCATTCCTGCCTTTTCCAACTTCAGGGGCTCCAGGGGTCCCTGGGCTTGTGGCCCCCTCCCTCCCATCTCTGCCTCTGCCTTTAAGAGGCTTCCCCTTTGTGTCCTTTTTCGTCTCTTTGAAGGAGTCTGTCAGTTGGATTGAAGGTCACCCTAACCCTAGATGACCTTACCTTGCTATCCTTAACTACATCTACAAAGACTCTTTTCCCAGATACGGCCCTGTTCTGGGGGGACACATCTTTGGTGGCCACCATTTACCCCATTCTCTCTCTGTCAAATAACCCTCATTTTAGGAGATCACCACATGCCCATAAAGACGGGCACAGAGAGTGGCCACACACATGGAGAGAATGAGGCCCTTGGAGTCACCTGGAAGGGATGAAGACCTGGCTTCATCAGGTGAGGGGAATCACAGGGAGGAGAGGAGGATGGTCTTGTTTAGGCTTCAAAAAGACCACGTTGGGGTGGGATGTGAGATGCACAATGGGGGCGGGGAGCTTCATCAGGGCCTGAGGGGGAGGTTAGGCTTGGGCCAGGGCCATGGATATAGAGGGGACTTAGTGTGGGGGTTGGTCATACACCCAGAAGGAAGAGCTCACAGTCACTGGGGCACAAGGACCTGGGAACCTGGGAGGGCTTCATCTTTCTGAACCTGAAGAGGAAACGTTAAAATTTTACATCACCTCCTGCTCCTTCTGCCTCTGTAACTCAGCTTGCTCCTTGCAAAGTCTGGATCATGTAGGTCACGCAATCTCAGAAAGTGGGGACTTAGAATACTCGGAGCTGGAGCTTATCTCCCTTGTCCTTGCCCTGGCCCCTGCAAACCTTCTTGATCATGCCTATTCATGATAATGAAGAGCCCGCCCCCCTGACACTCTCCTCACCCCAGGGGGAACTCCCCACTCTGCTGGAGCACCTGGCTGTTGGTGGCCACTGACAGCACTCTGGTCTCCTCAGGACCCAGCTTCAGGATACTCTGAGGTTCAGGTCAGGCAGATGGAATCTGGTCTTCTCAGAACCCACTGGGGCTTCAGTTTGGGGGCATTGTGGGGTTTAGTTCAGGTTGATGGAATCTGGTCTCCTCAGGACCTGCTGGGTGTTCAGCTTTGGGACATTGTGGGGTTCAGTTCAGGCTGACAGGAGATGGGTCACCACAAGACCCATGTGGTTTCAGCTTTGGGGCATTGTGGGGTTCAATTCAGGCTGATAGAATTTGATCTCCTCAGGACCTTATGGGGGTTCAGCTTTGTGACATTGTGGGGTTCAGTTCAGGCTGACAGGAGATGGGTCACCACAGGATCCATTGTATTTTGGCTTTGGGGCATTATGGGGTTTAGTTTTGGCTGATGGAATCTAGTTTCCTCAGGACCCATGATCTCCTCAGAACCCATTGGTGCTTCAGCTTTGGGACATTGTGGGGTTCAGTTGAGTCTGACGGGAGTCTGGTTTCCTCAAGATTCCTGCAACGATGTGCTGCTGAAAGAAAAAGTGAGGGAAATTGGGAAGAAGCTTCTGTGTGTGGCTGTTGCTGAAAGTCTGTCTTAAGAGGACCCAAGACTGTTAGGGCTTGATGTGGAAAGTTGTGGGATTTTAGTCAGTTTTTGTCTGTAGTATAAGATGGTGTCCTATATTGTTCCTTGGTGTGTGGTTTCCATTTTTCCCAGCACGGTTTATTGAGGGGGGTGGGGGGGGACTGTCCTTTCCCGCGTATATATTTTTAGTTCCTTTCTTGTAAATTAATTACCATGCACCTGTAGGTTTACTTCTGAGCTCTCTTGACTATTTCTGTGCCAATTCCACACGTCTTCTGGTGACTTTAGGTACATACTCTAGATTGAAGTCAGGGATAGACATGCCACCAGCCTGTTCTGCTTTCTCAGGATCCCTTTGGCTCTTCTGGTTCCTTTGTGGCTCCACACAGATGTAAAGATTGCTTTTGTTTCTGTGAAAAATGTCATTGAAATGTTGGCAGTGATGCATGAATGTGTACGTTGCTTTGTTTAGAATGGATATTTTAATGGTATTTTCACCCATAAGCATGGGATATCTTTTTACTTGTATCCATTTAGTTTCTTTGATCATTGTCTTGTAGTTTTTAGCTTTCAGGTCTTTCAAGTCCTTGGTTAGATTTCTAGTTATGTGGGGGAGGGGATGCAATTGTAAAAGGAATTATTTTCTTAATTTCTCTTTCTGATAGTTCATTATTAGTGTAGAGAATCACAAATGATCTTGCAGTTCTGCTGACTTTCTTTTTTCTTTTTTTTGGCCCCACAGCTCGACATGTTGGATCTTAGTTCCCTGACCAAGGATCAAACCTGTACCCCATGCAGTGGAAGTGCAGTCTTAACTACTGGACTGCCAGGCAAGTCTGTGAATTCGCTTTTTAGTTCTGACAGTTGCTTTGGTGTAGTGTTATGTGGAAAACTAGAATTAAGACATCTAAGAGTTTCAGTTCCATCTGGTCATCCACAGCACCCAGGGCATGGTGTCTACTAATATACTCTTCCTATGGTGCCTTTTAATACCATGTGGACTAGTACAAGGCAATTAGCATCAAACTACTTTAGCTGAATTTAGTTAGGTTAACTCTTGGCCTCTATTGCAATGTTCGATGTCATCTCTGATTTTCTGGCATGTGACTTACATGGCTGTATTGAAAAGTAACTTACTTTCTAGTAAAATTTCAAACGTGTCTACTTTAAATAGTGGTACAAAGTTTTCTACATTCACACCAAATACCGCAATGTGTTTTACCCAAAACATGGTCACTTTCCCAGGGAACCAGCCCACAACCCCAAAATGGGGGATAATTATGGTTTCCACATTACAATCCTATCCATAGGACCAGTTCAACTTTCATCAGCTGCCCAAGCTTTGTGCAACTGTCTTTCTTCATTCTAATGCAGTTTTCTTTTTCTGGAGCCATCACTGGGGCTTTCCCTCATGTTAAAAACCTTCATGGATTTAAAGTGAAAAGATGACTATGATCTGGGTGGCTTTTCAGTGTGGTTTCTTTCACTGAGAATGTTTTTAGTGCTTTTCCATGTTGTGCCATGTGTCATTTTTTTCACTGTGCTTACAAACATATAACAACATTTATTATTTGAGTCATTTTAAGTATGAACTTCTATAGCATTAACTGCACTCTCATTGTAAAAATTTCCCCACCATTCATCTCCAGAATCTTTCCCTTTTCCTGAAGTGACACTGTAACCATTAAATACTCATAACCCCCAATCCCTGGCCATCTTACTCTACTTGGAATTTGTCTTATATGGATATCTCATACTAGTGGAATCATAGAACATTTTTCCTTTTGTGTCAGGCTTGTTTCACTTCACCTAATGACTTGAAGTTTCATCTACATTATAGCATGTATGAGTTATCTTGTTTTTAAAGGTTGAATCAGATCCCACTGTGTATATACTACATCGTGCTTATCCAGTCATCTGTTGAACACTTGTGCTGCTGCCACCTTTTGGTTACTATGAATAATGCTGCTATGAATATGGGGTTTGAATATCTGTTTCAGTATTTGGTTTTAAATATCTTGAGTGTATAACCTGGACCGGAATTGATGGATTCTATGTTAACTCTGTGTTTAAGTTTTTGTAAAGCCCCCTACTATTTTCTGAAGCTGTGGCATTATTTTACTATATTCCTTTATATGGCAGAGTAATGCATCTCATGGATGGAACTGCCCTATTTGCTCTTCCATTCACTTGTTGGTGGACATTTTCATTGTTTTTAACTTGGATTATCAAGAACACTGCTGCTGTAAATATTGGTGTACAAGTATATATTTGAGCACCTCTTTTAAATTCTTTGGATGTATATCTAGGAGTGGAGTTACCAAAACATATGATATTTCAGTTCAGTCACTCACTCATGTCCGACTCTTTGTGACCCCGTGGACTGCAGCCCACCAGGCTCCCCTATCCATCACCAACTCCCAGAGCTTGCTCAAACTCATGTCTATCGAGTTGGTGATGCCATCAACCATCTCATCCTCTGTTATCCCCTTCTGCTCCTGCCTTCAATCTTTCCCAGCATCAGGGTCTTTTCCAATGAGTCAGTTCTTCACATTAGGTGGCCAAAGTATTGCAGTTTCAGCTTCAGCATCAGTCATTCCAATGAATAGTCAGGGTTGATTTCCCTTAGGATTGACTTGTTGGATCTCCTTGCAGTCCAAGTGATGCTCAAGAGTCTTCTCCAACACCACAGTTCCAAAGCATCACTTCTTCGGTGCTCAGTTTTCTTTGTAGTCCAGCTGTAACGTCTATACATGACTATTGGAACAACCATAGCTTTGAGTACATGGACCTTTGTTGGTAATGTCTCTGCTTTTTAATATGCTGTCTAGGTTGGTCATAACTTTTATTCCAAGGAGCAGGTGTCTTTTAATTTCATGGCTGCAGTCACCATCTTCAGTGATTTTTGAGCCCCCCCCACCCCCCCCAATAAATTCTGTCACCATTTCCATTGTTTTCCTATCTATTTGCCATGAAGTGATGGGGCCAGATGCCATGATCTTAGTTTTCTGAATACTGATTTTTAAGCCAACTTTTTCACTCTCCTCTTTCACTTTCATCAAGAGACTCTTTAGTTATTCTTTGCTTTCTGCCATAAGAGTGGTGTCCTCTGTGTATCTGAAATTATTGATATTTCTCCTGGCAATTTTGATTCCAGCTTGTGCCTCATCCAGACCCGGGATTTCACATGATATACTCTGCATATAAGTTAAATAAGCAGGGTGCTGTACTCCTTTCCTGATTTGGAACCAGTCCATTGTTCCATGTCTAGTTCTAATTGTTGCTTCTTCACCTGCATACAGATTTCTCAGGAGGCAGGTAAGGCAGTCTGGTATTCCCATACCTTTCAGAATTTTCCACATTTTGTGGTGATCTGCAGAGTCAAAGGCTTTGGCATTGTTAACAAAGCAGAAGTAAATATTTTTCTGGATGTTTTTCTCTCTTGCTCTTTCAGTGATGCAACGGGTGTTGGCAATTTGATCTCTGGTCCCTCTGTCTTTTCTAAATCCAGCTTGAACATCTAGAAATTCATGGTTCACTTACTGTTGAAGCCTGGCTTGGAGAAATTTGATCATTACTTTGTTAACATGTGAGATGAGTGCAACTGTGTGGCAGTTGGAACATTCTTTGGCTTTGCCTTTCTTTGGGATTGGAATGAAAACTGACCTTTTCCAGTCCTGTGGCCACTACTGAGTGATATAATTACATTTTTATGTTTTCGAGAAAATGCTTGTTTTGGAGACATTGATTGCACCATTTTACCTCTCCACAAGTAAAGTTTTGAGTTTCAATTTCGTACATTTTCGCCAACATTTGTTATTTGTCTTTATTGTTGATTTTCCTCACGTCCATCCTGAGTGCTTTATTAAGGAGGAAGTCATAATGCAGGACCCACATTTGAGGAGAGGAGAGTTAGCTTCATATACTTGATGGACAGCTGAGTCTGTATCAATTATTTAGAATCTTTCTGTGTGAGATTTTTATTCAACATTACTCATAAAACCTAATTTTTACTTTTTACCAGTTTGGACACCTGAAAATTATTTTAAACTTTTGGGAGCTTCCCTGGTGGCTCAGCCTGTAAAAGCATATGCTTGCAATGCAGGATACCTGGGTTCAATCCCTGGGTGGGGAAGATCCCCTGGAGAAGGAAATGGCAACCCACTCCAGTACTCTTGCCTGGAAAATTTCATGAATGGAGGCGCCTCATAGCTTACAGTCCATGGGGTTGCAAAGAGTCAGACACGACTGAGCAACTTCACTTTCACTTTCTTTTGGCTATAATCCAGCCAAGTAGACTGCTTAGTTCATTCTAGCTTTGGCTATTGAGAGCTTTTTCCATACTCTCCTGCTTTTATTTTACATAATCCAGCTTTTATGGGGCTTTTTGGTCCTTCTTTCTCACATTTTAAGATTATGCTGCTTTACATATTTATTGTCTCAGTCCTAGTATCAGACACATATTTAAAGAGTCCTTGTCCCTTTTTGTTAGAGCATATTAATAAAAACTTGTATGTGGGAACTTAATAATCTCAGCAGACAATGCATGGAAATACACATGCATGTATCCAGACTATGCATACAGACGGTTATGAAGATTTTCACATGGAGTTATATGTTTCTGCATTAGGCTAAAGATAGTTTATAATGATGTCTCCAACCTGATCTCTTATGACACAGGTATTATAACCTTCTCCTTTTGTCTGCCTGTAACTTCCCACTCCAATGGTAAGAAACCTGGCTTCCACTACTCATCACTTATCAAATTGAGGGCTTGCTCCTTCAATAACTGATATGGTAGTTTCAGTCCTGTTAGCTACAAACCCCCGTGGAAAGAACTTACAGAGCCCATTGTTTATGTATGGTACATTTGCCTTTGGCCTGCAGATTCCATTCATTTACACAGTGAACTTTGGTCAGATAATTTTGTCCTAAGAGTGAGAGTGGCCTTTAAAAATTTTTCTTCTTCCTTTTAAATCTTTTGGCTGTGCCGCGTCATGTGGGGTTTTAGGTCCCTGACCAGGAATTGAACCCATATTTCCTGCACTGGCAACGTGGAGTCTTAACCACTGGGCCCCTAGGGAAGTCTGAAGCTTTTCATTTATTTCTCAATCTGTTATATTCTTTGTTAAATTCTGCATTCCAGTCTTTAGCACTCCATACCATAAATAAATAAATGTGAATAGGTAATAAATTTCTTGTGTTCTGAAAACAGAAATCTATGTGCTTAGACAAATGCATAGTGGCAGGTATTCCTCACTAAAGTACCATGTGAAATATTTCAACCATATATTCCATAAACTCTTTATCATGTCTGTTTTACCTTTGCTAGAATGTCTTATACGATCATACAGTGTGTAGCACTTGAGGCTGGATTCCCTCACTCAGTAATGTAAGTGTTAGATTCATGCTTTCCTTTATTTTTATTTTAAATTGGTCTGTGGTTCATTCCTCTATATCTCTGAATGCTATTTTATTGCATTAGATGAGAGGAAAGATAATTTTCCCCCTAGCCTCAATGTTCTTCACTGAGATGTTCATAATGAAAGGAAGATGGATTGGAGAAAAACAATCAGAAGTTTAATATATGACATGCATACCTCCTATATAGTTGAAAGATACCTGGGAAAACTGTCACTTTCTGAAATGGTCCAAGACTTTACCTTAAATGCTATCATCAGCTAAGAATGAAAGAAGGAGGTTAAGGAATGGAAGAAGCTATTTAAGGGAGATTATTAGGTGAAGCACAGTAAACAAAGACATGGTGGTATGCAGATTAACTTCCAGGTCCATTCCATAGACCTTCTTGATATTTAGTCAAGTCATTTAGTGATATCAAGTCAGTCTTGATACTTAGTCCATTCTTGATATTTAGCCATCCTCTATTTCCTGGTCCAGACAGGGACACGTCCTTAAAGATGGAGATATCCTTAACAAATGTAAATCTACTTCATAAAATGGAATTTCGACTTGGTTTTCAAAGATCCTCCTGGGGCGGCTGTTTGTTTTTTTCTTTTGTTTTGTTTTGTTTTTTTTAATTAATCAGTCCAAAATAACCCTTTTGTCAAATGTGCATATTTTGGGTGTGCTTTTTGTGCTCCCCTTGAAATGTGCATTCAGGGGAGGAGTGTCACCCTGGAGACTGTTGATATGTGACCCCATGGACAGGGACTGGGTTGGTCACCCTGAAGAATGTGGATATGTGACCCCAGGGGAATGGTCAGAAGGAATTCACCCTGGAGACTGTGGAATTGTGAGCCCAGTTGCAAGGCTTGGGAAGGGGTCACCGTGGAGACTGTGGATGTGTGACTCCAGATACAGTGTCTGGGAGGGATCACCCAGGGGACTGTAGATATGTGATCCTAGATATAGGGTTTGGGAGAATGTCACCCTGCAGACTGTGGACATGTGACCCCAGGTGCATGGTCCAGTGTGTTGTGATCACCCTGGAGATTGTGGAAGCGTGACCACATGTACTGGGTCTGGGAAGTGGCGTCATCCTGGAGATGTGCACATGTGATTACAGACACAGGATATTTCAGGTGGAGTCACCTTGGAAACTGGAGGAGTGACCCCAGGTGCAGGGTCTGGGGTGAGGTTCAGTGACGTCAGGACTCTTGTCTTGTTGGGAGAGACACATCAGGATTCTCCTCGAGATGTTGCAATGCAATACGGACGCCTCTCAAGGTGAGGGAGGAGACCAAGTTTGCCTTTGCAGTTGCCAGAGCAATACTGTGACTCCTGTCAGTTTTCAAGAGGAGACAGGTTTCATCTCCTTTTGAAGCATTGAACTCCACGTGCCTCTCGTGTTGTCAAAGGGATGTGAGGCCTCCTGTCAAAATGAGGCGGGGAACTAGGGCATTCTCTAGGGTCTCCACAGGGGATTCAGACGTCCCTTCCTCTTATGAGATGAAAGACGAACCTGCATTCAAGTCACTGCAGGGAAATCCGGCCTTATTTCAAACCAGGGCATCTTGGTGTCCATTCCACGTGAGGCAGCAAACTCAGGGTCCCTCTCACATATCTATAGCTGAGAGAAGCCTCCTCTTTAGGTGTTGTTTAAACCTGGCATTCCTCTTGAGTCAAAGCCAGGAAATCAGGTCTCATCTCGAGATGATTTGAGGTACACGGAGCTGTTTTCTAGTTGCTGTGCTGAACAGGGTGTTCCTCTATACTTAGGACAGTGTTTTCGGGGAATCTCTGGAGTTGCCTAAAGGAAGTCAAGCCACATGTCGTGTTTGATGGGGAACGCCAGATGGCTCTGGAGCCAATGAAGGGGAATCTGGCCTCATCTTGAGTTGATTTGGAGTACACGGAGTGCTTTCATGTTGCTGCGGGGACCTCAGGGTCCCTCTAGACTTGTATCAGTGTTCTTGGGGACTCTCTAGAGTTCCATCAAGGACGTCAAGGCTCCTTTCATGTTTGATGGGGAACACGGACTTGCTCTGCACTCAATGCAGGGGAATCTGATCTCATCTCTCATCGAGTGGGAAGTCTCATGGTTTTTCTCGAGTTGCGGAGGGAACCTGGGGTATATTCTCGAGTGACGACAGGGATGGACTCTTAAAACTCCTGTTTGTTCAATGATGTCAGGACGCCTGTCTAGTTGTGAGGGTCACCTCGGGATTCTCCTCGAAACTTGGTTGGACAATAGGGATGCCTCTCGAGATGAGTAGGGAAACCCACTGTCACTTTCAAGTTGTTACAGGAATACTGGGATTCCTGTCAATTTTCAAGAGGAGTCAGTCATCGTCTACTTTTGAAGCATTGAACTCCGTGTTCCTCTCGAGTTGTCAAAGGGATGTGAGACCTCCTGTGGAAATGAGGTGGGGAACTAGGGCTTTCTCTAGGGTCTCCACAGGGGATTCAGACATCCCTTCATCTTTTGAGATGAAAGACAAGCCTGCATTCATGTCACTGCAGGGAAATCCGGCCTTATGTCGAGTCACGGCATCTCGGTGTCCATTCCACTTGAGGCAGCAAACTCAGGGTCCCTCTCACGTACCTATAGCTGAGAGAAGCTTCCCCGTGAGGGGGTTCTGGAAAGTTGGCATTCCTCTTGATTCGAAGCCAGGGAATCAACTCTCATCTCGAGATGATTTGAGGTACACGGAGCTGTTTTCTAATTGCTGTGCTGAACGTGGTGTTCCTCTATACTTAGGACAGTGTTTTCAGGGAATCTCTGGAGTTGCCTAAAGGAAGTCAAGCCACTTGTCGTGTTTGATGGGGAACGCCGGATGGCTCTGGAGCCAATGTAGTGGAATCTGGCCTCATCTCACGTTGATTTGCAGTACACTGAGCACTTTCGTGTTGCTGCGGTGACCTCAGGGTCACTCTAGACTTGTATCAGTGTTCTTGGGGACTCTCTGGAGTTCCATCAAGGAAGTCAAGGCTCCTTTCATGTTTGATGGTGCACATGGAATTGCTCTGCACGCAATGCAGGGGAATTTGATCTCATCTCTCTTCGAGTGGAAAGTCTCATGGACTTTCTCGCATTGCGGAAGGAACCTGGGTTATATTCTCGAGTGACGAAGGGGATGGCCCCTCATAACGCGTGTTTGTTCAGCGACATCAGGCCTCCAGTCTCGTTGCGAGGGACAACTCGAGATTCACTTCGAGACTTGGCAAGTCAATAAGGAGGACACCTCTCGAGGTGAGGCGGGAGACCCAGTGTCCTTTCAAGTTGCCACAGGGATACTGGGATTCCTGTCAATTTTCAAGAGGACTCAGTCATCGTCTACTTTTGAAGCATTGAATTCCACTTTCCATTCGTGTTGTCAAAGGGATGTGAGGCCACATGTCAAGATGAGGTGGGGAAATAGGGCTTTCTATAGGGTCTTCAAGGGGATTCAGGAATCCCTTCATCTGATGAGATGAAAGACGAGCCTGCACTCAAGTCACTGCAGGGAATTCCGGCCTTATTTCGAGTCAGGGCATCTCGGTGTCCATTTCACTTGAGGCAGCAAACTGAGGGTCTCTCTCACATACCTAGAGCTGAGAAAAGCCTCCGCTTGAGCTGCTCTGGAAAGTGGGCATTCCTCTTGATTCGAAGCCAGGAAATCAGCTCTCATCTCGAAATGATTTGGGGTACACGGAGCTTTTCTCGAGTTGCTGTGCTGAACTTGGTGTTCTTCTATACTTGGGACGGTGTTCTCAGGGAATCTCTGGAGTTGCCTAAAAGAAGTCAAGCCACTTGTCCTGCTTGATGAGGAATGCTGGATTGCTCTAGAGCCAATGCAGGGAAATCAGGCCTCACCTCAAGTTGATTTGAGGTAAACGGGGATATTTCGTGTTGCTGCGTTGACCTCAGGGTCCCACTAGACATGTGACAGAGTTATTGGGGACTATGTGGAGTTTCATCTAGGAAGTCAAGGCTCCTTTCGTGTTTGATGGGGAACACCGACTTGCTTTGCATGCAATGCAGGGGAATCAGGCCTCGTCTCACGGCGAGGGGAAATTCTCATGGTTTTCTCGAGTTGTGGCGGGAAACTGGGTTATATTCTCGAGTTACAGCTGGGATGGCCCTTCAAAACTTGTGTTGGTTCAGTGATATCAGGACTCCTGTCTAGTTGTGTGGGACACATCGAGATTATCCTCGAAGCTTGGCAGGGCAATAGGGACGCCTCTCAATGTGAGAGGGGCAACCCAAGGTCCTTTCCAGTTGCCACAGGAATTTTGGGATTCCTATCAATTTTCAAGAGGAGGGAGCGATACTCCCCTTTTGAAGCATTTAAATCCACATGCCTCTCGAGTTTCAAAAGGATGTGAGGCCTCCTGTTGAGATGAGCCGGGGAACTAGGGCTGTCTCTAGGGTCTCCACAGGGGATTCAGACATCCCTTCATCCTGTTTGATGAAAGACGAGCCTGCATTCAAGTCACTCCAGGGAATTCCGGCCTTATTATGAGTCAGGGCATCTCGGTGTTCATTCCACTTGAGGCAGCAAACTCAGGGTCCCTCTCACATACATATACCTGACAGAAGCCTCCTCGTCAGGTGCTTGTGTAAAGTTGACATCCCTCTTGAGTCAAAGCCAGGGAATCAGCTCTCATCTTGAGATGATTTGGGGTACACAGAGCTTTTCTCGAGTTTCTGTGCTGAACTTGGTGTTCCTCTAGTCTTGAGATGGTAGTCTCGGGTAATCTCTGGAGTAGCCTAACGGAAATCAAGCCACTTTGTGTGTCTAATGGGGAACGAGTGATGTCTCTGGAGACAATGCAGGGGAATCGGGTCTCATCTCGAGTTGATTTGAAGTACACGGTGCACTTTCATGTTGCTGCAGGGGACCTCAGGGTCTCTCTAGACTTGTGACAGTGTTCCTGGGGACTCTCTGGAGTTCCATCAAGGAAGTCAAGGCTCCTTTCGTGTTTGATGGGGAACACGGACTTGCTCTGAATGCAGTCCAGGGGAATCGGGCCTCATCTTGAGTTGATTTGGAGTACACGGAGCCCTTTCATGTTGCTGCGGGGACCTCAGGGTCCCTGTAGACTTCTGACAGTGTTCTTGGGGTCTCTCTGGACGTCCTTCAAAGAAGTCAAGTCTCCTTTCCTTTTGATTGGGAACACGGACTTAACCTGCATACATTGCATGGGAACTGGGCCTCATCTCGCGGTGAGGAGAAAGTCTCATTGTTTTTCTGGAGTTGTGGAGGGAACCTGGTTATGTTCTAGAGTTACGGCGGGGATGGCCCTTCAAAACTCATGTTTGTTCAGCGATGTGTGAACTCCTGTCTAGTTGCGAGGGACACCTTGAGATTCTCCTCAAGGCTTGGCAGGACAATAGTGACACCTCTCGAGGAGACGGGGGAGACCCAGTGTCCTTTCAAGTTGCAACAGACATACTGGGATTCCTGTCCATTTTCAAGAGGACTCAGTCATCGTCTCCTTATGAAGCATTGAATTCCGCATTCGACTCGTGTTGTCAAAGGGATGTAAGGTCACCTGTCGAGATGAGGTGGGGAAATAGGGCTTTGTCTAGGGTCTCCACAGGGGATTCAGACATCACTTCATCTTTTGAGATGAAAGACAAGCCTGCATTCAAGTCACTGCAGGGAAATCCAGCCTTATGTCGAGTCAGGGAATCTCGGTGTCCATTCCACTTGTGGCAGCAAATTCAGGGTCCCTCTCACATACCTATAGTTGAGAAAAGCATCCGCTTGAGCTGCTTGTGGAAAGTTGGCATTCCTCTTGAGTCGAAGCCAGGGAATCAGCTCTCATCTCGAAATGTTTTGGGGTACACGGAGCTTTTCTCGAGTTGCTGTGCTGAACTTGGTGTTCCTCTAGACTGGTGGCGGTATTCTCATAGAGTCTCTGGAGTTGCCTAAAAGAAGTCAAGCGACTTGTGCTCTTTGATGAGGAATGCAGGATTGTTCTGGAGCCAATGCAGGGAAATCAGGCTTCATCTCGAGTTGATTTGTGGTACACGGGGCTCTGTCGTGTTGCTGCATTGATCTCAGGGTCCCTCTAGACTTCTGACAGAGTTCTTGGGGACTATGGAGAGTTTCATCTAGGAAGTCAAGGCTCCTTTCGTGTTTGATGGGGAACACGGACTTGCTCTGCATGCAATGCAGGGGAATCGGGCCTCATCTCACGGTGAGGGGAAAGTCTCATTGTTTTTCTGGAGCTGTGGTGTGGAACCTGGGTTATATTCTCGAGTTACGGCAGAGTTGGCCCTTCAAAACTCGTGTTTGTTCAGCGACGTCAGGACTCCTGTCTAGTTCCGAGGGACACCTTAGGATTCTTCTCGAGGCTTGGCAGGACAATTGGGATGCCTCTCGAAGTGAGGCGGGACACCAGGTTTCCCTTTGCAGTTGCCAGAGCCATACTGTGACTCCTGTCAGTTTTCAAGAGGAGTCAGGCTTCGTCTCCTTTTGAAGCATTGAACTCCGCTTGCCTCTCATGTTGTCAAAGGGATGTGAGGCCTCCTGTCGAGATGAGGCTGGGAACTAGCGTATTCTCTAGGGTCTCCACAGGGGATTCAAACATCCCTTCATCTGTGAGATGAAAGACAATCCTGCATTCAAATCACTGCAGGGACATCCGGCCTTATTTCAAGTCAGGGCATCTCGGTGTCCATTCCAATTGAGGCAGCAAACTCAGGGTCCCACTCACGTACCTATAGCTGAGAGAAGCCTCCTCTTTAGGTGTTGTTTAAAGCTGGCATTCCTCTTGAGTCAAAGCCAGGGAATCAAGTCTCATCTCGAGATGATTTGAGGTACACGGAGCTGTTTTCTAGTTGCTGTGCTGAACGTGGTGTTCCTCTATGCTCAGGACGTTGTTCTCGGGGAATCTCTGGAGTTGCTTTAAGGAAGTCAAGTCACTTGTCACGTTTGATGGGGAACGCCGGATGGCTCTGGAGCCAATGAAGGGGAATCTGGACTCATCTCGAGTTGATTTGGGGTACACCGAACTATTTCATGTTGCTGCGGTGACCTCAGGGTTCCTCTAGACATTTATCAGTGTTCTTGGGGACTCTCTGGAGTTCCATCAAGGAAGTCAAGGCTCCTTTCATGTTTGATGGGGAACACGGAATTGCTCTTCACTCAGTGCAGGGGAATCTGATCTCATCTCTCATCGAGCGGGAAGTCTCATGGATTTTCTCGAGTTGTGGAGGGAACCTGGGTTATATTCTCAAGTGACGATGGGGATGGCCCGTCAAAACTCGTGTTTTTTCAGCTACGTCAGGACTCCTGTCTAGTTGCGATGGACAACTCGGGATTGTCCTCGAGTCTTGGCAGGGCAATAGGGATGCCTCTTGAGGTGAGGCGGGAGACCCAGTGTCCTTTCAAGTTGCCACACGGATACTGGGACTTCTGTCAATTTTCAAGAGGACTCAATCATTGTCTACTTTTGAAGCACTGAACTCCGTGTTCTACTCGTGTTGTCAAAGGGATGTGAGGCCTCCTGTCGAGATGAGGCGGGGAACTAGGGCTTTCTCTAGGGTCTTCATAGGGGATTCAGATATCCCTTCATCTTTTGAGATGAAGGATGAGCCGGCATTCAAGCCACTGCAGGGAATTCCGGCCTTATTTCGAGTCAGGGCATCTCGGTGTCCATTCCACTTGAAGCAGCAAACTCAGGGTGCCGCTCACATACCAAGAGCTGAAAAAGCCTCCACTTGAGCTGCTTGTGGAAAGTTGGCATTGCTCTTGTTTCAAAGCCAGGGAATCTGCTCTCATCTCGAAATGATTTGGGCTACACGGAGCTTTTCTCGAGTTGCTGTGCTGAACTTGGTGTTGCTCTAGACTTGGGATGGTGTTCTCGGGGAATCTTGGAGTTGCCCAAAAGAAGTCAAGCCACTTGTGCTCTTTGATGAGGAATGCAGGATTGCTCTGGAGCCAGTGCAGGGGAATCGGGCCTCATCTCGAGTTGATTTGTGGTACACGGTGCTCTTTCCTATTGTTGCACTGACCTCAGGGTCCCTCTAGACTTCTGACACAGTTCTTGGGGACTATGTGGAGTTTCATCTAGGAAGTCAAGGCTCCTTTCGTTTTTGATGGGGAACATGGACTTGCTCTGCATGCAATGCAGGGGAATCGGGCCTCATCTCATGGCAAGGGGGAATCTCACGGTTTTCTTGAGCTGTGGCGGGAACCTGAGTTATGTTCTCAAGTTATGGTTGGGATGGCCCTTCAAACTCGTGTTGATTCAGTGACATTAGGACTCCTGTCTAGCTGCAAGGGACAACTCGGGATTCTATTCGAGGCTTGGTAGGGCAATAAGGATGCCTCTCGAGGTGAGGGGGGAGACCCAGGGTCCATTCCAGTTGCCACAGTAATTTGGGGATTCCTATCAATTTTCAAGAGGAGGCAGCCATGCTCTCCTTTTGAAGCATTTAAATCCATGTGCCTCTGGAGGTTTCTAAAGACTGTGAGTCCTCCTGTCGAGATGAGCCGGGGAACTAGGGTTTTCTCTAGGGTCTCCACAGGGGATTCAGACATCACTTCATCATGTGTGATGAAAGACGAGCCTGCATTAAAGTCACTGCAGGGAAATCCAACCTTATTTCGAGTCATGGCATCTGGGTAACCATTCCACTTGATGCAGCAAACTCAGGGTCCCTCTCACATACCTAGAGCTGAAAGAAGCCTCCTCTTGAGGGGCTTGTGGAAAGTTGGCATTCCTCTTGAGTCGAAGCCAGGGAATCAGCTCTCATCTCGAGATGATTTGGGGTACACGGAACTTTTCTCGAGTTGCTGTGCTGAACTTGGTATTCCTCTTGTCTTGAGACGGTATTCTCAGGTAATCTCTGGAGTTGCCTAAAGGAAGTCAAGCCACTTGTTGTGTTTGATGGGGAATGAGTGATGGCTCTGGAGCTAATGCAGGGGAATTGGGCCTCATCTCGAGTTGATTTGAAGCACACAGTGCACTTTCATGTTGCTGTGGGGTTCTCAGGGTCCCTCTAGACTTTTCAAAGTGTTCCTGGGGACTCTCTGGATTTCCATCAAGGAAGTCAAGGCTCCTTTCGTGTTTTATGGGGAACACAGACTTGCTTTGCATGCAGTGCATGGGAAGTGGGCCTCATCTCGAGTTGATTTCAAGTACACAGTGCATTTTCATGTTGCTGCGGGGACCTCAGGGACCCTCGAAACTTGTGACAGTGTTCCTGGGGACTCTCTGGATTTCCATCAGGGAAGTCAAAGCTCCTTTCGTGTTTGATGGGGAACACAGACTTGCTCTGAACGCAGTGCAGGGGAATCGGGCCTCATCTCGAGTTGTTTTGGAGTACACAGAGCCTTTACATGTTGCTCTGTGTTCCTCTCGAGTTGTCAAAGGGATGTGAGGCCTCCTTTTAAGATGAGGCAGGGAACTAGTGCTTTCTCTAGGGTCTCCACAGGGGATTCAGACATCCCTTCATCTTGTGAGATGAGAGATGAGCCTGCATTCAAGCCACTGCAGGGACACCTGGCCTTATTTTGAGTCAGGGCTTCTCAGTGTCCATGTCACTTGAGGCAGCAAACTCAGGGTCCCTCTCACATACCTATAGCTGAGAGAAGCCTCCTCTTTAGGTGTTGTTTAAAGCTGGCATTCCTCTTGAGTCAAAGCCAGGGAATCAGCGCTCATCTCGAGATGATTTGAGGTACACAGAGATGTTTTCTAGTTGCTGTGCTGAACGTGGTGTTCCTCTATACTTAGGACGGTGTTCTCGGGTAAACTCTGGAGTTGCCTAAAGGAAGACAAGCCACTTGTCGTGTTTGATGGGGAATGCTGGATGGCTCTGGAGACCATGCAGGGGAATCAGGCCTCACCTCGTGTTGATTTGAAGTACACGGAGCGCTTTCGTGTTGCTGTGGGGAACTCAGTGTCCCTCTATACCAGTGACAGTGTTCCTGAGGACTCTTTGGAGTTCCATCAAGGAAGTCAAGGCTCCTTTCGTGTTCATGGGGAACAGGGAATTGCTCTGCCTGCAGTGCAGGGGATTCAGGCCTCATCTCACGGCCAGGTGAAAGCCTCATGGTTTTTCTCGAGTTGCGGCAAGAACCTGGGTTATGTTTTCTAGTTACGACGAGGATGGACCTTCAAAACTTGTGTTGGATCAGCAATGTCAAGATTCCTCTCTAGTTGCGAGGGACACCTCGGAATTCTCCTCGAGGCTTGCATGGGCAATAGGGATGCCTCTCGAAGTGAGGCGAGAGACCCAGGGTTTCTGTCCAGTTGCCACAGGGATATCGTGATTCCTATCAATTTCGAAAAGGAGTCAGGCTTCGTCTCCTTTTGAAGCATTGAACTTCGAATGCCTCTCGAGTTTTCAAAGGGAAGTCAGGCCTCATGTCGAGATAAGGCAGGGAACTAGTGCTTTCTCTAGGGTCTCCACAAGGGATTCAGACATCCCTTCTTTATGTGAGATGAAAGATGAGCCTGCATTCAAGTCAATGCAGGGAAATCCGGCCTTATTTTGAATCAGGGTATCTCGATGTCCATTCCACTTGAAGCAGCAAAATCAGGTTCCCTTTCACATACATATAGCTGAGAGAAGCCTCCTCTTGAGTTGCTTGTGGAACGTTGGCATTCCTCTTGAGTCCAATCCAGGGAATCAGCTCTCATCTTGAGATGATTTGTGGTACACGGAGCTTTTGTCGAGTTGCTGTGCTGAACTTGGTGTTCCTCTAGATATGGGACGGTGCTCTCGGTTAATCTCTGGGATTGCTAAAAGAAGTCAAGCTACTTGATCTGTTTGATGGGGAATGCACGATGGCTCTGGAGCCAATGCAGGGGAATCCGGCCTCATGTCAAGTTGATTTGTAGTACACGAAGCTCTTATGTGTTACTGTGGTGGCCTCAGCACCTCTAGACTTGTGAGGTGCTGAAGTCCCCAGTCTTCTTGGGGACGATGTGGAATTTCATCTAGGAAGTCAAGGCTCCTTTAGTGTTTGATGGGGAACTCAGATGTGGTCTGCATGCAATGCAGGGGAATCACACCTCATCTCGAGTCGATTTGGGGTACACGATGCTCTTTTGTGTTGCTGCGGGGACCTCAGGGTCCCGCTAGACTTGTGATAGTGTTCTTGGGGACTTTCTGGAGGTCCATCAAGGAAGTCAAGGCTCCTTTTGTGTTTAATGAGGAACACAGACTTGCTCTGCACGCAGCATTGCAATCGGGCTTCATCTCGCAGCGATGGGGAAGTCTCATGGTTTTTCTTGAGTTTCAGCGGGAATCTGGGGTATGTTCTCGTATTACGGCGGGGATGGCCTTTCAAAACTCATGTTGGTTCAGCGACTTCAGGACTCATGTCTAATTGCCAGGGATACCTCGGGATTCTCCTTGAGGCTTGGCAGGGCAATAGGGACGCCTCTCGAGGTGAGACAGGAGACCCAGACTTCCTTCGCAGTTGCCAGAGGGATATTGGGATCCCTATCAATTTTCAAGGTGAGTCAGGCGTCGTCTCCTTTTGACGCCTTGAACTCTGCACTCCTCTCGAGTTGTCAAAGGGATGTGTGGCCTCCTGTCGAGATGAGTCGGGGAACAAGGGCTTTCTTTAGGGTCTCCACGGGGGATTCAGATATCCCTTCATCTTGTGAGATGAAAGACGAGCCTGCATTCACGTCACTGCAGGGAAATCCGGCCTTTTTTCGAGTCTGGGAATCTCATTGTACATTCCACTTGAGGCAGCAAGCTCAGGGTCCCACTATGATACTTATAGCTGAGAGAAGCCTCCTCTTGAGGTGCTTGTGGAAAGTTGGAATTCCCTTTGATTCGAGTTCAGCGAATCAGCTCTCATCTCGAGATGATTTGGGGTACATGGAGCTTTTCTCGAGTTGCTCTGCAGAACTTGGTGTTCCTCTGGACTTGGAATGATGTTCTCATGGAATCTCTGGAGTTGCGTAAAGGAGGTCAAGCCACATGTTGTATTTGATGGGGAACGTGTGATGGCTCTGGACCCAATTCAGGTGAATTGGGCCTCATCTCGAGTTGATTTGGGGTACACGAGCTCTTTCATGTTGCTGCGGAGTCCGCAGGGTCCCTCTAGCTTTGTAACAGTGTTCTTGGGGACTCTCTGGAGTTCCATCAAGGAAGTCAAAACTCTTTTCAAGTATGATGGGGAACACACACATGCTCTGCATGCAATGCAGGGGAATCAGACCTCATCTCACGGCGAGGGGGATGTCTCATGGTTTTTCTCGAGTTGCGGTGGGAACCTGGGGTATGTTCTTGAGTTGCGGTGGGGATGGACCTTCAAAACTTGTGTTGGGTCAGCGACGTCAGGACACCTGTCTAGTTGCGAGGGACACCTCGGGATTCTCCTCGGGGCTTGGGAGGGCAATAGGGAAGTCTCTCGAGGTAAAGTGGAGACCCAGGGTCCCTTTCCAGTTGCCACAGAGATATTGAGATTCCTATCAATTTTCAAGAGGAGGCAGGCATCATCTACTTTTGAGGCTTTGAACTCCACGTGCCTCTCAAAGTTTCAAAGGGATGTGAGGCCTCCTGTCGAGATGAGGCAGGGAACTTGGGCTTTCTCTAGGGTATCCACAGGGGATTTAGACATCCCTTCTTCTTGTGAGATGATAGACGAGACTGCATTCAAGTCACTGCAGGGAAATCTGGCCTTATTTTGAGTAAGGGCATTTCGGTGTCCATTCCACACGAGGCAGCAAACTCAGGATCCCTCTCACATACCTATAGCTCAGAGTAGCCTCCTCTTGAGGTGCTTGTGGAAAGTTTCCATTCCTCCTGTGTCATAACTCTCATCTCGAAATGTTTTGGGGTACACGGAGCTTTTGTCGAGTTGCTGTGCTGAACTTGGTGTTCCTCTAGATATGGGACGGTGCTCTCGGTGAATCTCTGGGGTTGCCTAAAGGAAGTCAGGCTATTTGCCCTGTTTAATGGGGAATGAGGGATGTCTCTGGAGTCAATGCAGGGGAATCGGGTCTCATCTAGAGTTGATTTGAGTTAAACGAGTTCTTTCGTGCTGCTGCTGTCACTTCAGGGTCCCTGCAGAACTGTGACAGTGTTCTTGGGGACTATGTGGAGTTTCATCTAGGAAGTCAAGGCTCTTTTTGTGTTTGATGGGGAACATGGACTTGCTCTGCATGCAGTGCAGGGGAATCAGGCCTCATCTCGAGTTGATTTGGAGTACATGGAGCGCTTTCATGTTGTTTCGGGGACCTCAGGGTCCCTCTAGACTTGTGAAAGTGTTCCTGGGGACTCTCTGGAGTGCCATCAAGGAAGTCAAGGCTCCTTTCCTGTTTGATGGGGAACACGGACTTGCTCTGCATGCAGTGCAGGGGAATCGGGCCTCATCTCGTGGCGAGGGGAAAGTGTCATTGTTTTTCTCGAGTTGCGGTGGGAACCTGGATTATGTTCTCGTGTTATGACGAGGATGGCCCTTCAAAACTCGGGTTGGATCAGTGATGTCAGGACTCCTGTCTAGTTGCGAGGGACACCTCGGGATTCTCCTCGGGGCTTGGGAGGGCAATAGGGACGCCTCTCAAGGTGAGAGGGGAAACCCAGGTTCCATTTGCAGTGGCCACAGGAATTTTGGGATTCCTATCATTTTTCAAGAAGAGTCAGCCATCGTCTCCTTTTGAAGCATTGAACTCCGTGTGCCTCTCGAGTTTTCACAGGGATGTGAGGTCTCATGTTGGGATGAGGCCAGGAACTAGGGCTTTCTCTAGGGTCACCACAGGGGATTCAGACATCCCTTCATCTCGTGAGATGAAAGACGAGCCTGCATTCAAGTCACTGCAGGGAAATCCAGCCTTATTTCGAGTCAGGACATCTCGGTGTCCATTTCACTTGAGGCCACAAACTCAGGGCCCATCTCACATACATATAACTGAGAGAAGCCTCCTCTTGAGGTACTTGTGGACAGTTGGCATTCCTCTTGAGTTGAATCCAGGGAAGCAGCTCTCAACTCGAGATGATTTGGGGGTACAGGGAGCTTTTCTCGAGTTGCAGTGCTGAACTTTGTGTTCCTTTAGATATTGGACGGTACTCTTGGTGAATCACTGGAGTTGCCTAAAGGAAGTCAAGCCACTTGTCATGTTTGACGGGGAATGCGAGATGGCTCTGGAGCCAATGCAGGGCAATCGCGCCTCATCTCGGGTTGATTTCATTTACACGAACTCTTTTGTTTTGCTGCGGTGACCTCAGGGTCCCTCTCGACCTCTGGCAGTGTTCTTGGGGACTATGTGGAGTTTCATCTAGGAAGTGAAGCCTCCTTTCATGTTTGATGGGGAACACGGATTTGCTCTGCATTCAGTGCAGGGGAATCGGGCCTCACCTCGCGGCCAGGGGGAAGTCTCATGGTTTATGTTGAGTTGCGGCTGGGACCTAGGGTATGTTCTTGGGTTACGGCGAGGATGGCCCTTCAAAACCCGTGTTGGTTGAGCGGTGACAGGACTCCTGTCTAGTTTTGAAGGACACCTCGGGATTCTCCTCGAGGCTTGGCAGGGCAATAGGGATGCCTCTCGAGGTGAGGTGTTGACCCAGCTTCCCTTTGCAGTTGCCACAGGGATATTGCTATTCCTATCAATTTTCAAGAGGTGTTAGGCATCGTCTCCTTTTGAAGCATTGAACTCCGTGTTCCTCTCGAGTTGTCAAAGGGATGTAAGGCCTCCTGTCGAGATGAGGTGGGGAACTAGGGCTTTCTTTAGGGTCTCCACAGGGGATTCAGACATCTCTTCATCTTGTGAGATGAAAGACGAGCCTGCATTCAAGTCACTGCAGGGAAATCCAGCCTTATTTCGAGTCAGGGCATCTCGGTGTCCATTCCACTTGAGGCAGCAAACTCAGGGTCCCTCTCACATACCTAGAGCTGAGAAAAGCCTCCGCTTGAGCTGCTTGTGGAAAGTTGGCATTCCTCTTGAGTCGAAGCCAGGGAATCAGCTCTCATCTCGAATGTTTTGGGGTACACGGAGCTTTTCTCGAGTTGCTGTGCTGAACTTGGTGTTCCTCTAGACTTGGGACGGTGCTCTCGGGGAATCTCTGGAGTTGCCTAAGGGAAGTCAAGCCACTTGTCTAGTTTGATGAGGAAAGCGGGATTGCTCTGGAGCCAGTGCAGGGGAATCGGGTCTCATCTCGAGTTGATCTGGGTACTCGGAGCACTTTCGTGTTGCTGCGGGGACCTCAGTGTCCCTCTACACTTGCGACAGTGTTCTTGGGGACTCTCTGGAGTTCCATCACGGAAGTCAAGGCTCATATCCTGTTTTATGGGGAACACGGAATTGCTTTACATGCGATGCAGTGGAATTGGGCCTCATCTCACGGCGAGGGTGAATTCTCCTGGGTTTTCTTGAGTTGTGGTGGGGACCTGGGGTATCTTCTCGAGTTACGGCGGGAATGACCCTTCGAAACTCATGTTGTTCAGTGACATCAGGACTCCTGCCTAGATGTTAGGGACACCTTGGTATTCTCATCGAGGCTTGATAGGGCAATAGGGACCCCTCTCAAGGTGAGGCGAGAGACCCAGGGTTCCTGTCCAGTTGCCACAGGGATATTGGGATTCCTATCAATTTTCAAGAGGAGTCAGGAATCGGCTCCTTTTGAGGCATTGACCTCCGCATGACTCTCGAGTTTTGAAAGGAGTGTGAGGCCTCCTGTTGAGATGATACGTGGAACTAGGGCTTTCTCTAGGGTCTCCACAGGGGATTCAGACATCCCTTCATCTCGTGAGATGAAAGACGAGCTTGCATTCAGGTCACTGCAGGGAAATCCGGCCTTATCTCGAGTCACGGCATCTCGGTGTCCATTCCACTTGAGGCAGCAAACTCAGGGTCCCTCTCACATACCTATAGCTGAGAGAAGCCTCCTCTTGAGGTGCTTGTGGAAAGTTGGCATTCCTCTTGAGTCAAAGCCAGAGAATCAGCTCTCATCTCGAGATGATTTGCTGTACACGGAGCTTCTCTCTAGTTGCTGTGCTGAACTCGTGTTCCTCTAGACTTGGGATGGTGTTCTCGCGGAATCTCTGGAGTTGCCTAAAGGAAGGCAAGCCACTTGCTGTGTTTGCAGGGGAACGCCTGCTAGCTCTGGAGCCATTGCAGGGGAATCAGGCCTCATCTCGAGTTGATTTGTGGTACATGGAGCTCTTTTGTGTGACTGCGGTGACCTCAGGTCCCTCTAGACTTGCGACAGTGTTCTTGGGGCCTCTCTGGAGTTCCATCAAGGAAGTCAAGGCTCCTTTCTTGTTTGATGGGGAACACGGAATTGGTCTTCACGCCATGCTGGGGAATTGGGGTTCATCTCGTAGCGAGGGGGAAGCCTCATGGTTTTTCTCGAGTTGCAGCGGGCACCTGAGGTATATTCTCCAGTTGATTTTTGGCTGCACCAGACCACTGAGGAAGTTACCTTTTGACTATCCTTGATGACTGTTGTTAAATCCATCAAATTCTTTACATTTAATAGTGGAAACAAATGTGGTTAATGTAAGTTTGAAGTCAAGAATGCCAAATTAATTTGCCTCTCTATCCCTGTGTTCCCCTTCACAGCTAAAATTTTCACCAGAGCACTGGAGAATTCTTTGCTAAATATATATTCCACAAAATGTTATTCTTATGAAATTTTAAAATCTTTAATCAATAACTTTGGTAAATGGTGGACTAAATTAAAAAAAATAAAATATTCGCCTATGCAGCATTTCCTATGTTTATTTAATCATGCAAGTCTTCTTTCTCTTCTCTCTCTCTCTCTCTCTCTTTTTTTTTTTTTTTTTTTTTTTGCAGGTCTTCTATCTTCAAATGAGCATCTTGGGGTTTAGTGTTCCCCCAAACACCCTATAAAGAGCTACGCTAAGCCAACTTTTCAAGCACAATTATAAGGTTCTTTTTGGTAGATTCATGTAGCATTTATTAATTAGAGTGGATGAAGACTAACGATGCCTCCTTAACCTTGCCACCATGTTATAAGGAAAGCAAGTCTGGCACATAACTATGAAACATTTACTAAACAGAAATTCATTATTAATAAAACATGCATGCATGCTAAGTTGCTTCAGTTGTGTCCGACTCTTTGCGACTCTACGGACTGTAGCCCACCAGGTTCATCTGTTTATAGGATTCTCCAGGCAAGAATACTGGAGTGGGTTGCCACACCCTCCTCGATCTTCCTGACCCAGAAATCCAATCAGCACCTCTTACATCACCTGCATTGGCAGGTGGGTTCTTTACCACTAGTGCCACCTGGCAAGCCCACAATAATAAAACATAAGGTAAATCTCAATAAAATTCAGATCTCTGCTCTTTTAAATGCACTGATCACAGCCTGCATGAAAGATTCACTCAAGGCAGAACAATACAGGCAGATTTAGGTTCAACTTTTGGACTCAACATCTTTTAGAGATCAAGCCTCAAGTACCATCCCTAAGGTTACTGGCTACACAGTTTGCTAGATTTTATTTCCTGCTCAAAGAATAGAAGGGGTTGTCTTAAAATATTTCTGCCACATCAAAAGGCTTGAATAACACTTGTTTCACCAATGACAGTAAAATGAATTAGCACAATTTTATGTCACCTTTTCTATACTGAATATTCTTAAAATCATTTCAGACATTGTTATACACACATTGGGACATGTTTTATAACATCAGTTACCCTAATTTGCATCTTAGAGCAATGTGGTTGTGGTGTGAAATTATGAAAGGGGAGAAGGGAAAGAGCTACCTCATCGAACCATGTTGCCAAATGTGTTCTGTGAACCAACTGCATTAGAATCACCTGTAGTTCTTTCAAAATGAAGATTACTCCAAGTAATTACATGCACACCCTATCTGAGAGTCACTGGCACCGAGAATCAGCCTAAATCTTCTGGAAATGGCTTCAAAATTTTGTATCTCCTGTACTTTTGCAGCCATTTTGTGCCAAAACAAAGGGAATATGATGACAGTAAAGATCGATAAAAATTTTAAAGGGTTACCTACTGGTAGCTAAACTTACATGATTCAAGAAGGTCCCACAGTTTTCCTTTTCTGGATGTCACCACCAGGAATAAGAGCCACAAGATTTAATAACTGATGTGGCAATGGGTACCAACCAACCAGAATTGATGCCTTCCAGCCTGCAGGATCAGTGAACTGGCACTTTGTTGTTCCTGTATGTTATCAGCCCACAAATAACCATCGACCTCCCTGGCTGGCATACAGACAACTGCCTATAAGTAGTGGTGGGGTGATTTTTATCCCTTTTTCTTTATAACTTTTATGTTGTGTTTTCTTTACTGGATTTGCTGTGTACTAACAATCGGTTGGTTGGATAGAGACAGTAGTGTCTTTGAGCCAACTCCTATTGACTTTGTAAAGTCAGTTGTTTGTATCTTTTCCAAACTCTACATTCAGTGATATCACACTGTTGCTTGAACTGGATCACTGTGGGAGTGTTTCTATCAAAATGAATACTACCAATATGCTTCCCTCTCATAGCTGGTTGTTATACATTTTGCAGCACACCACTAGAGAGAGAGATTATTTTTTTTCACACCACTACTGTAATACATATAAATGTACTAGATATAACATTTATCATTTTAAACATTTTGAGTGTCCAGTTAAGTGGCATTAAGTGTGTTCACACTGTTGTACAACACCATCACCTCCATCTCCAGAATTATTTCATCCTTCCAAACTGAAACCTTGTACCCACTAGACCACAACTCCACAGCCCTGGATAACCACTGCTCTACTTTCTGTCTATGAATTTGTCTATTCCAGGCAGCTCAAAGAAGTGGAATCACACAGTAACTGTCTTCTCATGTCTGACTTCTCTCACGTAGTGTAATGATTTCAAGGAACACCCATGTTCTAGCATGTTTCAGAATTTCATTCCTTTTCAAGGCTGAATAATATTCCATTTTATGTATATACCATATTTTGCATATCTGTTCACATGTTGATAAATATTTAGACTATTTCTATGTAATTTTACTGAGGCGTAATTCACATATAACAAAATTATACATTTTAGGGCACACTGTTTGATGCACTTTGAAAGATGTATATATCCATGCAAACACAACAAAGATACAAAATAGTTCCACCACTCCCACCACGCTAGAAAGCTTCCCCCTCACCTCCTTTTAAAGACTTGATTATTTGCCTGCACCGGGCCTTAGTCGCATTGTGGGGCTCCTCCTCACCTAGTATCCGCAGCGCGTGGCCTTAGCTGTGCTGCAGCACGCAGAACCTTGGTTCCCGGAACCCGTATCCCATGCACTGCAAGGATAATTCTTAACCACTGGACTCTTGGGAAAATCCTTCATCCTTTACCTCTGTCAACATGCCCCAAACTCCCTGTCTCAGGCAACTGCCATTGTGATTTCTATTAATACAGATTTATTCTGCTCGATGGAGAATTCTCAGTAAATAAAATTAGACAGTATCATACTTGATTCGGGCTCAGCTTTTTCACGCAGCATAATGTTTGCAAGACTCATCTGTACTGCTGTGTGTCTCAGTGATTCTTTCCTTTTTGTTGCTGGGCAGCATTCCACTGGCAAGGACTGTGAAGAATCTGAGATTTTATCCTGTTTGCAAGCTAAAAAGTTAGGCTGCCTCGGATTCATGCTTGTACCAGATCAAATATGATTTTTTTGCATGTAAGTTATGCCTCAATAAACTTATACAGGTAAAAACAACCTAAATGTCCACACATAGTAAATCTTGAGTCATAGCTGAGGAACCCTAAGCTTAGAAAACCTCAATCTTTAATAAGAGACTTCAAGAAAATCTGCCCAACCTTTGTTCCTGGAAGGAGACATTATCTTCATCATACTGGACTCCAAAAAATTTGCCTTCTGCTCCAGATGGAGAAATTATATTTTCCAAGGGTATCTTCTGTGCAAGTGTTTTTTTTTTTTTTTTTTTTTTAAAGAAGATTGTCTGGAGCAAAACTGTCAGCACCTCTATTCATAAGACATGTGGAAACACAAGGGACCCATGGGAATCATGTCCCAGTGTCTGGCGTGTGAATGAAGTGAAGTGAAACTTACTCAGTCATATCTGACCCTTTGTCACCTCATGTGTATACAGCCTGTGGAATTCTTCAGGCCAGAATGCTGGAGTGAGTAGCCTTCCCCTTCTCGAGGGAATCTTCCCAACCCAGGGATCAGATGGAACCCAGGTCTCCCACTTTGCAGGTGGATACATTTGTTTGTGAAAATAATGTTTGTCAAACATTTGTGTGAGAATACATTTGTTTATTCACTCTCCTGTTGATAAATATTTGTTTATTCATCTCCTATTGATGAATGTGATTCACTCTCCTATTGATGAACATGGAGATTGTTTGCACTTTGGGCTATTATGAATAAAGTTGATATGAACATTCTTAGACACATGTTTTGGATCTCTATGTTTTAATTTCTCTAGGGTAAATACCTAGGACTGTAATTGCTAGGCCATATGATAAGTCTATGTTTAACATTATTAAAGCATTGCCTGGTTTCAAAAATAGTCATAATTTTTTTACTTCTGCCATTAGTGTATGAGAGTTCCAGGCGCTCCCCCTCTTTGCCAGTAAATATCAACATTTTATCGAGTCTACTTTATTATTATTATTTTCTCTCTGTCTTTCTCTATATATCTCATTCCCACTCTTTCAGAGAAAGTTGCAGATATGACACCACTTTACCCCTAATGTTTTGAAGTGTGTTTCTTAAAAAAACTTTTATATGACCACAGTACTATTATTAAAGTCAGGAAATTAATATTGATACAATACTGTTATCTAACTTAGAGATTTTATTCAGAATTCACCAACTTTGCCCATAAGGGCCTATTTTGCAAAAGAAAATCTGATATTATGTGTCATTTAATTATAATAGCCTTTTGATTCTTAACAGAGTGATTTGTATTAGTTTTTACATTAGAAGCAAATGGCCCTGTGATCTTAATCTCTTTTTAGGCATTATGATCTCCATTTTTATCTTTATTTTTATTTATTTATTTAATCTTTATTTTTAATAAGTTAACTAATTAATTACATAAAGCAATACATTCACATGGCTCAAAATTTTAAAAGCATGAAGTATTCAAAGGGAAAAATCTTTTTTCTACTCTACTCTCAGGTTCCCAATTTGGAGACTCCCCAAATAGAAATTTGTAGTCGACCCCTAATTGACTATGTATACTTTTTTTTTTACACAAATCTGCTGACTATTGTTTGCCAAACACTTGAGATGGAGGAATTCATTTTCTTTTAAAGCAATGAGGTAATCTGGCAATGATGAGAAAAAGGATTGCTGTAAAGCTACTTCCTCTTTCAAATTAAATTGATCTTAGTCAGATTAAGAAGCTACTTACTACTACCTGTCTCCTTACTTCTCTATCTCCCCCCGCAGGGGACTGTGTCACCAGGACCTAATGCTGAAGCTTGTCACAGGTGAGGGACTTTGTGCAGAGGAAAGAAATAAAAAACTTGATCCACCCAGATGGCTCAAGAAATCCAGATCATCTCTGCCTTTCTCCTCTTGTTCTTATGTTACTTGGGAGAAAGATTCTAGAGGACAGAACTACACAAGGACCGTGTCTAATTTCTGGAGGAAGACCTTCTTTAAGACTCTGGGCTAGGACCCTCTCGGGTCAGTGACAGTGATTCAGGCAAGATTTGCCTTATATTCTGAGAATGGTAACGTGGAAATGGTAAAATAGTCAAGTGTCACAGGCACTGGCAGTGAAGACCCAGGTGTGCAGATGAGTCTTGTCACTTGCCCCTGGGTATGGCTGTTATATTTTCCAAATACAACATATAACCTGAAAGAAACTTTCCCAAATAAGTGAATTTATTTATATTAAAATTTCCAGTAGGATAACCATAATATATAGCTATTTGCAGGTTGTTAATTCATTATTGGAAATCTTCTTACTCTCTTATGACCTACTTGCATTTAAAAAAAAATGGCTCTACTAGTTTTTTCTTTTTTTCTTTTTTTAAAGATTATAGTGTAGAAAATTTCACACACAAAAAATAGAACACAAATCTCCATATTCTCTTATCCTCCAGCTCCAAGTTTTCAGCTCAAGGACAAGCTTTTTCTATTTCTGCTCGACCCACCTCACCCCCCAACCCTTCATACAGATGGTTGAAGCAAATCCTAAAGCAAAGCAAAGCAAATCATCTTATACCATCATTTCATCCATAAATGTTTCAGCATGTTTTCTTAAAAGGCAGTGAGTCTTTTAAAAAAATAATTTAAATTCCTTTATCATTATCCACGATTCCTTAATATTATCAAAGATCTAGTGTTCATATTTCCTTGATTGCCATAATATATAATTGAGCTTCTTTGTTTAAATCAGGGTTCTTGGCTGATGTATCACTTAAGATTCTCTGATCTTTATCTTCCTACTCAGTCTCTCTTTTGAGGAGGGTATTTATATTGAAATATAGTTGATTTACTCCCCTGGTGGTTCAGCAGTAAAGAATCCGCCTACAATGCAGGAGACACGGGAGGCTTGGGTTCAATCCCTGGGTCGGGAAGATACCCTGGAGGAGGGCAGGGCAACCCACTCCAGTATTCTTGCCTGGAGAGTCCCATGGAAAGAAGAGCTGGTGTTCTGTAGTCCATAGGGTGGCAAAGAGTCAGACGCGATGGAAGAGACTGAGTATGCATGAGCACATAGCCGATTTATAATGTTACATTTGTTTCAGTTATACAATACAGTGAATCAGTATTTTTACAGATTATACTCCATTTTATTATGAAATAATGACTATTTTTTCTGTGCTGTACAATACATCCTTGGGGTTTATTTACTTCATACATAGTAGTTTTTTAATTTCAATTTTTTAAATTCTGAAAGTATGATAACACATTTACAGGAGACTTGGAAAATACACTGTATATTACAATTATTTTTTAAGGAGATAAATTAAGATTTTTAGTTGGAGTTTTAGTATCAAACTCTCAAAAATTAATAGAATGAATATGTAGAGAAATAGAATGATATACTAGACCTGAAAAACACTATGAACCAATTCAATATAATTAAGATTTATACAATTTTTACACAACAGTAGGACACAAATTCTATTCAAGTTCCCATAGACTGTAAATTGGGAGACTCTGGAACTTATCCAAGGACATAAAACAACGTGCAAAAATTTCATGGTCTTAAAGGTATTGAAATCACACAGGGTCTGTTCTCTTATCACAGTGGAATTACGTTAGAAACCAACATAAAAAGATATTTGAAAATAACCCACATCTTTTCAAGTGCAATGTGACATTTACCAAGAGAGTTACTCAGTCTCTCTCTATTTTCTTGATAAAGGATATAAATCGGAAAATATTTCTTAAAGTTAACCTTTACTGTAGGTAAGCTGCAGTTGCAGGTATGGTGCAAATTCAAACTGAAATAGTATTTAAAAGCATCCATTGGCAGAGTTCTCTAATTGACCACGGCAGATTTGAACTATAATAACTGAATAAGGTAAATCTATTACTTTGCAGACAAAGTATAAATATGTATGTTACACCAGATTACATTAAAATGTCTGTTAGTTTATTTTTCATTACCATTCCTGCTGTCAGTTCCACTTTCTCATTCACCTTAGTTATAGCTTAGTACTTAAAGTATTGAGTGGTCAAAGTTCAAACTTTAGGAGGAATGAAATGGCATTTCTTGGTCTTAAATTCTAATTATGCACCACAGGCTGAATTGTAGCTCCTTTCTCTCAAAATGTGTAGGTTTTCTGTCGATAAATTGGCATCTGTATTAGGGTGCAACCTTAGGGTAACTGACTGCTTACTTTTTAAGTTTTGTTAAACGCATATAGTGTGTTTGTATTTGCTGCATAATTGAGAAGTTTCATTTTTGCCCAAGTATTTTTTATTGTAAAGCTTTTTAGGAATTTGAAATCTTTCATCTTTGGAAAGAAATCTCAAGTTAATATTAAATCTTATTTTCAGTGGTTGAGTACTCAGATCCTGACTGAGGTGGTTTATTTGTAATACACTCTTTGTATCCTTAGGATCCTTAATTTAAAGTATACTGTATTTAATATTTTTAAAACACACAGTGTTTTAAAATACAATGTAATGTTAACTTTTTAATTAACTTCAGTTTTTGGAGTCCTGTATTATTAACTTTAGGTCAGTAGTATAATTTTATACACTATAGAGATTTTGTTGTGTCCTAGCTTTGTATTTTAATGCTTGCTGCATTCAGTGTAAATGTTTCCTTATTGTTTTGTTTTTACCATGAAGATCAGAATTTGTGAGAAAGAGTTAGATGCAAAGGTTAATTGAGCACCTATAAATTTGGCTGTTTAATTAAAATTCAGTTCCTCAGTAAACAGTAGTCACATTTTAGATGCTTAGTAGCTTCAGGTGGCAGTGGCTACTGTATTGGACAGCACAAATACAAGAACAAAATGGCTCTGTCACTGCAGAAAGGTCTTTTGAATAGTGCTGCTTTGCAGTGAGTTAGGTTCTGTCTAGACTCTGGGAATACAGAGATAAACATGACTGACAAGGCAAACACTTAGCTCCTGGTGGGGTTGAGAGATGGCAAACAAATAGCTGATGTCCATCATGTCATCATTAGGAAGAAAGATGAAAGTGGGTAAGAGAGAAGATGTAATGAAACAGTGTGCGGGGAGGTACCTGTTAACTAGGTGGTCAGGAAATGCCTTCTTAATATTTGCATGTCAGTGAATGAAGAGAAGGAGCAAGTCTTGTGAAGACCTGTAGGAAGACCCTTCTAGGCACAGGGAACAGCAAGTGCAAAACCCTGAAGTGAGAACAGATTGGACATACTTGAGGAATGGCAGCAAGGCATGTGCAAGTGAGGTCCTGGGAGAATGGTGGGTGATGAGGGGGGACATGACGGACAGTAGCCACATCATGTGGTACCTTGTGGTCTGTGGTAAAGACTTAGAATTTTAACCTGAGTGTGGTGAAAAGACATTGGAGGGTTTTGAGCAGAGGAGTGGCATGATCTAAATTATGTTTATTTAACTTTAATATGCCAGATTTACAAATAAAACAGTTAAAAACCCCCATGCCCTCATTCTCCAACTCTAGCAAAATGGGCCCAACTGAGATCATTGATCCCATGGATGACCTGTCCTTCCTTTATATATATTATCTCCTTTATCCTTCCCTGTAATATTGTGAAGTAGGATTTGTGTTTTAAAAGATCACCCTGGCTGCCGTGTAGAGAGTTAAGTTTAGGGGGGCAAGAGGAAAAGCATGAGGGCCTTTGGGAGCCTGAGACAGCAGTCTTAAGTGAGAGGTGATGGTGGCTTGGAGTCGAACGGCAGGTGGTGGTTGAAGTGATGAGAAGCAGCCAGATTCTGGTGAAACCAGCAGGAATGCTGGTGTATGTAGTTAAGGAAAGAGGAGCAGGGGTGATGCCTGTACTGTGGTCCAGATGATGATGTGACTGCCCATAGGAGAGTTCAGTTTATTCATGTTAAGTTTAAGATACCTAGTAGAAGTCCAGAGGTTGTCAAGGACACATTTTTAGGTTAAGAAAAAGAGGAAAACCCAGTGAAGGTAACTAAGGAGATATGCTGCAATAGCTAGCTGTTGATTTATGGTCTGAGTTTGGCCTCCAGGTTTGCTAGAGCTGGAGCTAGCTATTGTAGTGTCTCATGTCCCATATCCCAAGCAACCCCTCAGCCACTGGCAGACTGGAATGATTGGTCCTCTGGATAGTAGGGAATCAGTGTTTCAGGTAGGAGAACATGATACATTGAAGAATACTGCTGAAGAATTTAGACAAACACATTGATTTGTGAAGGTATTAAATGTCTTTAATGAGCAATAGAATTTCTAGAGAATATAGTTACTCTTAAATGGAACACTAAGTAGAAGATTTTCTTGTATACTTTATAAATATTGCATTAGTAGTTCAAAATCAGAATTTTATTAAATTTTACTTTCTCCCTTTTTTTCTCATTTTAAGTAGATGAAATGCGTGTAAAAATGAAAGCACCAAAAAGAACTGTGGGTGAAAGTTGGATGGCCTAACAGTTTATTCAGATTTTAAGATTTATTTACATATTATATCATTAGCAAAAGGTGTGTTATAAGGGTAAATTTGTAAGTGAATATTGACAAGTTGTTAAGTTTCTGCTTAAAGTCTTATTTGCTATTTTAAGTTATTGTTTCTTACAGATTTTCTAATCTGTGCTTATTTTACTAGGAGTCATGGCTTTGAAAGAATTACCTTACTGATTTCAAACACCATTTTAGGAGTAATTTTCCATATGCCTTAAAAGAAATAACCAAGCAAAAAAAGGAAAGGGACAAATAAAAGATATTGCCATTCTCATCCACTGTTTAACCTGACATTTTCAGAAAACAGTCTCACACTGAACTTTGTACACTGCAAGTTGTTGTTATCTAGACTGTGAAGTAAAGATAAAAGCTGTAGTATCTGATCTTAAACAAGTCACTTTAAGCCCTGGACTTCCAATTTTACTTAGATTTTATTTTTATTTTTAATCTGTAAAGTGAATGTTTTGTGCTAAATGAGTGTCAGTTATCAAATTGTATAGATAAGAATTTAATAAAAATTTGCTTAGAGTGGATAGTTTGTTTGTGAGAGGCACTGTGTAATTACTGAATCTTTGAGAGCATAACATCACTAGTTTCTGCTCTCATTTATATACACAAGGAAGCGTAATGTAACTGTTATCAGTATCCTGATGGAAGAGGGATAATTGAAGAAAAGCAGTTCTCTTTTTTAAAATAAGTGAAAAGAACAAATTATGGATGAAGTTTCACTGGAAAAGTGTAAGCCTGGAAGTTATTTGAAATGTTTACCTGAAGTAAGAGCAGATAAACGTAAAAACAAATTACCAAATAAAACTTGACAAGCAGATACAGATACTCAAGGTGCAATTCCCCAAATGAGCAAACGCTTGAACAGATTTTAAAGTCTTTGTCAGAAGGTTCTTAAACTTATCAAAAGGAAGAAACTACTTGGAGAATCAGTGAGGCTCTTTGGGCAGAGTTCAGAGGATATGCTCAGAAGTGATAAGTATGTTGTAGGCAGATAAACTTCATTCACTGAAGTTTTTTGGTCTCTCACTGTAAGTAAAGTATTATGACAGATAATTAGATGCCCTAAGGTATATTCTTTGATCTCTTAAGTGATTCATAAATTGCAAAAATCAATACAAAATCTTAAAATTGATAAAAATGTGTGTCAGACTCTAGTCATGAGATGGAAATCACACCAGTGATTTTCACAGAGAATTTAATACAACCGGTTGTTAACTAGGCATTTCCACTTAATAGTGGAAAGACAAAAGGGAACAGCAAGGTCTTGTCGGAAGCCACCACTGCCTCCTGACCGGAGAGCAAAGAGAAGAGGGCAAGTGGCTGGAAAGAAAGGCTGCAGCCCAAACTCAGGCCTCGAGGAAGGGGTTTGCACTCAGCTGGGACTAATGTCTTTGGGATCAGGAGAGGGGCCCAGTGGGGTAAGGGTACAGGGCTCAGCGAAGAGGGTTCTGCTGGCTGGCGCTGGTGTTCTAGGGGCACGGTGATACTGGTTCTGTGTCAGGAAGATACAGACTGGAACCAACTCTGGCTGCTAGAATGAACTGCTGCTGGCCTGAAGAGTGGTTGGGTTGCACTGGTGGCAACAGGAAGCAAAAAATAGGACTAGGAAGCAAACAGAAAGTGCCGCATTTTCCTCCTCCAGCTTTCTGGTCTCAAGTACCCCTTGACTTCCAGGTGGCTCAGTGGTGGAGAGCCCTCCTGCCAGTGCAGGGACAGATTTCAATCCCTGGGTTGGTAAGATCTGCTGGAGAAGGAAATGACTACCCATTCCAGTATTCTTGCCTAGAATATCCCATGGAAAGAGGAGCCTGGCGGGCTGTAGTCCACGGGGTTGCTGAAGAGTCTGACACAGCTTAGTGACTAAACAAAAACAAGCACTTTACTGGCAGAGCCTAACAAGAAGCAAACTGTAAAGGAGAAAATGTGACTCACCCCCAGGATCACAAAGTAAGAGCGTGGAAGGGTAGTTTTAAGGCTGAGAAACAAAAGCTCAATAACTTGCAGGAAGAAAAATGAATCTACATCTTTCACACAAGGCATATTTAAGTGTCATTAGAACTTTATAGTCAAGAAATGCTATAGGAATTAATAGGAGAAGACAGATCCTTGTTAGGATAAACAGACAAGGCAGTGTTGGAGAGTAGTGTTTTAATGTGAATGTGATTTTAGCAGGCAGAAGTGAAGTGAGGGATGATTGCAGTAATGGAAGGAGATATTATAGGGTATGAGAAAGCTATAAAATTGCATAATGGAGGACATGGGACAGACCTGGATCAAATTGGTTTCTACTGATGACTAACTTTAATGCTGAAAGTCATTTTTTGTCTCTGACTCTCATTTCTCTTTCATCCTTGATCCTTTAGGCATTGAAGACTATTATTGGTTGGATCAAAACCATGTTTTAGGACCATTAATTTAGAGTTTCTGGAGTTGGAGGTGACAGAGAATCAAATATGGAGATACTTTCTTGAGCAAGTAAGTTGTTACTTGCTCCAGATACAGTTTTCTTATTAACACAGAAGTTTTTAATCAGGTCCATGGATAAGGTTGAGAATATCCTTCAATGCGTGAATATAATTACATGTGATTTTTATGTTGTCAAGGAAGAGGTTTCAGGTGTAATTTTCATCAAAATGAGATTAAATAAAAGGATGTTTGGAATTTGGTAGACCATTAAATGTAAGTAAACTACTCAAGAGCATATGGGTGTACTGTCATTATTCACTTTATTGGGCACTTAATATGTTGAAGGCACTTAGGAAAAAGAATGTAGGGTAATAAAAGTATATCAGTATAGTAGGGAGCTGGTCCTGCTCTTTCATGGGGGGCATAGGTCCTAGGGAGGGCTGCCTGCCTAGGTAGTGATTTGTGCTAAGATATAGAAGGTGAAAAAGGAGTTAACGATGAAGACACTGAGGTGGTGAAATTGTGGCATTTTTAACAAAAGTGGATTGACAGTATTACCATAAATTTCCCTAGTGATTTGTTTTGAGGGTCCGCAGGCTGCTCTTGAACTTCCATAAGGAAGCGTGTTGAATATTTCTCAGATAGCCTTTGGAGGCTATCTATTAAATTCACAGATTCAAGTTAGAGGAGCCAATGTGGCCTAAGCTGGTGGTCTTCAATTTTGACCTGATGTCTAGATTTTTTTTAATCTTGGGTTGAACTGTGGAGTTACAAAAGATATTATTTTCATTGTGGTAAGATGTCCATAGCATAAAAATTAGCATTTTAACCATTTTTAAAGTGTACTGATTGGTGGCATTAAGTACATTTCACATTTTTCATGTTACCAGTCTGAAACTCGGTACACATTAAATAACAGCTTCCTATGCTCTTCTCCCTCCAGGTACTGGGAACCGCTATTGCATTTTTCCCCTTTATTAATTTGACTGTTCTGGTACCATGTATCTGTAGAAACTGAAAACACTGTTTTATGTCTGGCTTAACTTCACTTAGCATGATATCTTTAAGGTTTATTCATGTTGTGGCACTACTAGCATTTCATTCCTTTTTTTTTTTTTTTAAATGGAGTTCATTTTTTAGAGCAATTTTAGATTCGTATTAAAATTGAACAGAAAGTACGGAGTCCTCATACACTACTCCTACCCCCATGGATGCACAGCCTCCCTCACGTCAGCGTCCCACACCAGAGTTGTGTATCTGTTGTAAAATACAAACCTCAGTGATACATCATTTACACTGGAGTCCTTGGTTTATGTGAGGGGTCACTCTTCTTGTTGTACAGTCTGAGTTTTGTGTAAAGACATAGTGTCATACGTGGTATTTTCACTGATCCAGAAGCAAGTTGCCCTCCAAATACACATTCTGCATCTATGGATTCAGAAAGCCACAATCCATACACATGATACACCATCTGCAGTTGGTTGAATATGTGGAGGCAGAACGGTATGGAGGGTTAACAGTATTCTTCACCACTATGCATTCACAGTTTAAAAGAACATGCCAGTTTCACTTAAAATTGTTCTTAATTAAGTAAAAAATTACTAATCTTATTAAGTCACAATCCTTGAAAACACGTAATTTTAATATTCTGTGTGGTGAAATGGAAAGTGTGCCTGAAGTATTTTGGCTGCATGCCAAAGAATGATGGTTGTCTCGAGGAAATGCACTTGTCATTCTGTTTGTATTTTCTGCAATGGACATGATTTTAATTTAAATGACTAACTATGCTTATTCAGACTTGGGTATTTGTAGATATTTTCTCAGAAATGAAAAAAATAAGCCTATCAGTTTCAGGAAAATAGTGTCTGTGCTAGAGATAAAATTTGAACTTTCAAGCAAAAATTAATATTTTTGGAGAACTTGTATCCACCATCTGAGTTTTATCTGTATATTCTATTTTTTTGCTCTTCATTTTTTTCATCTCTCTTCATTAGGCTTATTTAGAAGCTGCTAGAGGATTTACACACACACACACAAATACATACATACATATATATATATATATATATATACATATATATATATATATATATATATATATATAATATAAAATGAAGGAGAATATATGTATTCTCCTTTATTTCCAAGGACTGTTTTAACAGAGCACAGTGCTTGAGCTTGGCAGTTTTCTTGTTTGAGCGTACTGACCGTACTGACTGCAACGCTTCGCTCTGTTGGTTCCCACTGCTGTTAGGAAGTCAGCTATGAGTCTGAACTGTTGCTACTTTATAAAAGTTACTTCCCTCCCCACCCCCCCCACCTCCCCCATAAGACTTTGCTCCTTGTCTTTTATTTTCTGCTGTTTGACAATGATGTATCCAGGTGTGGTTTTCTTTTTTATTGATTTTCCTTGGAATTCAGTGAGCTTCTTAAATCTGAGATCTTGAGTGAAGTGTCTAAACACATCTGAAAAATTCTCATCTTTAAAATATTAATGCCATTTTTCTCCTTCCCTTTAAAGACTAATTGATTGTATATAAGACCCACTTACTGAATTTTTTGTTTCTCTTTGTCTCATTCAAACATACATTTGTTGAATTTGTTTTATTTTTATTTTTCAGTTCTAGAGTTTCTGTCCAGTTATTCCAGCACTGTTTGCAGAAAAAGACTCTTGTTTCTCTTTTGGATTGCTTCGGCTCCTTTGTCTGAAATCATCAGTTGACTGTACTTGTAGGCCTGTCTTGGGGCTCTTCCACTGACCTATGTTTGTCTGTTCGTTCACCAGTTCTGTGCTGTCTTGATTACTGTAGTACAGTAAGCCTTGAAATCGAGTGGTGTGAGTCCTCCAACATTGTTCCGCTTTGGTCTTGTGTTGGGTAGTCTAGTGTTTGCCTTTGTGTGTAAACTTCAGAAATCATTTTGTTGATAACTATAAAGTAACTGGCTGGGGTTTTGATTGGAATTGTGTTGAATCTATAGATCTAGTTGGGAAAAATTGTTGCGTTAACTACTGAGATGATGTATAACTGGGATTGTTTTATGTAAGAGCTCTTTTTACTTCCAGTTCACCGTTACTCTGGCAGGGAGCCCTTACAGGTTCAGCTTGAAGTAGGGATAATATACCAGAGTCCCCATGTTTGTCTGGCTCTGGAGTTTGACTTTTCCCTGTGAGGCCTCTGAAAGGTTAGTTCCGTTTTCCAGGCTTTTCGTTGGAATTGGGTATTTGGTTCCACAGCCCTTGGAACCTGAGTACTGTGATCTTGCTTTATTTTGGGGACCCAGCAATTGTTCATCACCTTGTTACCTCTTGAATGCTTTTGAGTTGTTAAAAACTATTTCATCCAGCTTTTAAAGTTATTTTCAGGACGGGAATCAGTTCTAATTTCCTCCTCTATCATTGCTGAAAATGAGTTTCCCCAGTTTCCTGTCTCCCTCATAGAATTGGTGGTCAGTGTATTTAGACTTTAAAATTTTGTGTAAATTCTTGGAGGAGCGGGATGAATTCTCCCAACTTTTGAATGTCTGTTGACACCTTCCAGACAGTAATAGGTAAGTAGATCTTCAAAAGCTCTACCTGTGGTGAATAAATGATGCAGTTGAGTTTTTGTGTGGTCTGGTTAGTATAAAATGTGCCTTGGTTTTGGGCACTGAACAGTTGGGCAAAGAACCTACCAGTAGTTTTGGGTTTGTAGTATAGATTGCTACTCATCTGTCCCAGTTTTCATTCATTCTCTCTCCGTGATAGAATTCCCAGTTTTTGCTGGGCTGTGCTGTGCTTACTCACTCACTCAGCCAGGTCCCGACTCTCTGCGACACCATGACTGTAGGCCACCAGGCTCCTCTGTCTATGGGGATTCTCCAGGCAAGAATACTGGAGTGAGTTGCCATGCCCTTCTCCAGGGGATCTTCCCAACCCAGGGATGGAACCCAGGGCTCTCACAATGCGGCCATATTCTTTACCAACTGAGGCACCAGGGAAACCCAAGAATACTGAAGTGGGTGGCCTACCCCTTCTCCAGAGGATCTTTCCAACCCAGGAATCGAACTGGGGTCTCCAGCATTGCAGGCGGATTCTTTACCAGCTCAGCTAAAAGCTCACATACATGTATGCATTTAAGCAGACTTCAAATCCAGCTAATTTTTATTCTTGCTATACATCCCCCTTTCTCCTAGTCTGTACCAGCATTGTTTCTTGAGCTTGTCACGTCTTGCCTGTATTGCTCAAGTAGACATACAACTACTTCTTTGTTTAGAGTCTTGTAACTGATATTTTCTTTTTCATCAGCAGAAATGAAAGAACTTTTCAACTATGTTACTCCTGTGCTTGCAGAATTGATTTTAGTGTCCTTAGTTTTCAACTCTTTGTGATCTGGTCCCATTTGTCATTCCTAACCCTACATTTGATACCCTAATAACACCAAATATTAAAAATTTCCCTCCCCTTGTATTTGTGGTTCCTTACGACTGTGTCCTTTCTCATGCCTAATCCAGGGTTAACTTTCTTTTAAAATAAATTAGTTTCAGGTATTTTTTTAGTTTAATCAACTTTACATGTTTCTGAACATGAGAATAAATAGGCTCTGCTGTTGAATGCAGTGTAGCCTGAAATCTACACTGTGTTTATATAGTGTTTATATATCTAGTGGTTTTTATCCTAAGTTGCAAATTTTGTTTTTCTTAAGATAATCTGTTAGAAAAAGTGATTGTAATATGTGAGTCATAAAATTAAATTGTTTCAGAATTGGGCTTATCTAGACCAGTCTCCTGTTTCACATATAAGGAAATTGTGGCCAGGAGAAATTAGTGATTCTGTCAAGTCAAAATTAGTTAGAAGCAGAATCAAGGTCTGTCGTGAGTTTCATCCTAATATAAATATCTGCTTAACGAAAATCTTCAAGTGTGTTGAAGTTTTCAAGTGTTCTTATCCCTGTAGTACATCTAGGATTACCACACCATGTTTCAAGGGCCTGTAGTTCTTGTGTGAATAGCAACTTGGGTAATGAACTGAGCAGTATGCATTCTTAATTTATGCCTTAACAACTCTGATTCTGTAATGAATGGTTTGCTTACAGTCGCTTTAATATACTTACCTTCTTGACAGTTCATTCTGGGAGGAATAGTTAAGTGTTTAAGTGAAACAGGCATGGTAGATACAACACTTAACAGTTATGTGTGTCTTTGTTTTTAGCATCAAGCATTGCACGATTCTCTCGAATAATGTAGATCACCTTTTACTGAATTTAACACTGTCTGATATCATGGTCTCCCTGGCAAATGCCTCAACTTTGCAGAAGGATTCCAGTTGGATAGAAAGGATAAGGAAGTTTGTAACAGAAACCCTTGAAGATGGGTCTAGGCTAAACAGTAAGCAGCTGAACAGATTGCTTGGTGTCTCCTGGAGGTTAATGCAGATGCAGTCAGACAGAGGTGGGTGTCAATGCTCTGTCCTTACTTAAGAGAGGGGCTCTTACGCATACTGTTAATGTTGAGCATCTAATTTTGAGTTCATACCTGTCAAACATTTCATAGTCATTTACGTTCGAGCCATAAAAGGTAGCCAGCATAATCATGAAGGAATGTCTGCTTGAACCCTGATGGCTGAGAACACCCCCTTTTCGGTGGGTAGGTCCACTCTGAAGCTGATGGGTAGGTTTTCTACTAGATTACATAGTTGGAGTGAAAGAAGGTAAGTTTTATTAATAGGAAATGACATTGAGCCTAAGGATAAAGAAATACTTTTCTGATCTAGTTTGACTAGAAATTGGTGGATCCTTATCTCTTTACCTTTCTTGTAACTTGAAGTTATGTTGCATTAAGTCAGTTTTTAGTGTGACTTACTAATTCTTTTCATTCAAGCAGAACTTTGCTGTTTGGTTCCTGGCTTATCCACCTTTCTAGTATTGTGGTATTTGTTGTCCTTTCCTAGGTTTGTTGTCTCTTAGGAAAATTTGTACTGTAATCTCCGATTGGTTTGACTTTTTTATTAGGCCATTGATGTAGGATTTTGATGGTAGTCATCAGTTTGTGGCTAAAATCTGCTTCCTCATAGGAACAAGGTGCTTCTGTGCTTTTTAGAAGAATTATGGTGCTGGTGAAGAAACATTTTGACTCACATGCAGCTGTTTTCTCTTGTTTCTTAGAGGCTACAGAGTCTCTCATAAAGGCAGTTTATACATTGTATCAGCAGAGAGGCCTTCTCCTTCCAGTTCCGACTTTGTTACTGAAGTTTTTCAGTAAAAGCTATCAAAAAGAAGAACTGAGATCTTACAGAATCCGGTACAGTTCCTTTGTTATTTTGCTTTTCTTTTTCTTACCAGGTTACTTTGTAATCTGTATGAATAAGATGATAGGGTGATTAAATCTTTGGAGAAAATCTTCTTTTTATCCTTTTTGGTTTTATTATTTTTTTTTTTAAATAAAAAGGCATACATAATAGTTTCAGTAACCTTTATACACATAACTGAGAAGGTAAAAGTCTCTTTGAGCATATATTTCCACTTGTCTGCTTAACAGCTAAAGGACAATTATTGGAACCACCTGTAGCAGCCTCAGAATTTTGTTTTGTTTCCCATAAAAATTATGGAGGTTTAACCTCCGGCCCTTAGTGACATATTGGGACATATGGTATAAGAATGAGGGCAGTAGAAGAGGAGAGGTGTACAATAGGTGAAAGAGATTAAAAGGTGCAAACTGAGTTATAAAGTAAATAAGTCATGGGGATATAATATACAGCATAAAGAATATGACCAGTAACTTTTATTAGGACAGGTGGTTACTAGACGTATGGAGACCATTTGCAATGTGTACAGATGTCAGACTATTATGTGATACATACCTGAAACTAACATAATACTGGGTGTCAAAAATGTTTCAATAAATTTTTAAATGGCGGTATCTTAAAGAGCAAAAGTGTCCAGCTTGGTTTGGTGCTGTCTGGTGATGCAGACAACACGAAGAGTAGAACTCAGGAATCAGTCTTAGATGTGGTGAGTTTGAGGTTTACTTGGGATAGTCTGGAAGAGATGTTTGGGTGAAAGATAATGGGATTTGTGGTACCTCAGCATACATAGGTAGTTGTTAGAACATATTCAAGTCTTTACTGTGAGTCAGGTGCTTTTCTTAATTTTTCAGTAATTCTCATACTTTTATGTGGGTACTGTTGGTTTCTGCCTTATAGAAGGAAGCTTAGGTTAAATAAGTTGGTGAGTGTCATGCTGTTAAAGGGCAGCCAGACTGAGACTTAAGTTCAAGTCTGGTAGACTCCAAAGGTTGTGTGTAAATCACTGAACTCTTGGGGGACAGCAAAAGTGATTGCCGTGTCCAAGATGAGACATTAGAGAGTGAGCAAGTATGTGCAAGAATGGAAATAACCCAAGTTTGAAGCCACTTAATGTGGGGGCACCCTATACTGAATGCATAAATGACTTAATATAGTAAAACGGTCATTACAAATTAGTGTAAATAGTTCACAAGCTAAGTAGAGCCTGTGTCCTTTAAGATAAAATTACAATGTACATAGTGCCCCAAACTACATAAACTTTTAAAATACAGTGGGTAAAACCTTAGAGAATACTATAGATGAATATAGTATGCCAGTCATCTTATAGGCTCTCAAATGTTTAAATAAATGTGGTGTATTTCCCTTTTCTTTGATGGCCTTAGATACCGTAGTAAAGTGTTATCACGTTGGTTGGCTGGTTTACCACTGCAGCTTGCACATCTCGGCTCCTGAAATCCTGAGCTTTCAACACAGTTTGTTGACATTATCCATACTGCTGCAGCCCGAGCAAATAAAGAGCTACTCAAAAGTTTACAAGTTACTGCTCTCCGAATCTATGGTAAGAGTGTTGTTTACCTGTGTATGTAATAATCGGTCTACCCCGACTTAAGAACAATGTTTCAAAGGGGAGATCTTTAGGTTTTACTTTTCCTTCAAATTATACATTAATTGTACCATGGTAAAATGAATAAAATATCAAACAGTAAATTCATTTTCAATAGTATTACTTAATACAATAGTTTAAGAAAACTAAAGGTTGTAGATGTTTCTTCAGATCTTAAATTATCTTTTAAGCCACGAAATTCACAAATTCAAAACTGATCAGGTATTTTTATAGAATTCTTTTGAAACTTTGATGGCAAATTTTACTTATTTAATCGTTATTGAGATCTTGTACGGCTTTCATATATTAACGTTTCACTCACCCCTGAAAACTTTTCATTCTTTTAGCAAAAATATCAATAAAAATATACATATATGCATATGTATAATTAGTATTTATTATTAGGACACAGTTTATATACCATAAAATTGGCCATTTTACACTGTGCAATTCATTAATTTTTATCATATTCCCAAGATTGTGCGATAGTCACTATTATCTTATTCCAGAATATTTTTATCACCTCAAAAAGAAACTCTACCATTAGTAGTCCATCCCTATTTCCTCATTTCTTCCTACCTCAGCTCCTGACAACCACTGCTCACCATTTCTGTCTCTCTGTATTTGCCTGTTTTCATCATTTCTCACAGATGACATTGTGTGATGTGGATCTTCTCAGTATGGCTTCCGTCACTTGGCATACTGTTCTTAGGATTTACGAGCATATACGAGTACTGTATTTCTTTTTAATGCTGAGTAACATTCCACTGTTGAATATACACCACTTTATATTTACCCATTTATTAAATGACAAACGTTGGTTTGTGTCTACCTTTTGTGTGTGGTATTTAAAAATCTGTATTTTTCAGTATTGCTTATATATAGGAGTGTGTGTGTATACTCAGATAAGTCTTTGGTTTTAAATTCAGTTCAGTTTAGTTGCTCAGTCGTGTCCAACTCTTTGCAACCCCATGAACTGCAGCATGCCAGACCTCCCTGTCCATCACCAACTCCTGGAGCCCAACTAAACCCATGTCCATGAAGTCGGTGATGCCATCCAAGCATCTCATCCTCTGTTGTCCCCTTCTGCTCCTGCCTTCAATCTTTCCCAGCATCGGGATCTTTTCCAACGAGTCAACTCTTTGCATCAGGTGGCCAAAGTATTGGAGTTTCAGCTTCAGCATCAGTCCTTCCAATGAACACCCAGGACTGATCTCCTTTAGGGTGGACAGGTTGGATCTCCTTGCAGTCCAAGGGACTCTTAAGAGTCTTCTCCAACACCACAGTTCAAAAGCATCAATTGTTCTGCGTTCAGCTTTCTTCACAGTCTAACTCTCACATCCATACATGACCACTGGAAAAACCATAGCCTTGACTAGACAGACTTTTGTTGACAAAGTAATGTCTCTGCTTTTTAATATGCTATCTGAGTTGGTCCTAACTTTCCTTCCAAGGAGTAAGCATCTTTTAATTTCATGGCTGCAGTCACCATCTGCAGTGACTTTGGAGCCCAGAAAAATAAAGTCAGCCACTGTTTCCACTGTTTCCCCATCTATTAGCCATGAAGTGATGGGGCCGGATTAGGTTGATATTATAATTGTCCCTGTTTGGCAAAAGTGCTTGTTTTTTTTTTTTTTTTTTTTACTGTTTTGCTTTGTTTCTAATACCTTTAACTCCATCAGTTATTATTTCAAATAACACATTTGAATATTATGAAATCGAGTGTTAAATGTTATCTTTAAATAATGATTCTATTTAGTCTTACTCTAGGCAGTACCTTAAGCCATACATATATATATTTTTTTCATGTAGTTGATATGTTAGAATTCAACATAGCACAGTGAAAATGGTCAGTCTGCTTTATTAATTCTTGTTTGTATATCTTTTAAAATTTAACTTGTCTTCCTGCCTCACTAGATCCACAAGAAGGCACAGTGGTGGTTCTGTCAGCAGAGTCTCAGCAGCTTTTGGTCCAGCTTGTGTATTTTCTACCCAGTCTGCCTGCTGACTTGCTTTCTCGGTTAAGCTGCTGCTGTATTATGGGAAGACTCAGTGCAAATTTGGCTGCCATGCTTATCGGGATACGGCACATGAGGTAGCATGCTAAAGTGAGCTGTATTTCAAGTGTATAATCTTCTCCCTCACCCTTCCCCTGTCACTGGCAGTTTATGAACTGACTTTTTAAAATGCCGCCCCTCCCTTCATTTGCTCTTAAAACAGCAGTTAAATCTGTTGATGATACTGGGTAAGAGGAAGGTCACTGGGGCAAGACTGTTCCAGGTGGTTTGCTTAGCGGTTTGCATTGTCATGATTGCAGTCACTAAGTCCATGGGCTGTAGTCCACCAGGCGCCTCTGCCCATGGGATTTTCCAGGCAAGGATACTGGAGTGGGTTGCTGTTTCTTTTTCCAGGGGATCCTCCTGACCCAGGGATTGAATCTTGTTCTGCTACACCACAGGTGGATTCTTTACCGCTGAACCATCAGGTAGAAACATACAGTGATTTGTGTAGGTGCATTGAAACAAGGGTTAAGATTATCAGAAGTGTGTAGCCATAGTAAGGATTCAGTGGCGGATGAGAGTGCTGTGTTTTAAAACTTCTGGTGTTATGAAATTGTAATACAGGTCTTTCTTTTTGGAAGGGAGCTCAGTTCAATGTAGGTGGTGAAATAAAAGCTTGCGGACTCAGACAGGGAATCATTAAAATATCTGTGGGTGGGTGGGTGGGTGTGTGTGTGTGTGGCAAAATATACATAACCTAAAACTTCCCATTTTAACCAGTTTTAGGTATACAGTGAGAATTGTTTGGGGGCATTAAGTACATTCACATTGTTGTGCGACTGCTACCACTATTCATCTCCAGCACTGTCATCGTTGCAGACTGAAACTCTGTACTGATTATTTCCCCTTCTCCCAGCCCTTGTTTACCACTATTTTGTCTTCATGATTTTGATATATTCATCTGTTAATGGATACTCGGTTGTTCTGCCTTTTGGCTGTTACAAATAATGCAGCTATAAACATTGGTGTGCAGACAGCTGTTTGAATCCTTTTAATTCTTTTGGCTGTATACCCAGAAGTAGAATTGCTGAATCATATGTTAATTTTCTGTTTAATTTTTCAAGGAGCTACTTTCCAGAATGTGACTGTGGTGTTTTACTCTCAAAGGTCTTAAAACTAATAATGTTTCATGTTGCTAGTGTTCAAAGTATCCTTTAAAATGTAATGTTTGTATCAGGCATAGTACTTTCATATTCAGCCATTTGTTACTGATTGTGGCTCAAGGCCAGGGTCTGATACAGTTTTAGGCAGGAGTTGAATCTGGGCTGTAGCTGAAAAATTTAAAAACTAGCTTCTTTGTGGCTTCTTGTGCAGACCCTCTGCCCCAATTAAACAGGAGTGGCTCGCTTTATTAGTAGACTTTCTTTAGCTTTGTTTGCCAGTCTCTTCGTACCAGGATAAGACGTATATTTGAATGTTGTCGCCCAAATTGTGCTTCATAACTGATAATTACTTTTTCCTTTTAGCAAAAGAGAGCTGTTTGCAATATGTTGTCTATATATGAAACCCCTCTTTGTCTAGTTCAGTACTAAATGCCAGGTCTTTAAGAAATACAATTTAACTTAAGTGGTTTTATGACTGTTAACTTCCAGTAGAGGGCACTCATTTCCCATGATAGAACTTGTGGAGGATCTGTTTTGGCATTCATTTAAAAGTGACTTTTGAACACCTCTTAAAATTAATTCTCTTTAGAACTTGTATTTAGTATCTTTTTTGGCATTAATTACGATTGACTTGTGCTCAATAACTTTGGTCAAGGATTTTTTCACAAGTCTTTTTTTACATTTTTTTGTGGGTTTGTGGTGAGTACTGAGAAAATATTAATTTACAAGTAATGGTAATAGAAGTTTATAATCATCAAAAGCAAGTTGTCATGTAGTTAAAAGTGTACCAAGTTAAACTTTGCCTTTTAGCATTTGCACAGAGTCTTAGTAGACTTCTCTTTCTGTAGATGTATTGTCCCTATTCAAACTAATCTCTTTAAAAATTAAAACAAGATGGGGCCTTTTCAACTTTCCCAGGCCAGTGGTATTATCATTGCATCACTTTTCCTAGATTTAGAATTGAAGAATAATGTTCGGTTATTCTTAAGGAATGATGTTCTTCTAAGGAATACCGTTCCTTAGACATCACCTGGGTTATTTCACGTCTTTGGTTTTCCCCTCCGTCCTTGATGGTGACGGTAAACCAGCTAGCTTTCTCACTGTCTCCCACCTGCACCGTTCACCTGAGGCATCCCACTCCTCAGCTCCGTCTGTGCCAAGGACTGTTGGCAGGCTCCTTTTCCTGAAATATTCCTTCAATAATTTCTGATTCTCATCTGCTATATTAATTGGGCTCTGCGGTCTAGTTCACTCTGGGTGTTAGCGTTCTGACACTGTTGTCTCCAGCAGGGGAAGTTCATCGGAGAGCAGGTCACCACCAGACCATCTCCGTTTGTTCAGTGTGTGAAAAACCCATCACCTTAGAGTTGTTGGTGTTTAGTTTGTCTTAAAAACTGTACTTAGAATTGCTGTTCCTGCCTTTTTCACTATTCACTTAGAGGTTTTTTGAGTTTTTCCTCTCCATCTACCTGTGGTGTTCTGCTGACCGTTACTCTTCTTGCCCTCTCTGCCCCTAGTTCATTTACAGCTGGTTTGGGGAACATGAGACATGCATGTGGAAACGTAGTCTATGCTGTTAGATAAAAATACCAGAGAAGGGAGAAATTACTGAGAAATTCAGCCTGGTTTTGAAGCAGGGTGAATATGTGAGCTGGCCTGCCAGGAGCAGGTCTGGTTTGCTTCTGTTGTCCAAGCATAATTGATATAGCATCCCTTCTAATCTCAGAACTGTTCTGGTGTGGCCAGTATGTGTGGTCATTGTAGTTTTAAGGACAGAGTGATACATTGCTTGTCTTTTGTCCAAACTAGATTTTTAAATGGATTTGCTACTCTTTTTAGCCACTGGACAGCACAGTGTTCACTGGGTATAAGAGGATATTAGCTTCTTTTCTAATCACCCATTTTGTACTCATTTCCATTGAGCATCTCTGACTTTTTATAACCTCTTAGCTTGTGATATTCTCTCCCATAGCCCTTTAAGCAAAGAGAAGTCCTTTAAGTAGAAGTGATTCAGAAAAATGTTGCCATTATTTTTAACTCCCCAACTTTTAAGAATGTTAATAAATACAGTTGTTTCAGTGGTTAAAAAAAAAAGTGCTTCTCATTGAATTAGAAACTCCTTATTTTGTCTTGACATTTATTCAGATTTCTATTATAAAAGTTTGTCCCAAAAAAAAAAATTTGTCACAAAAAGCTATCCAAAAAGATAGCTTTTTGGATCTGATTATTCTCAGCTTTTTGTTTTTTTGCTGTATTCATGGCTGACATTTGCTGTATTCCTTCTTAGTCTTACCTTGAGGAGAGTTTTTAAAGGTATCACTGGAAACTGATCTCATAGCAGGAACCAGATAATCTTCATTTAATGAGAAGCTGCTTTATGTTTAGCTATTCCCTTAAGTCCACTACCAATACTTTAGCTGCAGTATTGTGACGTAGACTAGTTATAAAGCCTCGCAAAGTATAGGAGTGCATAGTTATTGCAGAGTGGCTTTAAATTGAAGTATTCTTTACCTAGTTAAGATGCTTTGGTTTAGGTAGGAAGCAGGAGCTTGTTTAAACTTAGCTCATTCATATAAACAAGGTAAGACTTTTTTTTTTTTTTTTAATGAAGATGAGGTAGTAAATACATAGCAGCTGAACCTACTACTGAAAAGCAGAACTTCACCTTGGCTCCTTGAAACTGAGTTTTGAGTGGTGTGGAAAAATTTTCCAGTTGTACCATATAAGTGGGCTGGTTATGCTTTTCAAGGAAACTTTACATAAACATATGTTAGAAATTATATTTTCCATATTACGATACTTGAACCCCCTTACGTGTAAAGATGATACATGCTACGGATTTTTGACTGAGCTCTTAAATTATACTTGTATTCCATAAAGAATAGTCATATATTCTGTGCTTTATTCCTGAGTCTTCAATTTGGTCACTTCTAGTACTAGGTCTCCATTGTTTATTGTAGATCATCATTTTCTGGATGGAAGTCTTCAGTGAAAGAATGGAATGGAAGTGATCAGTTAAACATCAGTAATGAGGACTATTTCAGCTTCTTATTTTCAACACTTACAGGTAACTGCCCTGATCCACCAAGTTAAGGAAAGGAAAAGAACCTAGTATGAAAATTCTCCTGAGATTTACTGTCTTACCTGTTTGGGTCTAAGTTTTGGACCTCACTGCATAGCTTAATAAGATGGGGAACAGAATATCCATTTTAAGCATGTTTAACATGTTCGGTGTGTTAGGAAAAACATCACATTTTAATTAGCCATATTTTGCTTTCCATTGATGTCAGAGAAAAATTAGTAAAATGAGTCTTGATGTGTTAGATTAGTAAGTATTATTACTGTTGTTTTAAATGATCATACTGTCTTTGGTAGTTTTGTTTTGTAACTGGATGATAAAGATGACAGTGTTTGAAATTTTCTGAAGACTTAAAATTAAGAGACTTATTGAAATATGTTGTCAGAATCCAAAAATAGCTTGAAAAGTTCTGATAAGGAGCTGAATGTAGCAAGATAAATATTATATAAAAGAAACAAGTAACAAGTAGACTTGTACATGTTTGTTTGATAGTTTTGGATGTATGCGTTTGAGATGGATGTGAGGGCTTTATGTTTTAATTAGTAGTACCTGTCAAAGGGTTTAGTGGTTTTAGGAAACTCATTAGGAATCAGCCAGGAGTGTGATATGGCTTCCCAACTAGATGATGGCTCTTTAGGGCATGTTCATGGAAGTACAGTGATCTGAAAACATCAAAGCAGGTAGCTAGGGTCAGACCACATTGTGCTCGTATTCTGATCATTCTAAGAGCTGTCTTTCAGGAGGGACTTGGGCAAGTTGTTTGTATAGGTCAGACTAGGTGTAATAGAGGTGGTAAGAGAATCAGAAATCTTATTATATGGAATAGGTAGAAGGAAGTACACAGTAATTGTTGAAGAAATAGACTTAGGGGGGATGGAATAGTTTTAAGACACTTGAAAGGCTATTATGTAAGAATACAGAGTTTGGTATATGTATGAAGGAGCATATTGTTTTTCTTGTTCATTTGCTTTTTTAAACCTGACATTAATTAGAATGATTATGTCTTTCACACTTATTTAAGTATAAAGGTGGCAAAGCCCTCAGTTTAAGGGATATAATATTGTTTCTTGATGTATTACACATTTGATTCAGGTCAAATCTTTGTGTACATAATTATATGAATTTTACTACATCGCTGGCATTTCATTTTTTAAAATAATACATAAAGTACAGAAATTCAGAGAAAATAGCTTGTTAGCTTGAAGAATTTAACTTGAAGATACATGTCTATTTTTTAAAAATTACTTAAGAATGTTACTTGCTTTGTGATTTATTTTAAATTGGATTTCTTTATACTCAAATTAGGGTTTTCAAAAGAGGAACTGACTTGGCTTCAGAGCCTTTGAGGAGTGCCCCATGTCATCCAGACGCAGCTTTCTCCCGTGCTACTTTACCTCACTGACTTGGATCAGTTTTCACACCATTGGGACATAACAGAGGTAATGGTCCATTTGGAAAGGCATGGAAGATTGTTAGAATTCAGTTCATCCACCGCCAATAGTTACTGTGTGCTAGCGTTGCCTTGTGTAAGATGTTTCTAGAGGTTGAGAGCAGTATAAAGCACAGTCCCTGTTCTGAAAGTGTGTGTGACCCTTGGATAGGCGATGTGGATTCCTGAAAGAAGAGTTTTCATAAAGTTATGCCACTAGGATAGAATAAATTAGCAGTTTGAATGATAGAGACACATTTATTTTCTTTTTGCCTAGTATAGGGTAAAAGGAAAAAGAGGAAAGACTTCATGGAAAAGGAAGAATTTTACGTAGATACTGAAGGATTAATAAGAGTTAAGTAGGATTTTGTATCCTTGAAGGTGGGTTTTTCTAAACAGAAATAATTATTTGGAAGCTCCTTTGGTTTTAAAGAATTAGTATGTAGTTTATCAAAGTTACATTTTAAACCCCAAATTTCCCTTAAATTTTAAAGTTCAACTTAACAAATCTTTTTAGATACATATAGTAAGTTTAGGGAATCATTTTAAAAGGAGACTTAAACTATATTGCATCCCTTTTACATACATATTTAAAACTTTAAAAAACTGTTTAAATAACTTAATATATTCACTATTTGGTAAGTAGTTCAGTTTTCAGACAAACCTTCACAAATGTTATGGTAAATCTTAAAACATTTAATAAACTTACAAGCATGGTACATATTAATATCTTAAGTTTCAGTACTATTTATAGTGAAATTCAAATTAAAATTACAAGTCTAGGTTAGCTGTTAATTCTGTTTTAAATTGAAATTAGAGGGCTGATATTTTACGCTAATAGTCAGAATTGTTTTACGTTACAAATATATAAATATGTAAAGCATCATAAATACTGGTACTAAGGATTTGAGTCTGTAAGATATTTATATATTAGTTAATTTCTTTTATTTATTTCTTCAGTTTCTTTCCTTGCATTGAAAGATACTTGCCCAGTAGAATTGTAGTTGTGTCATTCCAAATAATGTTGGTTGGAACCTTTCTTGCACATTCCGAGGTTGTGTTCTGTGCTAGCATTTTTTTTTTTTTTTTAATGATTCATAAGGTTTTGGTTGGGGCACTGAAGTCCTTGGGAACTTCTTTCCTTGTAACTCGTAATTGCTCGGCCATAGCCTTTCCAAACAAAAGATAACCTTTGTAAGTGTTCTCAACAGGGTCGTCTCTAGAACCTGAATCTGTTTTATTGCTGTACCAATTGATTTTATTCAGCTGATCTATTGACGACTTCTTTCATTCTTTTCCAGAATACTCTTTACGTTCTTCCTGTATCTTAGGGCTACACCTTTTGTAGACATTTAACACATTTCTCTCATGGTTTTGTTTGACTGTGATCACAATACTTGGGTCATGCCAGGGACACTTTCTTCTCTGTATCACCTAGTGCCTAACTATGTTCATATATTGGCTTTCAAAAAATAGTGGATTAGAAACAATGAAAACTAAGGAGTTGGGTAACCAACCTGCATATTTAATATCTGGCATTTTATCTTAATCCATAGTACATGCAGAGAGTGAAGCCTTGCACACTGCTGGATTTGAAGGGTTGGGTTTAGTGTCAGTAAGTGTTCTGTAAGCTTGTTTCTGATGTTTTTAAACTACCTCATGCATGGATTGGGGAAAGCGTGGTATGGGGATTGATCAGTGGGCCCCAGATTCCAGACAGAGACTTGTTAAGTGTCTAGTTTGATAACTTGAACAACTCCAATAATCTCTCTCTGACAATTTTAATTTTTCTGAATCACGTCATCTGTGTAAAGACACAGATGTCATGAAAATGTGATTGGTTATATTTCTGAGTGTACATTGGCAAGAACATGTATTAAACTTCAAGGATGCTGTCTTTGAAATGTTAAGACATAAATTAGGAAAAATCTGAAAGTTTCTTTCTTAGCTTTTGAAGTTAAATGAAGATTCCAGTTCTATTTTCGATAAAATTTGCCTTTAAGTTGGCCTTATCACATGAAATTATTTGAAATATATGTAGTTTTTGACAGCCTTAGTGTAAAAATTGATTTTTTATTATTATTTCATTTGAAAAAGTTACTAGTCAATGGTGTGAGTTTGCTTAGTTTGTTCTATCTGCTTAGTCTGAAGTGTTGTTTTTTTTTTTTTTTTAAATCGGACCTTTTTTTTCCTGAGTAGATTTTCTTCACAAAGTATAATTTATTTACTTACCTACTTAACACATTTAAGAATTTACTTATGTATATACGGCAGTATGAGGTCTTCACCATGTACAGGCTTTCTCCAGTTGCAGCAAGTGGGGATTACTATCTGGGGCTGCTCTTCAGCTGTGGGACGCGGGCCCCTCTCTGCGGCGGCTCCTCTTGTTGCAGAGCATGGGCTCGAGGGCTTCGTTAGTTCTGGCACACAGGCTTAGCTGCCCTGTGGAGCCTCCCCAGACCAGGGATTGAACCTGTATCCCCTACTGGGTGGCATATTCTGGACCACTGGACCACTAGGAAAGTCCCACAGGACAGTGTAGAAGAACAGAAGGATAACAGTAAAAGTGTCCGTCCAGTCTCTGTCTGCCAGCCATCCATGTCCCTTCCTTAGTTTCTAAATGTATTCTTTTGGATAACTTCTGTGTCTTCACAAATGATTATATATATATTCTTTTGGCTTCTCCTTTTATAGACACAACATACTCTGATTTGGACCTTGCAGTTTTCATTTAGTATCTTCATGATCATTTCTTCCAAACACTGAAGGAAGAATTGTATGATCTTGCCATTAATGATGGAAATAGTAGTTAAAAGGGAAAAGGAATCTTTGGACAGAGATATCATTCCCAAATGGAAGTGTCTTTTCCAGAGCCAGTGCAAGGTTTTAAGGTTAATTTTAATTGTCATTTATAAAATTTTGAATGGTTTGAAAAGACTATTTTGTAACTAAATTCTGAAGAATAATAATAAAACATTACTCTAGTTTAAGAAATAGAACATTTTTCTTTGTTTTTGAAACCTCTGATTTTATTAACAGTTTTATGTGTGTGACATTTCTGTATAAAATTAGGTAGAAAATACTTCAGTGTAGAAATTAAGTGTACAAAATCTTGTTAAAATTTTTTATATTTTTAAAAAACTCTCAATTTCCACACTGTAGCAAACTGCCATGCCTGTTCTGGAGTTGTGCACTTATGAAGTCAGGATTCTGATGTACGCAAATTTCAGTTAACACTAGTTGCAAAAGTGAAGACTCCCTGTATATATGTATGTTTGTGTGTCTCTGTTTGTAATTTTGTTTACTTTTGTTTTGAAACAATCTCAGACTTGGAGAAAAATTACAATTGCAGTACAAAGAACTTCTCTTTTCTTAAACTGTTTGACAAAATGCCCATTGTCGATACTTTAGCATACAAGTAGACCGTGTTTTATTGTACCTGCAAATTCAGTTTTTGGAAACTGAAGTTCTGCGGCAGCCCTGCACTGAGGGTGTCCGTCATCTTTCCAGTAGCATTTGCACACTCTGGGTCTCTGTGTCAGTTTGGTGATTCTCGCAGTATTTCACACTTTTTCATTGTTATTTCTTAGAGTGAGCTGTGATCGGTGACTTTTGATAATACTGTTGTCATTGTTTCGGAGTTTGTAATTAATTGTAACCATGAACCGTGCCCACAGGAGATAGTGCAGTGATCTTAGTAAAATATGTGTGTTCTGACTGCCCCACCAGCCAGCCATTCCCTATCTCTCTCCTTCTCCTCAGGTCTCCCTATTCCCTGAGACTCAGCAGTATTGAAATTAGGGCAGTTAATAACCCTGCAGTGGCCTCTGAGTGTATGTGTGTTTGTCACTCAGTTGTATCCAACTCTTTGTGACCCCTGGATTGTAGCTCGCCAGGCTTCTCTGTCCATGGAGTTCTGCAGGTAAGAATACTGGAGTGGGTTGCCATTTCCCTCTCTGGGGGATCCTCCTGACCAAGGGATCAAACCCCAGCCTACTGCATTGGGTCAGATTCTTTACCATCTGAGGCACCAGGTGTTCAAGTGAAAGGAAGAGTTGCGTATCTCTTACTTGAAACCAAAAGCTAGAAATGATTATGAGCTTAGTGAGGAAAGTGTGTTGACAGCCAAGATAGGCTGACAACTAGAACTCTGTGCTGGTTAGTCAAGTTGTGAGTGCAAAAGAAAAGTTCTTGAAAGTAAAAGGGCTATTTCGTGAACACAGGAATAATAAGAAAGTGAAACAACCTTATTGATGATGCGGAAAAAGTTTGAATGACCCTTAAGCCAAAGCCAAATCTTGAGCAAACCCTGATGATGATTTAGTCATTAAGTCACATCTGACTCTCTGCAACCCCATGGACAGTGGCCTGCCAGGCTCCTATGTCTGTGGGATTCTCCGGACAAGAGTACTGGGAGTGGTTGGCATTTCCTTCTCCAGTGGATCTTCATGACACAGGGATTGAACCCGGGTCTCCCGCATTGAGGGCAGATTTACCGACTGAGCTACAAGGGAAGCCTTAAAACTCTCGTAAGTCTCTTCAGTTCTCTGAAGGCTGAGAGAGGTGAGGAAGCTGCAGAAGAGTTTGAAGGTAGCAGAGACTGATTCATGAGGCTTGAGGGAAGAAGACATACCCCCAACTTTGCTATTAATGCAAATCCAGCACGGGTTGGTTAGGTTGAGTTGAGAAGCAGTGTGGTTTGCAAGTGAACATGCCTCGTTTAGGGAGAGATCAATAGCCATACAGGGAGATATGATTAGAAAGAAGAAGAACATCATATGATGCATTTTACTTAACTGAGGCAGGATTGATGGGGTTCTGCTTGAACAAGAGCCTGAGATCTTCAACAGGTTCACAGGAATAGCTGTCCTCTGGCTTTGGAGTCTCAGTTTCTGTCTCCCCCTCCTGTAGGCCATAGGGTTTTATTCTAGAATTGTGGACCCAGGCAGATAGACACTTCACATTTACAGCAGTTGAAGTCACTAGAACAACCTGATATGGCCCTGTCCATTTCTCGGACAGCTGGTTTGGACTCCCTTTTTCTTGCCAGGTCTTTACTGATACTTGATCCCCTGGCTTTACCTGGGGATTTTTCAAGTCTTCCTGTGGTTTGTTCTCCATACCGTTGGAGTTCTTGTTGAAACCTTCACAGGTCAATTATATGTTTTAAGAGTGTATTGGCATCCTCGTCAAAAAACAAATCAGAAGTTAAGAATGGACCTCCATACATCATTTCATAAGGAATTAACAATAGTGGCCGTTTGGGGGATGTCCGTACCCTCATGAGGGCTATGGGTAGCCTATGTGTCCACTTATTATGTGTTTCTTGACATAGCTTAGCCAGAGCCCTTTTAAGAGTCTGGTTGGCTCTCTCTACCTTTCCTGAAGCTTGAGGCCTCCAGGATGAGCGGAGCTGGTATTTTATGCCTAAGCATGCGGCTAGGTTCTGGGATATCGTGGCTTTAAATGAGGGCGCATTGTCACTCTGAAGTGACCGAGGCAGCACACACCTAGGCACTATCTCCTTCAGCTGAGCTTTACAGACTTCTGTAGTTCTCTCTGTCAGTAGGGAACGCTTCGATCCATCCTGTGAATGTGTCAATAAAGACTAGCAAATAAGAAAACCCTTGGGTCTTGGGCATGGCTGTAAATTCTACTTCCCAGTCCGCTCCTGGGTATGATCCCCGATGTTGGACAGGTGTAATTAGAGGAGGTCTGGTTTTTGGGTTATTTTTTAGACAGGTGTCACAATTTTGTGTGACCTGTTTAACAACCTTAGCTAACTGGGGATGGTAGAGAATAGACTTACGCAAGATCTCTAGATTATCTCTTCCAAAATGGGTGATTTTATGTAAGGTGTTAGTAATTCTTTAAACCTGAGAATCAGGGAGTATTATTTGGGCCTGATCAGGCTGAAACCACCCATGTGACCCAATCTCCCAGCCCCGCTCAGCATATCGGGAATGTCCCCCTGGGGTAAAATCTGGAGTCAGGGTTTCCTTGGGGAAAAGGGGGCAGATAGCAGTGGCAGAGGTAGCTTCCCCGGCAGCTCGTCCTGCCTCTTGATCAGCTTTCCTATTTCCTTGAGCTTCTTTTTCTTGCCCATTTTGGTGACTCTTGCAGTGGATGACAGCTAATTTTGCAGGAAGTTTGACTGCCTCAAGGAGCCTGAGAATGAGCTCTTTGTGTTCAATAGGAGACCTTCGGGCACTGAGCATCTCTCTTTCTTTCCCAATTGCTGCATGGGCATGCGGAATGTGGAAAGCATACTTAGAGTCCATATACACATTAATCTTCTTTCCTTCGCCTAACTCCAAAGCTCTTGTCAGGGAAAAAGTTCAGCTTTCTGGGCTGAGGTGTCTGGGGGAAGAGACCCACTTTCCTTAGTTTCTTCCAGGCTCGCTACACCATATCCTGTTTCCTCTCTCCCTTTTCTACAAAACTGCTGCCATATGTGTACCAGTTTTGCTCTGGGTCAGATAACGGTGTCTCTGATAGGTCCCGGTGAGAAGAGTATAACTCGTAGGTGATTTGTATGCATTGGTGATCCAGAGGGAAAGTGGGGTATCTGGCAGTAAGGTTGCTGGATTGAAAGTCTGGCAGACCTTCAACTTTATTTCTGGAGTGTCAAGGAGGAGGGCTTGGTATTGAGTGATCCTTCCCCCTGTCATCCACCTGTCCCCTTTCGTTTCCAAGACTGCTTGCACCCGGTGAGGCATATACACTGTGGTGGGCTGACCCAGGGTCAGCTGAGATGCCTCCTTAACCATAAGAGCGGTGGCTGCTACTTCCTGGAGGCAAGTGGGCCACCCTCTGGCCACCTCATCTAGTTATTTTGAGAGATAAGCCACAGGTTGTAATACGGGCCCCATCATCTGCCCTAACACCCCAAGAGCAGTTCCTGTCCTTCCAGAAACATAGAGTCTAAAAGGCTTCTCCAGGTTGGGGAGGCCTAAAGCTGGGGCTGTAGTGATGGACTCTTTTAGGGCATTAAATGCCACCTTGCAGGTCTCATGCCAGTCGAGTGTCTCTTCCTCTTTCCCCCTTAAATTTTCATATAGGGGTCTGGCCAGATTGCCATAATTAGGAATCCAGATCCTGCAAAACCCGGTCCTTCCTTAAAATCCCCTAATCTGTTGTTTTGTTTGGGGGTACGGGGTATTTAAGATGAGGGATCTCCCCTCGAGGTCAGGCATTCTTTTTCTCTCCATAATTATAAATCCAAGGTATTTTACTTGGGTTAAGCTAATCTGAGCCTACTTGGGGGATACTCGATAACCCTTTTCATACAGGAAAGTTAGCGTTTTAAATAGTGTCCATTTGAGAGCTGGTAAAATCTGGCCTAGCTATGAGCAAGTCATCCACATACTGTATTAAACTACTGTTTGTTAAAGTTAATTCCCTTAGTTCTCTCCCCGAGGAAGTCCCGAAGATATGAGGGCTGTCCCTAAACCCTTGGGGTAGTCGAGTCCAGTCGAGAGTTGTATGGTCTCTCTTGTTTCCAAGTCCCGCCACTCAAAAGCAAAGAGTTTTTGGGATTCAGGATGGAGAGGCATGCAAAAGAAAGCACCTTGAAGGTCCAAGACTGAGAAGTACTTGGCATTTCCTGGGACTTGGGATAGGAGGGTATATGGGTTTGGGACTATGGGGTGGATGGGAACCACAGCTTCATTAACAGCTCTAGATCCTGGACGAATCGGTAAGATCCATCTGGTTTTTGAACGGGCAAGATTGGGGTGTTGCAGGGGGACTCACAGCTGATTCGAGTTCCAGTATACTGGTATTTGTTAACTAATGGCCTAAGACACTCAAGAGCTTCTGGTTTTAAGGGATATTGTCTTTTCCAGGGCTAGGGACCATTTGGTCTCAGAGAAATCTTTACTGGTGGAATATTTATGGCTAAACCAGGGCTGGAGACATCCCACACCTGGGGATTTACATCATCTAGACAAGGGACAGACTCCTCCTTTTCTACCTCTGACTGTAAATATTCAGACAGATGCAAAGAAAATTATCGACTTCTACCTTTGTGTCCCCAAGTCACTCTGGTTTGGAGGCGAAAGTATTATTCTCACCATGGAAAATTTGGAAGCTGCAAACATGAAAAATTTAAAGAGTCACGCAGAGGCTAGTCACTCTAAGCTAACCCCTAAGACATTTATTGACTGATTTCTAGCTTCTCTTCTTTAACATTTTTTATCTACAGTAATCCTGTGTGTTCCTTTTAGTTAGGGATTCATTTTTAGACTATCCTGACTCTTCCACTACGTTCCAGTTTTGGGTCTGATACACTTACAGATGTGCCAAGTGCTTCCTGAACACTATAGAACATATTTTATGTTTAAAATACTTCCATGCTTATGTAGTGAGTCAATGATTTTAAGTTTATTTGTTACACATTTCAATGTAAAAGTCAATGTGTGAACTAACATATTCACGACTTGGAAAAGTTGGCTTCTTTTTGCTGTGTGTTTGAACTCCTCACCCGACCAAAGGTCATGGAGAGGTCTATTGTTTTTCTAAAATGGTTATAGTGTTGTTTATTTTCTGGTAATTTAATTAGGGTGTGAGTTGCAAAGCTTGTGTTTCTGTTCATTTCATTCCATCTGTTCGGGTTTCTTTCTCTCTCCTGAGTCAGACAGTAATTTCCCATTGGTTGTCCAGTTACCAAGGTTGGTGTCCATGCATCCGTGCTGGTCTCTCCATACATGTCCGGGTGTCCTGTGCAACACTAAGCTTAATTTATTTGGAATTGACCTAGCTGTTCAATACACTGTCATCACTCAGTTGAGCAGAGGGAGAGAAATTCAAGTGACAAAACTCCAGAGAAGCTAGTGTCAGAGCGCCCTGGCGTGGCAGGCGTGCAGGGGGTTGGGGGGAGGGGGCGGTGCGCGGAGCGCGGAGGTCCCAGGTGTCCTCCCACCCTGGGCCTCTCCAGGTCAGCCGCTGCTCAGTGGCCTCCCCCCGCCCCCATCGGTTTGGCTGCTCAGGGCCTGGTGGTCTCTGCAGCTGCCCGGCATCGTGCCCGAGGCCCCCCCTGCCCACACGCTGTCTTGCAGTCTCTCTCTGAACCCTCGACTCTTTCTGCCTCTGTCTCACCTGGCGTGGGTGCGTGCGAGTGCCTGTCCGTGTGCCTGGCTGTCACTCGTCCGCTCTCTCAGGAAGGTCCTGTGCTGGGCCCGTGGCGTGGGTGCAGGGCGGGCCTCGGTTTGGGTACAGGGCGGGGCTGAGGCACTCCAGGGGATTTGCACATCCGGCAGGATGTGCGCCTGGGGCCCCGGCTGGGCTGCCCCTAAGCCCGCAGGAAGCTCTGGGGACCGCGGCCCTGGGCCGACGCCCCGCTCGTCCGGAGCCACGTGACCCTGAGCAGCGAACGGGATGGTGGGGGGCGGGGGGTGGGGGGGCACAGAGTCGTCCTCCCCGCTCAAGCCACCCCCCACCCCAACCCCCGCCAGAGCTCCCGCAGCCTCGCCAGGCCGCTCGGGGTCCGGGAAGCGCCCCGGGCCGGGCCAGGCGCGTGCTGGCCAGGGGTGGCGTCGGCTGGTCTCCCAGCTGCAGGGTCAGTCCCAGTTTTTCCCATCAGTTTCAACAGTGACGATCACCCCACATTGTGAGTCGTCTAGATTTCTCACTGACACCCCTGTTAGGGAGTGGCTTTTTAGAGAGATAGGGAAGGTCACTTGGGGGATGTTAGTCATGAGAGAAAATAAGGGCTCAGGTGGGATTGCAGATGTCATCCAGGGGGTAAATAGAGACAGTTGTTGCTGGTACCAAGACATGAAGTTTTTTTTCCCCCTTTTCCAAAAAGGCCAAATTACGACCACATGGGGGCGCTGAGTAACAGCCCATAGCTCGGCTGGAACGGTGGGCCTTTGATATTGATACCCTGGGATGGGTTGGACATACCCCCAACCTTTGTCATTAATGCAGATGCAGCCCGGGCTGCTTAGGTTGAGTTGAGAAGCAGTGTGGTTTGCAAGTGAACATGCCTCGTTTAGGGAGAGATCAATAGCCATACAGGGAGATATGATTAGAAAGAGGAAGAACATCATATGATGCATTTTACTTATCTGAGGCAGGATTGATGGGGTTCTGCTTGAACAAGAGCCTGAGATCTTCAACAGGTTCACAGGAATAGCTGTCCTCTGGCTTTGGAGTCTCAGTTTCTGTCTCCCCCTCCTGTAGGCCATAGGGTTTTATTCTAGAATTGTGGACCCAGGCAGATAGACCCTTCACTTTTACAGCAGTTGAAGTCACTAGAACAACCTGATATGGCCCTGTCCATTTCTCGGACAGCTGGTTTGGACTCCCTTTTTCTTGCCAGGTCTTTACTGATACTTGATCCCCTGGCTTTACCTGGGGATTTTTCAAGTCTTCCTGTGGTTTGTTCTCCATACCGTTGGAGTTCTTGCTGAAACCTTCCCAGGTCAATTATATGTTTTAAGAGTGTATTGGCATCCTCGTCAAGAAACAAATCAGAAGTTAAGAATGGTCGTCCATACATCATTTCATAAGGACTTAACAATAGTGGCCGTTTGGGGGATGTCCGTAGCCTCATGAGGGCTATGGGCAGCATATGTGTCCACTTATTATGTGTTTCTGACATAGCTTAGCCAGAGCCCTTTTAAGAGTCTGGTTGGCTCTCTCTAACTTTCCTGAAGCTTGAGGCCTCCAGGATGAGCAGAGCTGGTATTTTATGCCTAAGCATGCGGCTAGGTTCTGGGGTATCGTGGCTGTAAGTGAGGGCCCGTTGTCACACTGAAGTGACGGAGGCAGCCCAATCCTAGGCACTATCTCCTTCAGCAGAGCTTTACAGACTTCGGTAGCTCTCTCAGTCTCAGTAGGGAACGCTTCGATCCATCCTGTGAATGTGTCAATAAAGACTAGCAAGTAAGAAATCACTTGGGTCTTGGGTATGGCTCTAAATTCTACTTGCCAGTCCACTCCTGGGTATGATCCCCGATGATGGACAGGTGTAATTAGAGGAGGTCTGGTTTTTGGGTTATTTTTTAGACATGTGTCACAATTTTGTGTGACCTGTTTCACAACCGTAGCTAACTGCGGATGGGAGAGAATAGGCTTAAGCAAGATTTCTAGATTATCTTTTCCAAAATTGGGGCTCTTATGTAAGGAGTTAGTAATGTTTTAAACCTGAGAATCAGGGAGTATTATTTGGGACTGATCAGGCTGAAACCACCCATGTGACCCAATCTCCCAGCCCCGCTCAGCATATCGGGAATGTCCCCCTGGGGTAAAATCTGGAGTCAGGGTTTCCTTGGGGAAAAGGGGGCAGATAGCAGTGGCAGAGGTAGCTTCCCCGGCAGCTCGTCCTGCCTCTTGATCAGCTTTCCTATTTCCCTGAGCCTCTTTTTCTTGCCCCTTTTGGTGACTCTTGCAGTGGATGACAGCTAATTTTGCAGGAAGTTTGACTGCCTCCAGGAGCCTGAGAATGAGCTCTTTGTGTTTAATAGCAGAGCTTCGGGCACTGAGCATCCCTCTTTCTTTCCAAATTGCTGCACGGGCATGCAGAATGAGGAAAGCATACTTAGAGTCCATACACACATTAATCCTCTTTCCTTCTCCTAACTCCAAAGCTCTTGTCAGGGCAAAATTTTCAGCTTTCTGGGCTGAGGTGTCTGGGGGAAGAGACCCACTTTCCTTAGTTTCTTCCAGGCTCACTACAGCATATCCTGCTTTCCTCTCTCCCTTTTCTACAAAACTGCTGCCATCTGTGTGCCAGTTTTCCTCTGGGTCAGATAAAGGTGTCTCTGATAGGTCCCGGCGAGAAGAGTATAACTCCTCTGTGATTTGTATGCATTGGTGATCCAGAGGGGAGGTAGGGGGATCTGGCAGTAAGGTTGCTGGATTTAAAGTCTGGCAGACCCTCAACTTTATTTCTGGAGTGTCAAGGAGGAGGGCTTGGTATTGGGTGATCCTTCCCCCTGTCATCCACCTGTCCCCTTTCGTTTCCAAGAGTGCTTGCACCCGGTGAGGCATATACACTGTGGTGGGCTGACCCAGGGTCAGCTTAGATGCCTCCTTAACCATAAGAGCGGTGACTGCTACTGCCCGGAGGCAAGTGGGCCACCCTCTGGCCACCTCATCTAGTTATTTTGAGAGATAAGCCACAGGTTGTAATACGGGCCCCATCATCTGCTCTAACACCCCAAGAGCAGTTCCTGTCCTTCCAGAAACATAGAGTCTAAAAGGCTTCTCCAGGTTGGGGAGGCCTAAAGCTGGGGCTGTAGTGATGGACTCTTTTAGGGCATTAAAGGCCACCTTGCAGGTCTCATGCCAGTCGAGTGGCTCTTCCTCTTTCCCCCTTAAATTTTCATATAGGGGTCTGGCCAGATTGCCATAATTAGGAATCCAGATCCTGCAAAACCCGGTCCTTCCTAAAAATCCCCTAAGCTGTTGTTTTGTTTGGGGGTACGGGGTATTTAAGATGAGGGATCTCCCCTCGGGGTCAGGCATTCTTTTTCTCTCCGTAATTATAAATCCAAGGTATTTTACTTGGGTTAAGCTAATCTGAGCCTACCTGGGGGATACTCGATAACACTTTTCATACAGGAAATTTAGCGTTTTAAATAGTGTCCATTTGAGAGCTGGTAAAATCTGGCCTAGCTATGAGCAAGTCATCCACATACTGTATTAGACTACTGTTTGTTAAAGTTAATTCCCTTAGTTCTCTCCCCGAGGAAGTCCCGAAGATATGAGGGCTGTCCCTAAACCCTTGGGGTAGTCGAGTCCAGTCGAGAGTTGTATGGTCTCTCTTGTTTCCAAGTCCCGCCACTCAAAAGCAAAGAGTTTTTGGGATTCAGGATGGAGAAGAATGCAAAAGAAAGCACCTTGAAGGTCCAAGACTGAGAAGTACTTGGCATTTCCTGGGACTTGGGATAGGAGGGTATATGGGTTTGGGACTATGGGGTGGATGGGAACCACAGCTTCATTAACAGCTCTTAGATCCTGGACGAATCGGTAAGATCCATCTGGTTTTTGAACGGGCAAGATTGGGGTGTTGCAGGGGGACTCACAGCTGATTCGAGTTCCAGTATCTCGGTATTTGTTAACTAATGGTTTAAGACACTCAAGAGCTACTGGTTTCAAGGGATATTGTCTTTTCCAGGGCTAGGGAGCATTTGGTCTCAGAGAAATCTTTACTGGTGGAACATTTATGGCTAAACCAGGGCTAGAGACATCCCACACCTGGGGATTTACATCATCTAGACAAGGGACAGACTCCTCCTTTTCTACCTCTGACTGTAAATATTCAGACATAGGCAAAGAAAATTATCGACTTCTACCTTTGTGTCCCCAAGTCACTCTGGTTTGGAGGCGAAAGTATTATTCTCAAAATGGAAAATTTGGAAGCTGCAAACATGAAAAATTTAAAGAGTCACGCAGAGGCTAGTCACTCTAAGCTAACCCCTAAGACATTTATTGACTGATTTCTAGCTTCTCTTCTTTAACCTTTTTTTATCTACAGTAATCCTGTGTGTTCCTTTTAGTTAGGGATTCATTTTTAGACTATCCTGACTCTTCCACTACGTTCCAGTTTTGGGTCTGATACACTTAGAGATGTGCCAAGTGCTTCCTGAATACTATAGAACATATTTTATATTTAAAATACTTCCATGCTTATGTAGTGAGTCAATGATTTTAAGTTTATTTGTTACACATTTCAATGTAAAAGTCAATGTGTGAACTAACATATTCACGACTTGGAAAACTTGGCTTTTTTTTGCTGTGTGTTTGAACTCCTCACCCGACCAAAGGTCATAGAGAGGTCTATTGTTTTTCTAAAATGGTTATAGTGTTGTTTATTTTCTGGTAATTGAATTAGGGTGTGAGTTGCAAAGCCTGTGTTTCTGTTCATTTCATTCCATCAGTTCGGGTTTCTTTCTCTCTCCTGAGTCAGACAGTAATTTCCCATTGGTTGTCCAGTTACCAAGGTTGGTGTCCATGCATCCGTGCTGGTCTCTCCATACATGTCCGGGTGTCCTGTGAAACACTAAGCTTAATTTATTTGGAAATGGCCTAGCTATTCTATACACTGTCATCACTCAGTTGAGCAGAGGGAGAGAAATTCAAGTGACAAAACTCCAGAGAAGCTAGTGTCAGAGTGCCCCGGCGTGGCCTGCGTGCAGGGGGTTGGGGGGGAGGGGTCGGGGCGCGGAGCGCGGAGATCTCAGGTGTCCTCCCACCCTGGGCCTCTCCAGGCCCGCCGCTGATCAGTGGCCTCCCCCCGCCCCCATCGCTTTGGCTGCTCAGGTCCGGGTGGTTTCTGCAGCTGCCCGGCATCCTGCCCGAGGCTCCCCCTGCCCACACGCTGTCTTCCAGTCTCTCTCTGAACCCTCGACTCTTTCTGCCTCTGTCTCACCTGGCGTGGGTGCTTGCGAGTGCCTGTCCGTGTGCCTGGCTGTCGCTCGTCCACTCTCTCAGGAAGGTCCTGTGCTGGGCCCGTGGCGTGGGGGCAGGGCGGGCCTCGGTTTGGGGACAGGGCAGGGCTGAGGCACTCCAGGGGGTTTGCACAGCCGGCAGGATGGGCGCCTGGGGCCCCGGCTGGGCTGGCCCTAAGCCCGCAGGTGGCTCCGGGGACCGCGGCCCCGTGCCGACGCCCCGCTCGTCCGGAGCCACGTGACCCTGAGCAGCGAACGGGATGGTGGGGGGCGGGGGGTGGGGGGCCACACAGACGTCCTCCCCGCTCAAGCCACCCAACTCCCCAAACCCCGCCAGAGATCCCGAAGCCTCGCCAGGCCGCTCGGGGTCCGGGAAGCGCCCCGGGCCGGGCCAGGCGCGTGCTGGCCGGGGGTGGCGTCGGCTGGTCTCCCAGCTGCAGGGCCTGTCCCGGTTTTTCCCATTAGTTTCAACAGTGACAATCACCCCACATTGTGAGTCGTCTAGATTTCTCACTGACACCCCTGTTAGGGAGTGGCTTTTTAGAGAGATATGGAAGGTCATTTGGGGGATGTTAGTCATGAGAGAAAATAAGAGCTCAGTTGGGATTGCAGATGTCATCCAGGGGGTAAATAGAGACAGTGGTTGCTGGTACCAAGACATGAAGTTTTTTTTCCCCCTTTCCCCAAAAGGCCATATTACGACCACATGGGGGCGCTGAGTAACAGCCCATAGCTCGGCTGGAAGGGTGGGCCTTTGATATTGATACCCTGGGATGGGTTGGACATACCCCCAACCTTTGTCATTAATGCAGATGCAGCCCGGGCTACTTAGGTTCAGTTGAGAAGCAGTGTGGTTTGCAAGTGAACATGCCTCGTTTAGGAAGAGATCAATAGCCATACAGGGAGATATGATTTGAAAGAGGAAGAACATCATATGATGCATTTTACTTATCTGAGGCAGGATTGATGGGGTTCTGCTTGAACAAGAGCCTGAGATCTTCAACAGGTTCACAGGAATAGCTGTCCTCTGGCTTTGGAGTCTCAGTTTCTGTCTCCCCCTCCTGTAGGCCATAGGGTTTTATTCTAGAATTGTGGACCCAGTCAGATAGACACTTCACTTTTACAGCAGTTGAAGTCACTAGAACAACCTGATATGGCCCTGTCCATTTCTCGGACAGCTGGTTTGGACTCCCTTTTTCTTGCCAGGTCTTTACTGATACTTGATCCCCTGGCTTTACCTGGGGATTTTTCAAGTCTTCCTGTGGTTTGTTCTCCATACCGTTGGAGTTCTTGTTGAAACCTTCACAGGTCAATTATATGTTTTAAGAGTGTATTGGCATCCTCGTCAAAAAACAAATCAGAAGTTAAGAATGGACCTCCATACATCATTTCATAAGGAATTAACAATAGTGGCCGTTTGGGGGATGTCCGTACCCTCATGAGGGCTATGGGTAGCCTATGTGTCCACTTATTATGTGTTTCTTGACATAGCTTAGCCAGAGCCCTTTTAAGAGTCTGGTTGGCTCTCTCTACCTTTCCTGAAGCTTGAGGCCTCCAGGATGAGCGGAGCTGGTATTTTATGCCTAAGCATGCGGCTAGGTTCTGGGATATCGTGGCTTTAAATGAGGGCGCATTGTCACTCTGAAGTGACCGAGGCAGCACACACCTAGGCACTATCTCCTTCAGCTGAGCTTTACAGACTTCTGTAGTTCTCTCTGTCAGTAGGGAACGCTTCGATCCATCCTGTGAATGTGTCAATAAAGACTAGCAAATAAGAAAACCCTTGGGTCTTGGGCATGGCTGTAAATTCTACTTCCCAGTCCGCTCCTGGGTATGATCCCCGATGTTGGACAGGTGTAATTAGAGGAGGTCTGGTTTTTGGGTTATTTTTTAGACAGGTGTCACAATTTTGTGTGACCTGTTTAACAACCTTAGCTAACTGGGGATGGTAGAGAATAGACTTACGCAAGATCTCTAGATTATCTCTTCCAAAATGGGTGATTTTATGTAAGGTGTTAGTAATTCTTTAAACCTGAGAATCAGGGAGTATTATTTGGGCCTGATCAGGCTGAAACCACCCAGGTGACCCAATCTCCCAGCTCTGCTCAGCATATCGGGAATGTCACCCTGGGGTAAAATCTGGAGCCAGGGTTTCCTTGGGGAAAAGGGGGCAGATAGCAGTGGCAGAGGTAGCTTCCCCGGCAGCTCGTCCTGCCTCTTGATCAGCTTTCCTATTTCCTTGAGCTTCTTTTTCTTGCCCATTTTGGTGACTCTTGCAGTGGATGACAGCTAATTTTGCAGGAAGTTTGACTGCCTCAAGGAGCCTGAGAATGAGCTCTTTGTGTTCAATAGGAGACCTTCGGGCACTGAGCATCTCTCTTTCTTTCCCAATTGCTGCATGGGCATGCGGAATGTGGAAAGCATACTTAGAGTCCATATACACATTAATATTCTTTCCTTCGCCTAACTCCAAAGCTCTTGTCAGGGAAAAAGTTCAGCTTTCTGGGCTGAGGTGTCTGGGGGAAGAGACCCACTTTCCTTAGTTTCTTCCAGGCTCGCTACACCATATCCTGTTTCCTCTCTCCCTTTTCTACAAAACTGCTGCCATCTGTGTGCCAGTTTTCCTCTGGGTCAGATAAAGGTGTCTCTGATAGGTCCCGGCGAGAAGAGTATAACTCGTCTGTGATTTGTATGCATTGGTGATCCAGAGGGGAGGTAGGGGGATCTGGCAGTAAGGTTGCTGGATTTAAAGTCTGGCAGACCTTCAACTTTATTTCTGGAGTGTCAAGGAGGAGGGCTTGATATTGGGTGATCCTTCCCCCTGTTATCCACCTGTCCCCTTTCGTTTCCAAGACTGCTTGCACCCGGTGAGGCGTATACACTGTGGTGGGCTGACCCAGGGTCAGCTTAGATGCCTCCTTAACCATAAGAGCGGTGGCTGCTACTGCCCGGAGGCTAGTGGGCCCCCCTCTGGCCACCTCATCTAGTTATTTTGAGAGATAAGCCACAGGTTGTAATACGGGCCCCATCATCTGCCCTAACACCCCAAGAGCAGTTCCTGTCCATTCAGAAACAAAGAGTCCAAAAGGCTTCTCCCGGTTTGGGAGGCCTAAAGCTGGGGCTGTAGTGATGGACTCTTTTAGGGCATTAAAGGCCACCTTGCAGGTCTCATGCCAGTCGAGTGGCTCTTCCTCTTTCCCCCTTAAATTTTCATATAGGGGTCTGGCCAGATTGCCATAATTAGGAATCCATATCCTGCAAAATCTGGTCCTTCCTAAAAATCCCCTAAGCTGTTGTTTTGTTTGGGGGTACGGGGTATTTAAGATGAGGGATCTCCCCTCGGGGTCAGGCATTCTTTTTCTCTCCGTAATTATAAATCCAAGGTATTTTACTTGGGTTAAGCTAATCTGAGCCTACTTGGGGGATACTCGATAACCCTTTTCATACAGGAAAGTTAGCGTTTTAAATAGTGTCCATTTGAGAGCTGGTAAAATCTGGCCTAGCTAAGAGCAAGTCATCCACATACTGTATTAGACTACTGTTTGTTAAAGTTAATTGCCTTAGTTCTCTCCCCGAGGAAGTCCCGAAGATATGAGGGTTGTCCCTAAACCCTTGGGTTAGTTGAGTCTAGTCGAGAGTTGTATGGTCTCTTGTTTCCAAGTCCCGCCACTCAAAAGCAAAGAGTTTTTGGGATTCAGGATGGAGAGGAATGCAAAAGAAAGCACCTTGAAGGTCCAAGACTGAGAAGTACTTGGCATTTCCTGGGACTTGGGATAGAAGGGTATATGTGTTTGGGACTTTGGGGTGGATGGGAATCACAGATTCATTAACAGCTCTTAGATCCTGGATGAATCGGTAAGATCCATCTGGTTTTTGAACGGGCAAGATTGGGGTGTTGCAGGGGGACTCACAGCTGATTCGAGTTCCAGTATCTCGGTATTTATTAACTAGTGGTCTAAGACCCTCAAGAGCTTCTGGTTTTAAGGGATATTTTCTTTTCCAGAGCTAGGGAGCATTTGGTCTCATAGAAATCTTTACTGGTTGAACATTTATGGCTAAACCAGGGCTGGAGACATCCCACACCTGGGGATTGACCTCATCTAGACAAGGGACAGACTCCTCCTCTTCTACCTCTGACTGTAAATATTCAGACATAGGCAAAGAAAATTATCGACTTCTACCTTTGTGTCCCCAAGTCACTCTGGTTTGGAGGCGAAAGTATTATTCTCACCATGGAAAATTTGGAAGCTGCAAACATGAAAAATTTAAAGAGTCACGCAGCGGCTAGTCACTCTAAGCTAACCCCTAAGACATTTATTGACTGATTTCTAGCTTCTCTTCTTTAACCTTTTTTATCTACAGTAATCCTGTGTGTTCCTTTTAGTTAGGGATTCCTTTTTAAACTATCCTGACTCTTCCACTACGTTCCAGTTTTGGGTCTGATACACTTAGAGATGTGCCAAGTGCTTCCTGAATACTATAGAACATATTTTCTGTTTAAAATACTGCCATGCTTATGTAGTGAGTCAATGATTTTAAGTTTATTTGTTACACATTTCAATGTAAAAGTCAATGTGTGAACTAACATATTCACGACTTGGAAAAGTTGGCTTTTTTTTGTTGTGTGTTTGAACTCCTCACCCGACCAAAGGTCATGGAGAGGTCTATTGTTTTTCTAAAATGGTTATAGTGTTGTTTATTTTCTGGTAATTGAATTAGGGTGTGAGTTGCAAAGCCTGTGTTTCTGTTCATTTCATTCCATCTGTTCGGGTTTCTTTCTTTCTCCTGAGTCAGACAGTAATTTCCCATTGGTTCTCCAGTTACCAAGGTTGGTGTCCATGCATCCGTGCTGGTCTCTCCATACATGTCCGGGTGTCCTGTGAAACACTAAGCTTAATTTATTTGGAAATGACCTAGCTGTTCAATACACTGTCATCACTCAGTTGAGCAGAGGGAGAGAAATTCAAGTGACAAAACTCCAGAGAAGCTAGTGTCAGAGCGCCCCGGCGTGGCATGCATGCAGGGGATTGGGGGGAGGGGGCGGTGCGCGGAGTGCGGAGGTCTCAGGTGTCCTCACACCCTGGGCCTCTCCAGGTCCGCCGCTGCTTAGTGGCCTCCCCCCGCCCCCATCGCTTTGGCTGCTCAGGGCCGGGTGGTTTCTGCAGCTGCCCGGCATCCTGCCCGAGGCCCCCCCTGCCCTCACGCTGTCTTCCAGTCTCTCTCTGAACCCTCGACTCTTTCTGCCTCTGTCTCACCTAGCATGGGTGCGTGCGAGTGCATGTGCGTGTCGCGGGCTTTCGCTCGTCTGCTCTCCCAGGAAGGTCCTGTGCTGGGCCCGTGGCGTGGGGGCAGGGCGGGCTCGGTAGGGTGAAAAGGCGGGGCTGAGGCGCTCCAGGGGCTTTGCACAGCCGGCAGGACGTGCGCCTGGGGCCCCGGCTGGGCTGCCTCTAAGCCCGCACGATGCTCCGGGGACCGCGGTCCCGGGCCGAAGCCCCACCCGTCCGGAGCCACGTGACCCTGAGCAGCGAAAGGGATGGTGGGGGGCAGGGGGTGAGGGGGCACCGAGACGTCCTCACTGCTCTACCCACCCCCCCTCCCCCCACCCCAGGTTCCGCAGGCATGCCAGGCCCTGACCGGGCCAGACGGGTGCTGGCCGGGGTTGGCGGTGTGCGGGGCCGTGGCGCCCTCCGCTGGCCCCCGAGCTGCCGGCCCTGGTTGGTCGGAGTCCAGTCGCGGGTCGTGCGGCTCAAGTGCAGCACGCGCCAGTCGAGAGCTGTGGCCCCAGGCCCGAAGGGCATGTCAGAATGCATGGGAGGCGCCGCGCGGAGCTCTTAGGGAGCCTGACAGCCGCCTCGGTCTAAGGCCATAGCACCCTGAATGTGCCCTATGTCCTCTGATCTGGGAAAATGAGTAGGGCCGGGCCTGGTCAGTACTTGCATGGGAGACCGCCTAGTAGTTAGGCGGTTTTGTGATTTTTCTGAATGCCTACTTCACAAAGTTACTATTGGATGACTGCACACAGGAAAACGAATAATGTTTTCGTACATAATCTTAAGAATCCAGCAGCTGGTCATTCTTTTTCCTGTCCTAACACAGCTAACTGTAAGTCACTTGCTGTAAGTTCTACTGACTTAAGACCCTCATCCCTAACGGAAGGTATATAGGAAAACCCATAATATATCTAAATAAACATGAAAGATAGAACGATGAGAAAAAAGAAAATTCTCAGTGACATCTTAGTTGGTATATGAAACACGATGATTATGAAAGCACAACCCATAATCAAGTCCAGGCCATGGAAGCCTGTGACTTTCACTGAGTGTTGACTTCCCTTTCAGCTGAGGTTGTAAAAAGTGCTTTGTAAAATCCTGAGGTTTGAAACACTTGTAACCTCCTGAGGAGACTGCAATCAGAAGGCTTTCTAGAATATCCTGACGCTGTGGTGAGCTGAAGCAAAACATTCTGCAGAGGTCGGAAGACAGACATGTTTGGCTGTGGGGATGACTTCTACTGCACTTAGGGAGAAAGGGCATGTACAAGTGGAGAAGCAACACCACAGTGACGGAATCTTTAAAGACTCCATACATGGAGAAGGAAATGGCAACCCACTCCAGTATTCTTGGCTGGAAAAATCCATGGACAGAGGAGTCTGGCGGGCTGAAGTCCACGGGATTCCATGACTGATCGTGTGTGCACGAGGGTGGAGGGAGACGGGTTGGTAGCAAGAAACTGGTAGAACTAATAAATAAAACAACAACAACAAAAGAAAAAACTAAAGACTCGATAAAAATGACAATGACTGGTAGGAATAAACCTTCAGAAGTGCCTTCTCAGACCTCCCGTCTGAAGCACAAGCGTAATAAAGACATTGAGTTTTCATGGTCTCAGACAAAATTAGACTGGCTTATGACAATGGGCAGAGAGGCTCCTCTAAGACATCGGGGCTGGGCTTTACTGGAGGATGCACATCGATTGAGTGCATGGCTATGTTTTATGGAACTATGTCTTACTGGCAGGGCGAAGGCATCTTCTTGAAGAACACAGCAAATAACACTACAAATTCAAGGAACTTGGCTACAATGACAATAGCTGATTTCATGTTGGCTACTGCTTGGCAGAGCTGGGTTCGCCTCTCCCATTAAGAACCTCAGTGGCCAGCTGTGAATGTAACCATTAGTTTCTCACTTAGAAACCGAACCTAATACTTGCCATGTGCACTAGTGCAAGAACAGTGCAATACCCAACAGGTAAAGGAATATGACAAGTGCCCACCAAGTCAAACAAAAGAGGAGGAGATAGGGAATCTATCTGAAAAACAATTTAGAATAATGATAATAAAAATGATCCAAATCTTGAAAACAAAATGGAGTTACAGATAAATAGCCTGGAGCCAAAGATTGAAAAGATGCAGGAAATGCTTAACAAAGACCTAGAAGAAATAAAAGAGAGTCAATTAAAAATGAATAATGCAATGAATGAGATCAAAAACACTTTGGAGCGAACCAAGAGTAGAATAACGGAGACAGAAGATAGGATAACTGAGGTAGACAATAGAATAGTGGAAATAAATGAAGCAGAGAGGAAAAAAGAAAAAAATGATCAAAAGAAATGAGGACAACCTCAGGGACCTCTGGGACAATGTGAAACGCCCCACATTCGAATCATAGGAGTCCCAGAAGAAGAAGACAAAAAGAAAGGCCATGAGAAAATACTCGAGGAGATAATAGCTGAAAACTTCCCTAAAATGGGGAAGGAAATAGCCACCCAAGTCCAAGAAACCCAGAGAGTGCCAAACAGGATAAACCCAAGGCGAAACACTCCAAGACACATATTAATCAAATTAACAAAGATCAAACACAAAGAACAAATACTAAAAGCAGCAAGGGAGAAACAACAAATAACACACAAAGGAATTCCCATAAGGATAACAGCTGATCTACCAATAGAAACCTTCCAGGCCAGAAGGGAATGGCAGGACATAATGAAAGTAATGAAAGAAAATAATCTACAACCTAGATTACTGTACCCAGCAAGGATCTCATTCAGATATGAAGGAGAAATCAAAAGCTTTACAGACAAGCAAAAGCTGAGAGAATTCAGCACCACCAAACCAGCTCTTCAACAAATGCTAAAGGACCTTCTCTAGACAGGAAATGCAGAAATGTTGTATAAACATGAACCCAAAACAACAAAGTAAATGGCAACGGGACCACACCTATCAATAATTACCTTAAATGTAAATGGGTTGAATGCCCCAACCAAAAGACAAAGATTGGCTGAATGGATACAAAAACAAGACCCTTATATATGCTGTCTACAAGAGACCCACCTCAAAACCAGAGACACATACAGACTAAAAGTGAAGGGCTGGAAAAATATATTTCACGCAAATGGAGACCAAAAGAAAGCAGGAGTCACAATACTCATATCAGATAAAATAGACTTTCAAATAAAGGATGTGAAAAGAGACAAAGAAGGACACTACATAATGATCAAAGGATCAATCCAAGAAGAAGATATAACAATTATAAATATATATGCACCCAACATAGGAGCACCGCAATATGTACGGCAAACGCTAATGAGTATGAAAGAGGAAATGAATAGTAACACAATAATAGTGGGAGACTTTAATACCCCACTCACAACTATGGATAGATCAACTAAACAGAAAATCAAAAAGGAAACACAAACCTTAAATGATACAATGGACCAGCTAGACCTAATTGATATCTATAGGACATTTCACCCCAAAACAATCAATTTCACCTTTTTCTCAAGTCCACACGGAACATTCTCCAGAATAGATCACATCCTGGGCCATAAATCTGGTCTTGGAAAATTCAGAAAAATTGAAATCATCCCAGTCATCTTTTCTGACCACAGTGCAGTAAGATTAGATCTCAATTACAGGAAAAAAATTGTTAAAAATTCAAACATATGGAGGCTAAATAACACGCTTCTGAATAACCAAAAAATCATAGAAGAAATCAAAAAAGAAATCAAAATATGTATCGAAATGAATGAAAATGAAAACACAACAACCCAAAACCTATGGGACACTGTAAAAGCAGTGCTAAGGGGAAGGTTCATAGCATTACAGGCTTACATCAAGAAACAAGAAAAAAGCCAAATAAATAACCTAACTCTACACCTAAAGCAATTAGAGAAGGAAGAAATGAAAAACCCCAGGGTTAGCAGAAGAAAAGAAATCTTAAAAATTAGGGCAGAAATAAATGCAAAAGAAACTAAAGAGACCATAGCAAAAATCAACAAAGCTAAAAGCTGGTTTTTTGAAAAAATAAACAAAATTGACAAACCATTAGCAAGACTCATTAAGAAACAAAGAGAGAAGAACCAAATTAACAAAATAAGAAATGAAAAGGGTGAGATCACAACAGACAACACTGAAATACAAAGGATCATAAGAGACTACTACCAGCAGCTCTATGCCAATAAAATTGACAACTTGGATGAAATGGACAAATTTTAGAAAAGTATAACTTTCCAAAACTGAACCAGGAAGAAATAGAAGATCTTAACAGACCCATCACAAGCAAGGAAATCGAAACTGTAATCAAAAATCTTCCAGGAAACAAAAGCCCAGTACCAGATGGCTTCACAGCTGAATTCTACCAAAAATTTAGAGAAGAGCTAACACCTATCTTACTCAAACTCTTCCAGAAAATTGCAGAAGAAGGTAAACTTCCAAACTCATTCTATGAGGCCACCATCACCCTAATTCCAAAACCACACAAAGATGCCACAAAAAAAGAAAACTACAGGCCAATATCACTGATGAACATAGATGCAAAAATCCTTAGCAAAATTCTAGCAAATAGAATCCAACAACATCTTAAAAAAATCATACACCATGACCAAGTGGGCTTTATCCCAGGAATGCAAGGATTCTTCAATATCTGCAAATCAATCAATGTAATACACCACATTAACAAATTGAAAGATAAAAACCATATGATTATCTCAATAGATGCAGAGAAAGCCTTTGACAAAATTCAACACTCATTTATGATTAAAACTCTCCAGAAAGCAGGAATAGAGGGAACATACCTCAACATAATAAAAGCTATATATGACAAACCCACAGCAAGCATCACCCTCAATGGTGAAAAATTGAAAGCATTTCTCCTGAAATCAGGAACAAGACAAGGGTGCCCACTCTCACCACTATTATTCAACATAGTCTTGGAAGTTTTGGCCACAGCAATCAGAGCAGAAAAAGAAGTAAAAGGAATCCAGATAGGAAAAGAAGAAGTGAAACTCTCGTTGTTTGCAGTTGACATGATCCTCTACATAGAAAACCCTAAATACTCTTCCAGAAAATTACTAGAGCTAACCAATGAATATAGTAAAGTTGCAGGATATAAAATTAACACAGAGAAATCCCTTGCATTCCTATATACTAACAATGAAAAAACAGAAAGAGAAATTAAGGAAACAATACCATTCTCCATTGCAACAAAAAGAATAAAATACTTAGGAGTATATCTACCTAAAGAAACAAAAGACCTGTACATAGAAAACTATAAAACACTGATGAAAGAAATCAAAGAGGACACAAACAGATGGAGAAACATACCGTGTTCATGGATTGGAAGAATCAATATTGTCAAAATGGCTATTCTACCCAAAGCAATCTATAGATTCAATGCAATCCCTATCAAACTACCAACGGTATTTTTCACAGAACTAGAACAAATAATTTCACAATTTGTATGGAAATACAGAAAACCACGAATAGCCAAAGTAATCTTGAGAAAGAAGAATGGAACTGGAGGAATCAACCTGTCTGACTTCAGTCTCTACTACAAAGCCACAGTCATCAAGACAGTATGGTACTGGCACAAAGACAGAAATATAGATCAATGGAACAGAATAGAAAGCCTAGAGATAAATCCACGAACCTATGAACACCTTATCTTTGACAAAGGAGGCAAGGATATACAATGGAAAAAAGACAACTGCTTTAACAAGTGGTGCTGGGAAAACTGGTCAACCACCTGTAAAAGAATGAAACTAGAACACTTTCTAACACCACACACAAAAATAAACTCAAAATGGATTAAAGATCTAAATGTAAGACCAGAAACTATAAAACTCCTAGAGGAGAACTTAGGCAAAACACTCTCCGACATGAATCACAGCAGGGTCCTCTATGACCCACCTCCCAGAATATTGGAAATAAAAGCAAAAATAAACAAATGGGACCTAATGAAACTTAAAAGCTTCTGCACTACAAAGGAAACTATAAGTAAGGTGAAAAGACAGCCCTCAGATTGGGAGAAAATAATAGCAAATGAAGAAACAGACAAAGGATTAATCTCAAAAATATACAAGAAACTCCTGAAGCTCAATTCCAGAAAAATAAATGACCCAATCAAAAAATGGGCCAAAGAACTAAACAGACATTTCTCCAAAGAAGACATACAGATGGCTAACAAACACATGAAAAGATGCTCAACATCACTCATTATTAGAGAAATGCAAATCAAAACCACAATGAGGTACCATTACACGCCAGTCAGGATGGCTGCTATCCAAAAGTACAAGCAATAAATGCTGGAGTGGGTGTGGAGAAAAGGGAACCCTCTTACACTGTTGGTGGGAATGCAAACTAGTACAGCCACTATGGAAAACAGTGTGGAGATTTCTTAAAAAACTGGAAATAGAACTGCCATTTGACCCAGCAATACCACTTCTGGGCATACACACCACGGAAACCAGATCTGAAAGAGACACGTGCACCCCATTGTTCGTCGCAGCACTGTTTATAATAGCCAGGACATGGAAGCAGCCTAGATGCCCATCAGCAGATGAATGGATAAGGAAGCTGTGGTACATATACACCATGGAATATTACTCAGCCATTAAAAAGAATTCATTTGAATCAGTTCTAATGAGATGGATGAAACTGGAGCCCATTATTCAGAGTGAAGTAAGCCAGAAAAATAAAGAACATTACAGCATACTAACACATATATATGGAATTTAGAAAGATGGTAATGATAACCCTATATGCAAAACAGAAAAAGAGACACAGAAGTACAGAACAGACTTTTGGACTCTGTGGGAGAAGGTGAGGGTGGGATGTTTCAAAAGAACAGCATGTATTTTATCTATGGTGAAAGAGATCACTAGCCCAGGTGAGATGCATGAGACGAGTGCTCGGGCCTGGTGCACTGGGAGGACCCAGAGGAGTCGGGTGGAGAGGGAGGTGGGAGGGGGGATCGGGATGGGGAATACGTGTAACTCTATGGCTGATTCGTGTCAATGTATGACAAAACCCACTGAAATGTTGTGAAGTAATTGGCCTCCAACTAATAAAATAAAATTAAAAAAAAAAACTGAGCTATCCTAAAAATTAAAAAAAAAGCTACCTCTTCTATGCAACATCTGTGTGTCTTCTGTCTGTCTTCTTCCTCGCTGACGCCACTCATCCCTTGGGTATTCCTGGTCCTGCTGGGGCTGGACCTCGGCAATTTTGCTCAATGCTTTGGATCCTAGTGGAAAAACATGCTGTTAATCCTACTTTTGCGAGGATTAAAACCATCGTAAAAACTGGAATTTGTTTAAATATTTTTGGTTTAAATATATCTTGTGTATATAATTACCCAGATTACTGTTGGGTATTAGATTGCTATGTTACAATATGTATGGCATACATGAGTTCCACTGTTATTGATATGATATGTGGTGGAGAGGTATTTGGTGGTGCAAGTGATTTAAATGATGTGTTCACAGTGTTTATATTCCTGTTATGTGGTTAATGGGTCTTGGATTCACGTTTGAAATATGACTCCCTTGTCTTTTGTGATGCATGAGAAGTGCTGAAATTGAAGATGATGCAGGTTAAGTCTAGGGTTGAGGGTGTGAGTAGGGTGGGGGGGAGGGTGTGGGTTAGGTTAAGGGTGTGGATTAGGGTGTGGGTTACATTGTGGCTTAGGGGTTAGAAGTTAGGGGTGTGGGTGAGGGTGAGGGCTGAGGGGTGAAGGTGTCAGGTTAGGGTTGGGATGATGCGTTAGGGTTAGTGTGTCAGGTTAGGGTTAGGGGGTCGGGTTGGTGTTAGGTTCTGGGATAGGGTTATGGTGTTGGTTAGGGTTAGGGTGTCGTGTTGGGGTTAGGGTTAGGGCAAGGGCGAGGGCAATTTCGCCTGGGACCTTATGGAGGGGCCTCACAGTCAAAGGTAAAGGCAAAGTCACATCCACACTTCTGTTCCATCCCCTTTGCTCTATAGTAGAGCTCTAGTAAGCCTAGGCCTGGTAGGAAAACTCTTGGCTCCTGTGGGGACACATCCTGTGTGTGAATCTGCATACCAGACCTAGGGGCCACAGGGCGCCTGTTTTCTTCTGGGAGAGGGGACCCTGAAGCGGTGTTGCCTGGCAACAGCTTGAAAATCCATTAAATTGCACTTTACGTACCTCTGACAAAGCTAGATTTGCTCCACCTTTTCGCCATTTGGAAGCAAACCTTCCATACCCTCTCCCCAAGTAGGCAATGGGCCTACTTTGAGTAGAAAGTCCCCTTGAGGAGCTGAGCCCAGGAAGGCACCCAGTCATGTCAAACACACTCCAGCTGCTTACTTCCTCATGGGCAGTATCACTATCAGCTAGGAATGTCTTTGCAAGGATTGAAAAGGGAAGGGGAGATACATGGCCCTGCCTCTGAAATTTCAGTCCTCTGAGCAGAACTGGAATTCAATTGTATCAGCGAAACTGTGCCTTCCAAAGAGGCTTGCAAACACACCCCGAGTGGCTGCCTCTTCTTCCCTGAAGAAGGCTCCCTTTCCCTGCATCCTGCGGACTCCCTGTCCCAGCCTCCTGGAAAAGCGCTTCTTGGAGTTCCTTCTTGGAGTTCCTTTCTTAGTTGCAGTTATCCCTCAACTTGGGGCCATAGGGAGTAGCCCCACACTCACAGGGGAAGGCAGACCCACCTCTACACGTCTCTTCCATCCCCTTTGCTCTGTAGGACAATTCTAGTGAGCCTAGGTCTGTCAGAAAATTCTTGACTTTGACGGGAACACACCCTGTGTGTGAACCTGCATACCCGACCTAGGGGCCACAGGGCGCCTGTTTTGCTCGAGTGGGCCTTGAAGCAGTACAGCCTAGTGAGAGCTTGAAAATCCATCCAATTGCTCCTTTCTTACCTCTGACACCTAGCTTTGTTCCACCCTTTGGCAGTGTGGAGGGAAGAGGGCCCAACCCCGTCCTCAAGCGGACATGGGGCCTACTTTGAGAGGAAAGGCGCCCTTGAGGAGCTGAGCCCATCAAGGCACCCAGTCATGTCAAATATACTCCCACTGCTTGCTTCTTCATGGGTAGTACCACTATCAGCTTGGAATGTCTTTGCAAGGATCACAAAGGGAAGGGGAGATACACGACCCTGCCTCTGGAACTTCGGTCCTCTGAGCAGACCTGAGTGCTCTAGGGAGCCTAGGACTGTCAGGAAAATTCTTGGCTCCTACGGGGACACACCCCATATGTGAACCTGCATACCGGACCTCGGGGCCACAGTGTGCCTGCTTCTCTCGGTGTGCCTAAAGCGGTGCAGCCTAGCAACAGCTATTGAGCCTAGGTCTGTCTGGAACATTTTGGATCCTGTGGGGAAAACACCCTGTGCACACCCCTAGATACCGGGCCTAGGGGCCAAAATTCTCACATGTCTCCTGGGGAACCCTAACACAGTGTGACCTAGCAACTGCTTGAAAATCCATCCCATTGCTGTTTTCCTCCTTCTGATACAGCTAGCATTGCTCCTTGCTTTGGGATATCTCAAGCAAGGGGCGAGTCCATAACTGCTCTCCTGGGGCCCAATGGATGTGCAAGGTGCCCTCAACCAGGTGACCCCAGAATGCCACCTGGCCCCCTCAGACACACTCCCGCAGCCTTCTTCCTCATGGGAAGCACCTCTCTGACCCAGGAATGTGTTTGCAAGGCTCGGAATGTGCAGGGAGACACATGGCCCTGACTCTGGAATTGAGGTCCTTGGGGTAGGCCTGCAGGTCTGACATCTGAGAAGCAAAACACTTGCTGCAAATAGAGGCCTGAAAACACACTCTGTGTATGACTTTCCTTCCTCCAAGGAAGATAGCTTTCCCAGTCTCCTGCATGCTGAGTGTCACACAGCTGGAATGTGCTTGCGTGGACGTCATGATTCAGTGGCAATGGCCCCTGAGGCCCTGTGCCCAGGTAGGGCGCCCACACTCACAGGCAAATCAAAGCAACTTCCAAATGAGTCAGCTCTTCACATCTAGTGGCCAAAGTATTGGAGTTTCAGGTTCAATATTAGTCTTTCCAATGTATATTCAGACCTGATTTCCTTTAGGATGGAGTGGTTGGGTCCTCTTATAGTCTAAGCAAACTTCAAGCATCTTCTTCAGCACCACAGTGCAAAAGCATCAAATCTTTGGCTGTCAACTTTCTTTATAGTCCATCTTTCACATCCATACATGACATGGAAAAACCTTAGCCTTGACTAGACGGATCTTTGTTGGCAAAGCAATGTCTCAGCTTTTTAATATGCTGTCTAGTTTGGTTATCACTTTCCTTCCAAGTCGTAAGCATCTTTTAATTTCATGGCTGCAGTCAACATCTGCAATGATTTCCGAGCCCCGAAAAATAAAATCTGCCACTGTTTCCACTGTTTTCCCATCTATTTGCCAAGAAGTGATGAGACTGGATGCAATGACCTTAGTTGTCTGAACGCTGAGCATTAAGCTAACTATTTCACTCTCCTCTTTCTCTTTCATCAAGAGGCTCTTTAGTTCTTCACTTTCTGCCATCAGGGTGGTGTCATCTGCATATCTGAGGTTATTGATATTTCTCCCAGCAATCTTGATTCCAGTTTGTGCTTCATCCAGTGCAGCATTTCTCACAATGCCCTATATATAAGCAGATATAAGTTAAATAAGCAGGGTGCCAATATACAGCCTTGACATATTCCTTTTCCTATTTAGAACCAGTCTGTTGGTCCAGGTCCAGTTCTGTTTCTTCCTGACCTGCATATAGGTCTTTCAAGAGGCAGGTCAGGTGATCTGGTATTCCTATCTCTTTCAGAATTTTCCCCAGTTTATTGTGATACACACAGTCAAAGGCTTTGGCATAGTCAACAAAGCAGAAATAAGTGTTTTTCTGGAACTCTCTTGCTTTTTCAATTATCCAGTGGATTTTGGCAATTTGATCTCTGGTTCCTCTGCCTTTTCTAAATCCATCTTGAACATTTGGAATTTCACGGTTGACATATTGCTGAAGCCTGGCTTGGAGAATTTTGAGTGTTACTTTACTAGCATGTGAGATGAGTCCAGTTGTGTGACAGTTTGAGCATTCTTTGTCATTGCCTTTCTTTGAGACTGGAATGAAAACTGAGCTAACAACCTAGATGTTTTCAATCGCATATGCTAAAAGAACTGCCTTTGCAGTTTCCAAGGGAAAAAAGTTTCATTTTAACCAATTTTCTCTGAAGTTCAAGGAATATCATGGACATCCTCCATCAAAAAGTCATCTTTCTTTTATGTAATCACAGTTTCATGCCTAAATTATAGACCAACTCATGCTCAAATTGACTCTGATATCAGGGGCAGATCAGCTAGCTGATAAAAAGCTTGGATTGTCCCTCTGGAGGAAAGTGAGACCTTGGTCCCAAGAGAAGAATCTGAGGGCTTAAGGGAATTTGCAGGAGTGGGGAAATCTTGGTCCATCCTACATGTACCGTACTTAAATAATGCTTATTTATTTTACGGAAGTAAAAAAAAAAAAAAACAAAAAAACAAAAAAAAACAGATGATAAAAACAAATATAAATCACTGAAAGGTAAATAAATTCATCATCTGTGATTGAAAGCTGCATTCTAAGAAAGCTGTGTTCTCTTAACCTAGAGAGTAGACTAAATTCCAGTCTGGTACCAGCTTACCAGATAACAAACAAAAAGTGTTGTTTATGGGTAAGCTCAGGAAAGTCTTTTCCATGTATCTTGAGGTAGCAGTATTTTTGCAAAGGCATCAGTGTGAAACCATGGAAGGCATGTTTAAAACCTGATTAGATAAAAATTGACAAAATAAAAATTGACAAAATTGAAAAAATAAAAATTGACAAAAAAAGTGACAAAATAGTCACTGCTGTGACTTGAAACACTTTAATATGATAACTAGAATTATAACTGACAGCATTTTACCAGGACATATCAGATTTTCATGGATGTCACATAGTTTCTAGGATACCTACATTAGTAACTGAAGGAGTCTTTGGGCTTAGAAAAGAAAACAACAGTCTCAAAGGCCCTTGCTTGTATCATTTAACATTGGAGAAAAATAAATCGAACTTTAGGTCCCACCCTGAGGCTCCAGGCCGGTTATATCTATCTATTTTCCCATGCAGCGTAGTGCCTGCTGGAAGTCCAAGGGATTTATCCTGCCTGGTAATTTCACCAGCTGGGACTCCACAACCCTTAGTCTGGCCGGCTGACCCAGCCCTGCTTCCAGCACTTTGCAGGCCAGCAGGCCCTTGACCACCTGCTGGGACAGGAAAGGGAAGGGTCCACGAATTGCATCCTAGAAACTTAGTAGGGTGCATGTATTTAAAAACCTGGTGGCCACCCAGGCAGGAGAGAAGGGAGGAGGGCACCTTGCTGCCCTTTCATGGGGGAATCTGTGGCTGTCCTGCTGAGAGGGGGCCTTTCCATGGGGACCCTGTGCAATAAGTTTGGTGTTTTGGAACTGAATAATTAGAACGTGTAAAATTTTTAATTTATGTGGTGCTTTAATTAAAAAAAAAAAAAAAAAAAAAACAAGCAGCTCCAAGTTTTCTGCAAATTGAGGCCTCAAACTTGAAGGCCTATTTTCCTTCCACTGTGGCATTCTATGAAGAAATGTGCGTTTTTTAAAGAAAAGGGTCAGAAAAGTGAGGGAAACAGAAAAGCCAGAGGTGCCCCAGGAGTTTGGTGAAGGTCTTAGGACGTCACTTGTAAATGCTGCTGGCCATCGGGAGGCAGTCTCTTGTGACCAATGGGCACAGAGCTCTGCAGGCTTGTCCTTTGCATGGATGTTCTTGTTTGTGGAAATCCAGCTCAGAGCCATCTCCTGATGTGTAAGAATTTCCCAGACTAGACCCCTAGGCAAATCCCACAGGGCCAGGGACTCCTTTCTTCATTGTATTTGTCTGTTTGACTGAAAACCAGAAATGGCATATTTTTCTTTCAATCTGGTCTATCATCCAGGCCTTGGAGTAATATTTCCCCTCCCCCTCAATAGGCTTGGGTTCCGGTGATGAATTATAGTCAGTTGTCCATGATTTCGCAGATGAGGAAACTGAGAGTCGGAGAGGGCGGAGGACTGTCCAAGGGAGAATGGGATATCCTTCCAGGAACACTGGCTCCTGGGTTTTTAATGAGCTTCCTACCCAGCATGGTCATTAAGTGGCAAGGGTTGACATTGAGAATAAACTATTGGTGGAAATGAAAAAGGCTTTTTGAAAGAATGTGCCTACCAGCTGTGCATCTTATGGAGTATTTTCATTGTACTTCCCAGCCCTTGGAAAGTGCTGGGCACAGGGCAGATGCTTCATCATTTTTATTGAATAAGTTCAATGTCACACAATTGTATCTGTAGTGTCAGCAACACTATGAGGTATATTAGAACAGTGATGGTCCCAGTTGGTACCCACAAGGATATTTTTAAAAAATGAAACAAATCTCTCTGATCATCACCAAGGCTATCAGAGGTCTATTGCAGACTCCACACAAGGGAGGGTCTACCTCTTGGGACATCCCCACTTCAGCATCTCCCTAAACCAGCAATCTAGGACAGCTGAGTACACTTGAAGTTCCTTCCTTGACCTTGGGAGTTTTTTTGGAAGACAATTTTTTGACAGACAGGGGTGGGGCAAGGTTTTGGGATGTTTCAAGTGCAGTCCATTTATTGTGCACTCTATTTCTGTTTCTGTTCCCTGGAGGCTCAGTTGGTAAAGAGTCTGCCTGCAATGAGGGAGACCCGGGTTTAATCCCTGGGTCAGGGAAATCCCCTGGAGAAGGAAATGACAGCCCACTCCAGTATTCTTGCCTGAAGAATTCAATGGACTGAGGAGCCTGGTGGGCTACCAAGGGCTGGACATGGCTGAGTGATCAAACTCTTATTTCTATTATTATTTCACCAGCTCCACCTCAGATCATCAGGCATTAGATCCTAGAGGTTGGGGGCCCCTGCTTTAGTTCCCTCTTTCATCTTCTACACAGATCCAGCATGCTTCCTCCTCCTCTTCCACCTGCAGAACTACCTGCTGGGCTTCTCTGAGTGTGATTAAGAGTTTCCTTCCCTCACTGTCTTTCCTCTGAGTCCCTTTTCCTAAATGGGTTTCCATGATCTCCTTTAGGCACTTTTTCCCCAGGTGGTGCTAGTGGTAAAGAACCTACCTGCCAATGCAGGAATCCTATCCCTGGGTTGGGAAGATCCCCTGGAGGAGGGCACCCAACCCACTCCAGTATTCTTGCCTGGAAAATTCCCATGGACAGAGGAGCCTGGTGGGCTCTGACAGTCAGACGTGATTGAAGCGACTTAGCACAGCATACCATAGGACCTTTGAACTGCAGACTCATGTGATTGTTTGGATTCTTTGGAGTCCCTTGTTATTCCACGTGTATGTTAGGGTCAGCTTGTATATTGCTTCCTAAAGGCCTGGAGAGGGTAATAGGCAGGAAGGCCAGGGGTCTCCAGACAGAGGGAATAGGCTGCAAGTGTCAGACGTTTTTTCATCTCTCAAGCAGCTGGAGGAATGAAACGAGTGCTACATTTTTTCCCCTTCTCAATACAAATTTAAGAGGTTTCTCTTAAAATTTTGTGTTGCTATGACAACTCCTGGCTCCACCTGAACTTAACTTTTCTCAAACCTTCAGCTAAGCAATGCATTTTGTCTTAAGGAAAGGTTTGTCTTAAGCTATGTTAATATACTACGTATTTCTGCTAGACTCTGTCTTCAGGTCGGTTCCCCCTAAAGGCTCAGAACCGACTTGACAAACCAATATGTTTTACTCATACCTGTTCTCCTAATCTATGTTAATGAAATGATATATTGGCTTGGAAATCTGCCTTTCTTCAAAATTCATGTCAATCATTCTATGGCCCGGGATGACTCACCTGCTGCCAATATTATCTCAATGCATGTTGTGGGTGAGGGGCCTGGTGTCATTCTCTGAGACATTGCCTTTCTTTCATTAGCAGACTGCTAGTGGCTGTATAACATCTGCCTAAAGACTAGCAGGGGGTACTCTTCCTGCCCCCGTCTGATGTCTATGTCAGCAGCTTTCTCTATCTCTTTTATACTTTAATAAAACTTTATGACACAAAAGCTCTGAGCGATCAAGCTTTGTCAACTGGCCCTGGATTGAATTCTTCTCCTCTGGAGGCCAAAAATCCTGGCGCCTTTTGTGGTTCAGCAATGACCTTTCAGTCTTTTGTAATTCATATTGACTCTTCATTTCAGATTGAAGATGCATTCCATGGTATTGCCATCTTAAGTCTTTCCATCGCTATGGAATATCTGTGCATGTATTCAGGATATTTTTCAGCAATCGTGTATAATTTCCAATGTGCCAGTCTTGTCATCCTCATTACACCCATGGCAAAATATTTTATTAATGTTGACACTATCAAAAGGAAATTGTTTTTTTAAATTCCTTTTCAGATTATTATTTGCTAGTGTATACAGATAAAACTGTGTAATCATTCATTTTTATCAGCTTGGACAGCTTGATAGTTGTCTTTACTTTCTTTACTTCCTCATACTTTAAGATTATCCTAGCTTATATATTTACTGTCTCGCCCCTAGTCTCAATCGTTTATTCAAAGAATTTCTGTCCTTTTTTTTAAACACTGAATTATTTTTGACAATGCTGGGTCTTTGTAGCTAGATGCCTAGTTGTAGTGAGCAGAGGCTACCCTCTAGTTGACTTGCCATGGCTTCTCATTGCAGCGCTTTCTCTGGTTGCAGAAGTTGGGCTCTGGAGCATGCAAGTACTTCAATAGTTGTACGGGGGCTTAGTTGCCCCTGGGCATGTGGAATCCTCTAGGACCAGGGGTTGAACCAGTGTTCCCTGCATTGGTAGGCAGATCCTTTACCACTGGGCCACCAGGGACATTTCCTGTTCTTTTTCATTATAGAGTGATATTTAAAACATACATGTAGGAGCTAAATATGCTCAGCTGACAATATTTGGAAATATACATGTATTCCAGCTTATATATTCAGTTGAAGGTAATTTGTGATGATGTCTCCATGAATCTTGTAACCTTTCCTTTTGTTTATCCATAACTTACCATTCCAATGGTAAGATACCTGGCTTCCACCACTTGTCATGTATGGAATTCAGTGCTTGTCCCATGTGGTTACTGAAACAACTGTCAGACTGTCTTCCAAAGGGGGCTGTGCATGCATCCCACCAGTATCTTGAGTATGTTTCTGTAGGAGAGTTTACTATCAGTATACCCTCCGTGGCCAGGTGTCTATTTCAATCTTTACCAGTTATGAATGGGCTTGTTTGCTCTAGTGTTCTTGGACAATTTGAGGACTCCTGTCTAGTTATGAGGGACACAGGAATCTCCTTGAGGCTTGGCAGGGCAATCAGCACACTTCTCGAGGTGAGGAGGGAGACCCAGGGTCCCTTTCCAGTTGCCACAGGGATATTGGGATTCCTACCAATTTTCAAGAGGAGTCAGGCATCATCACCTTTTGAATCATTGAATTCTGCATGCCTCTCGAGGTGTCAACGGGATGTGAGGCCTCCTGTCGATAAGAGGCGGGGACCTAGGACTTTCTCTATGCTCTCCATAGGGGATTCACACATCCCTTCATCCTGTGAGATGAAAGATGAGCCTGCATTCAAGCCACTGTAGGGAAATCGGACCTTCTTTCGAGTCAGGGCGTCTCAGGGTCAATTCCACTTGAGGCAGCAAACTCAGGGTCCCTCCCACATACTTACTGCTGAGAGACACCTCCTCTGGTTGTGCTTGTGGAATGGTGGCATACCTCTTGAGTGGAAGCCAGGGAATCAGCTCTCATTTCAAGATGATTTGGGGTACATGGAGCTTTCCTCGAGTTGCTGTGCTGAACTTGGTGTTCTTCTAGACTTGGGACAGTGTTCTCGGGGAATCTCTGCAGTTGCCTAAAGGAAGCCAACCCACTTGTCGTGTTTGATGCGGAACACGGGATGGCTCTGAAGCCAATGCAGTGGAATAGGGACTCATCTCGAGTTGATTTGGGATACACGAAGCTATTTCCCATTGCTGCAGTGACATCAGGGTCCCTCTGGACTTGACACAGTGTTCTTGGGGACTCTCTGGAATTCCATCAAGCAAGTAATGGCTCCTTACGTATTTGATGGGGAACACGGAATTGCTCTGCATGCAATGCAGGGGAATCAAGCCTCATCTCGCGGCGAGAAGGCAGTCTCATGGTTTCTCTCGAGTTGCGGCGCGAACCTGGGGTATATTCTCCAGGTACGGCGGGGATGGCCCTTCAAAACTCATGTTTGTTCAGCGACGTCAGGACTCCTGTCTAGTTACGAGGGACACCTCAGGAATCTCTTCGAGGCTTGGCAGGGCAATAGGGACGCTTCTCAATGTGAGGCGGGAGACCCAGGGTTCCTTTCCAGTTGCCACAGTGAGACTGGGATTCCTATCAATTTTCAAGAGGAGTCAGGCGTCATCACCTTTTGAAACATTGAATTCCGCCTACCTCCATGTCAAAGGGATGTGAGACCTCCTGGCGTGATGAGGCCAGGACTTAAGGCTTTCTCTAGGGTCTCCGTATTGGATTCAGACATCCCTTCATCTTGTGCAATGAAAGACGAACCTGCATTCAAGCCACTGCAGGGAAATCCGGCCTTCTTTCTTGTCAGGGCATTCGGACTCCATTCCACTTGAGGCAGCAAACTCAGGGTCCCTCCCCCATATCTATTGATGAGAGAAGCCTCCTCTTGGGGTGCTTGTGGAAAGTTGGCATACCTCTTAAGTTGAATCCTGGGAATCTGCTCTCATCTCGAGATGATTTGGGGTACATAGAGCTTTCCTCAAGTTGCTGTGCTGAACCTGGTGTTCCTCTAGACATGGGACGGTGTTTTCGGGGAGTCTCTGGAGTTGCCTAAAGAAAGTGAAGCAACTTGTCTTGCTTGATGGGGAAAGCGGAATTTCTCTGGAGCTAATGTGGCAGAATCGGGCCTCATCTACAGTTGATTTGGTGTACACGGAATTATTTCGCGTTGCTGCGGTGACCTCAGGGTCCCTCTAGGCTTGTGAGTGTGTTCTTGGGGACTCTCTGGAGTTCCATCAAGCAAGTCAAGGCTCCTACGCATTTCATGGGGAAAACGGAATTGCTTTGCATGCAATGCAGAGGAATCTGGCCTCATATTGTGGCGAGGGGATGTCTCATGCTTTTTCGCGAGTTGCGCTGGGAACCTGGAGTATATTCTCGAGTTACAGCGGGGATGGCCCTTCAAAAGTCGTGTTTGTTCAGCGATGTCAGGACTCCTGTCTAGTTATGAGGGACACCTCAGGAATCTCTTCGAGGGTTGACACATCAATAGGGACGCTGCTAGAGGTGAGGCGGGAGACCCAGGGTCCCTTTCCAGTTGCCACAGGGATACTGGGATTCCTATCACTTTTCAAGAGGAGTCAGGCATCGTCACCTCTTGAAGCAATGAACTCTTGGTGCCTCTCTAGGAGTCAAAGGCATGTGAGGCCTCCTGTCGAGAGGAGGAGGGGAACTAGGGCTTTCTCTAGGGTCTCCACAAGGGATTCAGACATCCCATTGTCTGGTGAGATGAAAGACAAGCCTCCATTCAAGCCACTGCAGGGAAATCAGGCCTTCTTTTGAGTCAGGGCATCTCGGTGTCCATTCCATTTGACGCAGCAAACTCAGGGTCCAACTCACATACTTATTGCTGAGAGAAGCCTCCTCTAGAGGTGCTTGTGGAAAGTTGGCATACCACTTGAGTCAAAGCCAGGGAATCAGCTCTAATCTCGAGACGATTTGGGGTACATGGGGCTTTCTTCGAGGTGCTGTGTTGCAACTGGTGTTCCTCCAGACTTGGGACGGTGTTCTCGGGGAATCTCTGGAGTTGCCTAAAGGAAGTAAAGCCACTACTCCTGTTTGATGGGGAACACGGGATGGCTCTGGAGCAAATGCAGGGGAATTGGGCCTCGGCTCGAGTTGATTTGCAGTATGGAGCTATTTCGCATTGCTGCGGTGACACAAGGGTCCCTCTAGACTTGTGACAGTGTTCTTGGGGACTCTCTGGAATGCCATCAAGCAAGTCAAGATTCCTTACGTGTTTGATGGGAAACACGGAATTGCTCTGCAATGCAGAGCAATCAGGCCTCATCTTGCGGCCAGGGGGAAGTCTCATGGTTTATCTCAAGTTGCGGTGGGAACGTGGGGCATATTCTCGAGTTAAGGTGGGGATAGACTTTCAAAACTCCTGTTTGTTAAGCGACATCAGGACTCTTGTCTAGTTATGAGAGACACCTCAGGAATCTCTTTGAGGCTTGGCAGGGCAATAGGGACGCTTCTTGAAGTGAGGCGGGAGACCCTGGGTCCAATTCCAGTTGCCACAGTGATATTGGGATCCCTATCACATTTCAAGAGGAGTCAGGCATCGTTACCTTTTAAGCATTGAACTCCGCGTGCCTCTCGAGGTGTCAAAGGGATGTGAGGCCTCCTGTCGAGATGAGGCGGGGACATAGGGTTTCCTCTAGGTCCTCCACAGGGGATTCAGACATCCCTTCATCTTGTGAGATGAAAGATGAGCCTACATTAAAGAAACTGCAGGGAAATCTGGCCTTCTTTTGAGTCAGGTCATCTTGGTGTTCATTCCACTTCAGGAAGCAAACTCAGGGTCCAACTCACATACATATTGCTGAGAGAAGCCTCCTCTTGAGGTGCTTGCAGAAAGTTGGCATACCTCTTGAGTCGAAGCAGGGAAATCAGCTCTAAATCTCAAGACGATTTGGGGTACATGGGGCTTTCCTCGAGTTGCTGTGTTGCACCTGGTGTTCCTCTACACTTGGGACAGTGTTCTCGGGGAATCTCTGGAGTTGCTTAATGAAGTCATGCCACTTGTGTTTGATGGGGAACGCAGAATGACTCTGGAGCCAATGCAGGGGAATGGGGCAGCATCTCGAGTTGATTTGGGGTAGACGGATCTATTTCCCGTTTCTGCACTAACCTCACGGTCACTCTAGACTTGTTACAGTGTTCTTGGGTACTCTCTGGTGTCCCATCAAGCAAGTCAAGGCTCCTTACATGTTTGATGGGGAACACAGAATTGCTCTGCACGCAATGCAGAGGAACCGGGGCTCATCTCGTGGCCAGGGAGAAGTATCATGGTTTTTCTCGAGTTGCGGTGGGATCCTGGGGTATATTCTCGAGTTACGGTGGGGATGGCCCTTCAAAACTCGGATGTGTTCAGCTATGTCAGCACTCCTGTCTAGTTAAGAGGGACACCTCGGGAATCTCTTCGAGGCTTGGCAGGCAATAGGGACGCTTTTGGAGATGAGGCGGGAGACCCAAAATCCCTTTCCACTTGTGACATGGATATTGGGATTCCTATCACTTTTCAAGAGGAGTCAGGCATCGTCACCTCTTGAAGCAATGAACTCTTGGTGCCTCTCTAGGTGTCAAAGTCATGTGAGGCCTCCTGTCGAGATGAGATGGGGAACTAGGGCTTTCTCTAGGGTCTCCACAGGGGATTCAGACATCCTTTCATCTGGTGAGATGAAAGACGAGCCTGCATTAAAGCCACTGCAGAGAAATCGGGCCTTCTTTTGAGTCAGGGCATCTCGGGGCCCATTCCACTTCAGGCAGCAAACTCAGGGTCCAACTTACATACCTATTGCTGAGAGAAGCCTCCTCTAGAGGTGCTTGTGGAAAGTTGGCATACCTCTTGAGTTGAAGCCAGGAAATCAACTCTAATCTCGAGACGATTTGGGGTACATGGCGCTTTCCTCGAGTTGCTGTGTTACGCTTGGTGTTCCTCTAGACTTATGACAGTGTTCTCGGGGATTCCCTGGAGTTGCCTAAAGGAAGTCAAGCGCCTTGTCGTGTTTGATGGGGAAAGTTGGATGGCTCTGGAGCCAATGAAGGGGAATCGGGCCTCATCTCGAGTTGAAATGAGTGAATCATGTGTGAATCACGTGTGCATCATGTGTGCATCACGTGTCCATTACGTGTGCGTCACTGGTGCATCACGTGTCCATCACGTGTGCGTTACGTGTGCGTCACGAGTTCATCATGTGTGCGACATGTGTTCGTCACGTGTTCATCACGTGTGCATCAAGTTTGCATCACGTGTGAATCACGTGTACGTCACGTGTGTGTCACGTGTTCATCACGTGTCCATCATGTGTACATCATGTGTGAGTTACATGTGCGTCTCGTGTGCATCACATGTTCGTCATGTGTGCGTCACATGTTCGTCACGTGTGTGTCACGTCTGCATCACGTATTCATCACATATGTGTTACGTGTGCATCACATGTGCATCACATGTGCGTCACGTGTGCGTCACGTGTTCATCACGTGCGCATCACGTGTGCATCAAGTTTGCGTCATGTGTGAATCATGTGTTCATCACATGTGTGTCACATGTTGATCACGTGTCCATCATGTGTGCATCACATGTGCGTCACGTGCGCATCTCGTGTGCATCACGTGTTCGTCACGTGTGCGTCACGTGTGTGTCATGTGTGCATCATGTATTCATCACATATGGGTTATGTGTGCATCACGTGTTCACCATGTGTGAGTCACATGTGTATCACGCGTGAATCACGTGTGCATCACGTGTGCATCACGTGTTCATGACATGTTCATCACATGTGCCTCACGTGTTGTTCACTTGTTCACAACGTCTGTGTGACGTGTGCATCATGTTTTCATCACGTGTGCATCACGTGTTCATCATGTGTGAGGCACGTGTTCATCACATGTGAGTCACGTGTTTTTCACGTGTGAATCATATGTCCATCACATGTGCATCACTTGTGCAACACGTGTTCGTCACGTGTGCGCAACGTGTGCGTCACCTGTGAATCACTTGTTCATCACGTATTCATCACGTGTGTGTTATGTGTGCATCACGTGTTCATCACATGTGTATCACGTGTGAATCACGTGTGCATGACCTGTTCATTACATGTGCATCACGTGTGAATCACGTGTTCATCACGTGTGCCTCACTTGTGCACCACATGTTCATCACATGAGCATCACGTGTGCATCACGTGTTCATCACGTGGGCATCACGTGTGCACCTCATGTGCACCTTGTGTGCATCACGTGTGAATCAGGAAAAGAACTGAATGGGATAGAGTAGAGATCTCTTCAAGAAAATTAGAGATACCAAGGGAACACTTCATGCAAAACTGGGTTTGATAAAAGATAGAAATGCTATGGACCTAGCAGAAGCATAAGCTATTAAGAAGATGTGGCAAGAATACACAGAAGTACTGTAGAAAATATCTTCATGACCCAGATAATCACAACGGTGTGATCACTCACCTAGAGCGAGACATCCTGGAGTGTGAAGTCAAGTGGCAATTAGAAAGCATCGTAAGAACAAAGCTAGTGGAGTTGATGGAATTCCAGTTGAAGTATTTCAAATACTGAAAGATGATGCTGTGAAAGTTCTGCACTCATAATGCCTGCAAATTTGGAAATCTCAGCAGTGGCCACAGGACTGGAAAAGGTCAGTTTTCATTCCAAATAGAAAGAAAGGTAATCCCAAAGAATGCTCAAAATACCACACAATTATGCTCATCTCACATGCTAGTAAAGTAATGCTCAAAATTCTCCAAGCCAGGCTTCAGCAATACGTGAACTGTGAACTTCCAGATGTTCAAGCTGGCTTTAGAAAAGGCAGAGGAACCAGAGATCAAACTGCCAACATCTGCTGGATCATTGAAAAAGCAAGAGAGTCCCAGAAAAAAAAAATCTATTTCTGATTTATTGACTACACCAAAGCCTTTGACTGTGTGGATCACAATTAACTGTGGAAAATTCTGAAAGAGATGGGACTACCAGACCACCTGACCTGCCTCTTGAGAAACCTGTATGCAGGTCAGGAAGCAACAGTTAGAACTGGACATGGAACAACAGACTGGTTCCAAATAGGAAAAGGAGTACGTCAAGACTGTACGTTGTCACCCTGCTTATTTAACTTATATGCCGAGTACATCATGAGAAATGCTGGGCTGGAAGAAGCACAAGCTGGAATTAAGATTGCCAAGAGAAATATCAATAATCTCAGACATGCAGATGACACCACCCTTATGGCAGAAAGTGAAGAAGAACTAAAAAGCCTCTTGATGAAAGTGAAAGAGGAGAGTGAAAAAGTTGGCTTACAGCTCAACATTCAGAAAACTAAGATCATGGCAACAGGTCCCATCACTCCATGGGAAATCGATGGGGAAACAGTGGAAGCAGTGTAAGATGTTATCTTTTTGGGCTCCAAAATCACTGCAGATGGTGATTGCAGCCATGAAATTAAAAGAAAATTACTCCTTGGAAGGAAAGTTATGACCAACCTAGATAGCATAATAAAAAGCAGAGACACTACTTTGCCAACAAAGGTCCCTCTGTTCAAGGCTATGGTTTTTCCAGTGGTCATGTACAGATGTGAGAATTGGACTGTGAAGAAAGTTGAGCACCGAAGTGTTTATGCTTTTGAACTGTGGTGTTGGAGAGGACTCTTGAGAGTTCCTTGAACTGCAAGGGCATCCAACTAGTACATCCTAAAGGAGATCAGTCCAGGGTGTTCATTGGAACGACTGATTCTGAAGCTGAAACTCCCATAATTTGGCCACCTGGTGCGAAGAGCTGACTCATTGGAAAATACCCTGATGCTGTAAGGGATTGGGGACAGGAGGAAAAGGGGATGACAGAGGATGAGATGGCTGCATGGCATCACCGACTCGATGTACATGAGTTCGAGAAATCTCCGGGAGTTGGTGACTGACAGGGAGGCTTGGCGTGCTGTGATTCATGGGGTCCCAAAGAGTCAGACATGACTGAGCGACTGAACGGAACTGAACTGATATGAATAACTAATTAAAAGTAAAGTAAAGTTGCTCAGTCATGTCCAACTCTTTGTGGCCCCATGGACTGTAGCCTACCAGGCTCCTCTGTCCATGAAGTTTTCCAGGCAAATGTACTGGAGTGGGTGGCCATTTCCTTCTCCAGGAGATCTTCCTGACCCAGGGATCTAACCTGGGTCTCCAGCAATGCAGACATATGCTTTATCATTTGAGCCATATAATTCCATTGCTAACACGTGCAAGGGGCTACTCTTTCTGCCCTCTTCTGATGCCTATGTCAGAAGATTTCTCTATCTCCTTTATACTTTAATACAACTTTATTACACAAAAGCTCTAAGCAATCAAGCCTCGTCTCTGGACCTGAATTGAATTCATCTCCTCTGGAGGCCAAGAATTCCAGTGTCTTTGCGTGGTTCAGCAATACCTTTCAAGATCATCCTGGAGATTCTGGCCATGTACCTCAGGAACATGGTCAGATAGGAGGTCACCCTTGAGACTGTGGGCTTTTGACCCAGGTGCAGGGTGTTGGAGTGGCGGGAATCCTGGATAATTTGCACATGTGACCCCAGGTAAAGGGTCTGGGAGGTAAGGTCACCTTGGAGACTGTGAATATGCTACCCAAGGTGCAGGGTGTGGGAAATAATGTCACCCTGGAGAATGTAGACTTCTAGCACAAGGGATGAGTTCTTGACATTGGGGTCTCATGGGAGACTGGATGATTCCGCTCAGACAGTGTGTGGGGATGGGATTCACCCTGGAGACTGTAGATATGTGATCTCAGGTACAGGATTTCCGAGGGGGTCACCCTGGAGCCTGTGAATATGTGATTCCAGGTGCAGAGTCTGCAAGGGAGTCACCATGGAACCTGTGTTTGTGTGACTCCAGGTGAGGTCTACAAAGTTTTGACAAACAGGAGACTGTGGACATGTGACCCCTATTACAGGGTCTTGGAGGGGGGAACCTTTGTGGCCAGGGTCATGGGATGCAAGGTTATATGTCTGGGAGGTGGGGATACCCTGAGAGTATGGAAGTGTGACCCCAGGTACAGGTTCTGGGAGTTGGTGCCATCCTGAAAATGGTGGACATTTCACCCGAGGTATGGTTTCTGGGAGGTGGGGTCACCCTGAAGACTCTGGACATGTGACCCCAAATGCAGGGTCTGGGAGGTAGACTCACCATGGAAAAAGTGGACTTGTGACCCCAGATACAGGATCTTGAGGGTGGGGTCACCTGGAGGCTGTGGACTTGTGACACCAAGTACAGGTTATACAGGGGGCCACCTTCGAGACTGTGGACATGTGATCACAGGTGTATGGTATGGGAAGTTTGGTAACCTAGGAGATTGTGGATATATGACAGTAGGTACAGGGTCTCAGGTATGTCCCCATGGAAAGTGTGGACATGTGACCCCAGGTGCAGGTTTGGGTGGGGTCACCCTGGAGACTGTGGTCGTGTGACCCAAAGTTCAGGGTAGGAAAAGGGTTTCACCCTGTAGACTGTGGATCTATGACCACAGGTACAGGATCTGGTGGTAGTCACTGTGGCGATGATGGACATATGAAACCTAGTACAAGTTCACGGAGGGGGTCACCCTCCAAGACTGTGTACATGTGACCCTCGTTTCAGGGTCTGGGTTGAGGTCACTGTGGAAACTATTTGCCATGTGACTTAGATGCAGGGTTAGGGGACGCGTTTACTTTGAAGATTGTGGTCATGTGACCTCAAATGCACCATTTGGGAGGCAAATCATCTTGGAGACTGGATACGTGACCGTAGATCCAGGGTCTGAACGGGATTCCCCAAGGTGAGATTGTGAATATGTGACTCCAGGTGCAGTGCCTGCGAGGGAGTCACCTTGGAACCTGTGTTTGTGTGACTCCAGGTGGAGGGTCTGGGAAGTGACGACACTCTGGAGACTGTGAACATGTGACCCCATTACAGGGTCTTGGAGGGGGTAACCCTGGCATCCAAGATCATGGGACACCATGTTAAATGTCTTGGCGTGTGGTAACTGAGACTATGGAAGTGGGACCCCAGGTACAGGTTCTGGAAATTGGGGCCAACCTGAGTGACTGTGGATGCTTCACCCTAGGTACAGTTTCTGGGAGGTGGGGTCACCCTGGAGACTCTCGACAAGTGACCCCAAGTGCAGAGTCTGGGAGGGGTCTCACCCTGGAAACAGTGGACTTGTGACCCTAGGTACAGGGTCTTAACGGTAGAGTCATCCTGGAGTCTGTCGACTTGTGACACCAGGTACAGGTTTAGGAGGGGGATCACCCTGGATACTGTGGATGTGTGATCACAGGTGTATGGTATTGGAAGTGGGGAAGTCCAGGAGACTGTATATATGACACTAGGTACAGGGTCTGGGGGATGACACCATGGAGAATATGGACTTGTGATCCCAGGTGCAGGTTCACAAGGTTCAGGGTACAAAATGGGTCTCATCAGGCAGACTGTTGAACTGTGACCACAAGTTCAGGATCTGCTGGTGGTCACTGTGGCATTGGTGATCGTGTGAAATCTGGAACAAGTTCAGGGAAGAGGTCACCCGTGAGACAGTGGACATCACTCTGGAGACTGTGGATGTGTGAGTAAGGTGCAGGGTTAGGGGATGGGGTCACTTTGAAGATTGTGGACATATGACCCCAGATGCACTGATTGGGGAGGCAAGTCATCCTGGATAGTGGGCATTCGACCCTAGATGCAAGGTCTGACCTGGGTCCCCCAAGACACTAGGATATCTGAACCCAGGTACAGGGTCTAGGATGGGGGTGATCCAGGAAACTCTGTATATGTGACCTCAGGTACAGTGTCTGGGAGGTACGGGGTCACTCTGGGGACTGCAGACATTTAATGGCAGGGAAATGGTCTGGAAGGGGTGTCACCCTGCATGATGTGGATATGTGAGCCCAGGTGCAGTGGGCAAAGTGGGGTTCACGCTGGAAACTGTTGACATGTGACTCCAGGTGCAGGGTATGGGAGGGCGAACATCCTGGAGATTGTGGATGTGTGTAAATAAGCACAGGGTCTGGCAGGGGAGGGTTACCCTGGAATCTGTGGCCAAGTCACCAAAGGTATAGGGCATGAGAGGTCGGGTCACACCGGATACTGAGAACATGTGACCCAAGTTACAGAGACCAGGAAGGGGGTCACCACGGAGCCTGTGAATCTGTTAGTACATATGCAGAGTCTGGGAAATGACATCACACAAAAGTCTAGGGACATGGGATGCCAGGTGAACGGTCTGGGAGGGAGTCACCCTGGAGTCAGTTGACGTGTGACCCTGGGTACAGGCACTTGTGGGTGGGGAAAGCCTCGAGACTGTGGACATGTGATCCCAGTTACTAGCCCTTGAATGTGGGTAAATCCAGGAGACTCTGGACATGTGACCCCAGGTATAGGGTGGGGAAGTTGGAGTCACCCTGGCGATTGTGCCAATATAATCACATGTACAGAGTCTGGGGAGGCGTGTATTCCTGGCCAACATGTACATGTAACCCCAGGTAGAGGGTTAGAGATACGGGGTCACCCTGGAGACTGGGGCAATGTGACCAGAATTACAATATTCTGTGAGGTGTAGTCACCCTGGAGACTGCGGAGGTGTGAGACCTGGTGCATGATCTGGGAGGGGTTGCCACCCAGGAGACCATGGATGTGTGACCCTAGCTAGGTTCACGGGCTTGGAATTGGTGTCACCCTAGAACCAGTGGGTGTTTGAACCGAGTACAATTGTTTGACAGGTGGTGTTACCCTGGGCGCTGCGGACATATGAACCCAGGTGCAAGTTCTGGCAAGTGGGGTCACCCTGAGACTATCTACGTGTGACCCTAGGTACAGGGTTTGGGAGTTGGTGAATGTGCCCATGTGACACCATGTACAGTGTCTAGGAGGGTGTTCACCCTAGAGACTGTGGGTATGTGTCCCAAGGTACAGTGTCTGGAGTGTGAGGCCATGCTAGAATCTGTGGACATGTGACACTGGGTGCTGGGGTCAATAGTCCAGCATCTGGAAGACTGTGGTTATGTGAGCCCTGGTACAGTGATTTGGATGAGTCACCTGTGAGACTGTGGATATGTGGCTCCAAGTGCAGGGTCTATGAGGGAGTCATCCTGGAACCTCTGTTTGTGTGCCTGCAGGTGAAGGTTCTGGGAAGTGATGACATACAGGAGACTGTGGACATGTAAACCACATTACAGGGTCTTGGAGGGTGTAACCCTGTGGACCAGGGGCATGGAACAGCCTCAATGTCTATGGAAGAGTGACTCCAGGTACCGTTTCAGGGAGTTGGGACCATCCTGAAAACAGTAGACGTTTATCCCCAGGTAAAGTTTCTGGGAGGTGAGATCACACTGGAGACAGGAGTGTGACACCAGGTATGGGATCTTGAGGGTGGGGCCATCCTGGTGGCTGTGGACTTGTGACACAAGGTACAGGAATGGGATCGGGGTCACCTTGCAGACTGAGCATGTGATCCCAGGTGCATGATATGGGAAGTGGGGTAACCCGGGAAACTGTGGATATATGACACTACGTATAGGGTCTGCGCAGATATATGACACTAGGTACTGGAGTGGGCAACCCACTCCAGTACTCTTGCTTGGAAAATCCCATGGATGGAGGAGCCTGGTAGGCTGCAGTCTATGGGGTCCCTAAGAGTCAGACATGACTGAGTGACTTCATTTTCCCTTTTCACTCTCATGCTTTGGAGAAGGAAATGGCAACCCACTCCAGTGTTCTTGCCTGGAGAATCTCAGGGATGGGGGAGCCTGGTGGGCTGCCATCTATGGGGTCGCAGAGTTGGACACGACTGGCATGACTTAGCAGCAGCAGCAAAAGCAGCAGCAGTACAGGGCCTGGGGGATGTCACCATGGAGAGTATGGACATGTGACCCCAGGTGCAGGTTTGGCAGGGATGACCCTGGAGACTGGCTAGGTGAACCAAGGTTTAAGGTACAAAATGGTCTCACCCTGCAGACTGCGGACCCTGACCACAGGTACAGGATCTGGTGGTGGTCACTGTGGAGCTGGTGCATGTGTGAAACCTGATAGAAGTTCAAGGAGGGGGTCAATATGGAGAAGGTGGAGGTGTGACCCTATGTGCAGGGTCTGGAGTGAGGTCATTCTGGAAACTGTGGCTGTGTGACTAAGGTTCAGGGTTAGGGACTGGGGTCACTTTGCAGAATGTGGACATGTGACTCCACATGCACCGTTTGGGTCATCCTGGAAACTGTGGACAAGTCACCAAAGTACAAGGTATGAGAGGTGGTGTCACACTGGAGACTGAGGACATGGGATCCAAATTACAGGGTCTGGGAAGGGGATCACCATGGAGACTGTGGATCTGTGACCACAGGTATAGGGTCTGGGAAGTGATATCACACAGGAGACTGTGGACATAGGATGCCAGGTGAAGGGTCTGGGAGGGAGTCACCCTGGAGTCTGTGGACGTATGACCCCAGGTAAAGGCTCTTGAGGGTGGGGAAAGCCTGGTGACTGCGACCTGTGACCCCAGGTACAGGGTTGGGGATATAGCATCGCCCTGGAGACTGTGCAAATGCGACCCCAGGTACAGGGTCTGGGGAGAGGTGTCATCCTGGACACCGTTGATATGTAACCTCAAGTACAGTGTCTGAGATATAGGGTCACCCTGGAGACTGAGGCCATGTGGCCAGAGGTACAATAGTCAGTGAGGTGGGTTCACCTTGGAGACTGTGGATGTGTAACCCCAGCTGCAGTGTCTGGGAGGGGTGTCAACCTGGAGACTGAGGACATGTGAGACCAGGTGCATGATCTGGGAGGGGTTGCGACCCAGAAGACTATGGATCTGTGTCCCCAATATCAGACTTTGGTGTGGATGTTACCATGGAGACTGTGGATGTTTGACACCAGGTGAAGGGACAGGGAAGGGCATCACCCTCGAGACCCTGGAGGTAGGAGCCCAGGTTCAGAGTCTGGGAAGGGAGTTCTTCAGGAGTCTGTGGAAATGTTATGTCAGAAAAAGGGCCTGCAGTGGTTACCCTGGTGACTATGTACATGTGACACATAATACAAATACTGAGATAGGGGGTCATCCTGCAGACTGGAGAAATGTAACCACAGGTGCAGATTCTGAGGACGGGGTCACCTTGGAGACTGTTGACATGTGACATCAGGTGCTTCATCTTGGAGGTAGATCATTCTGGAGATTCTGGACATGTGACCCCAGGAACAGGGTCTGAGAGGGGGTCACCCTTGAGATTGTGGGCTTTTGACCCAGGTACAGCATGTTGGAAGGGTGGTAACCCTGGAGAATGTGCACATTTGACACCATGTACAGGCTCTGGGAGGTGAGTTCACCCTGCTGACTATGGCTATGTGACCCAAGGTGTGACTCTGGAGACTGTGGATATGTGATCCAAGGTGTGAGTCTGGAGACTATGGATATTTCTCACCCAAATCAGGTCTGGGGATGGGGATCACACTGGAGGCTGTAGATATGTGACCCCAGGTGCAGGGTCTGCAAGAGGTACACCCTGGAGCCTGTGGATATGTGACCCTGGGTGCAGGATCTGGGTGCTTGGGTCACCCTGGAGACTGTGGTCATGTGAGCCCCAGTGTGGGGTTTTGAATGAGTCACCCTGGAGACTGTGGATAAGTGACTCCAGGTGCAGGGTCTGCAAAGGAGTAACCTGGAAACTGTGATTGTGACTCTAGGTGAAGGGTCTGGGAAGTGACGACACACAGCAGACTGTGGACATGTGATCCCCATTACAGGGTCATGGAGAGGGTAACCTTGGCTAACAGGGACATGGGAAACCAGGTTCAATGTGTGGGAGGTGGGGTAACCCTTAGAATTTGGAAGTGTGACCCCAGCTACAGGTTCTGGGAATTGGGTCCATCCTTAAAACTGTGGATGCTTCACACCAGCAGCTTCGGGGAGGTGGGGTCACCCTGAAGACTCTGGACATGTGACCACAAGTTCAAGTTCTTGGAGGTGGACTCGACATGGAAATAGTGGACTTGTGACCCCAGGTACAGGATCTTGAGGGTAGGGTCATCCTGGAGACTGTGGATTCGTGACACCAGGTATAGATTTTGGAGGGTTCACACTGGAGACTCTGGATGTATGTTTCCTCTGCAGGAGAGCTCCAGTGAACCTAGGTCTGTCTGAAAAATTCTTGGATCATGTGGGGAAACACCCTGTGCGTTAATCTGGACACCCAGGTTCAAATTTGCATATTTTTCTCGGGTGGCCCTAAAGTGGTGTAACCTATCCACATCTTGAAAATCCGTCCAATTGCCATTTTCTTACTTTTGACAGAGCTAACTTTGTTCCACCCCTGGGGTTTCTGAAGCACATGGGCGGCTCGCAACTCCTATCTTTGGGCCTATTTACACTGGAGTGTCACCTTACAGAGGTGACCACAGTAAGGGACCCAGCACTCTGAAACATATTCCCACAGTCTGCTTCCTCAAGGGCAGTACCAGTATCACCTAGATATGTGTTTGAAAGGTGGGAAAATGCACCAAGACACAGGGCACAGGCTCTCGAATTTAGGTCCTCTGAGCAGAACTAGAGGGTTCATGTCTTAGGAGCTAAAGAGTTCCTGCAAGGGACAGGTTTGAAAACACACTCTCTGTGGGTGCCTTTCCTTCCTTGAAGAAATATAGGTTTGCCAGTATCCTGCGAACTGAGAGTCACACAGTGCTTGAAAAGTGCTCGCTTAGACATGAGTTTTCAATGGTAATTTCCACTTGGGGCTGTAGTCAAACAGAGGGGTTCCACACTCACTGGGAAAGACAAGGCAATATCTAAATGTCTGTTCCATCCCGTTTTCTCTGTAGGAGAACTCTAGTGAGCGTAAGTCTGTCTGGAAAATTCTTGGATCCTTTGGGGACACACCCTGTTTGTGAACCAGGATACCAGAATGAGGGGGCACAATATGTGTTTCTCTCTGTGGACCTTAAAGCAATGTAGCCTAGCAACAGCTTGAAAATCAATCCACTTGCTCTTTTCTTGATTCTGAGAGAGCTAGATTTGCTCCTTCCTTTTTGATTTCTGAAGCAAGTGGGTGAATTTCAACTCCCAGCTGTGGGCCTTTTTACAGTGGAATGCCACCTCGCTGAAGTGAGTATAGTGAGGAACCTAGCCCTCTTGGACACACTCTCGCAGACTGCTTCCTCATGTGCAGTACTGGTATAACCTAGGAATGGCTTTGCAAGGCTTGGAAAGTGCAGGGAGAAACATGGCCTTGACTCTGGAATTTAGTTCCTCTGAGCACTACTGGAGGCCTCCCATCTGGGAAGCTAAACAGTTCCTGCAAGATAGAGGGTTGAGAATACACTCTCTTTTGATGCCTTTCTTTCCTTGAGGGAAGATATCTTTCCCTGCATTCTGTGAACTGAGAGTCACACACTGCTTGAAAAGTGCTTGCTTGGAGGTCATCTTTCAGGGGCACTTTCTCCTTGAGTCTGTGACAATAGGGAGGGGCAAACCAACTTCCAATGTCTGTTCCATCCCATTTTCCCAGCAGGAGAGGTCTAGTGAGCCTAGTTCTGTGGAAAATTCTTGGATCCTGCTGGGACACACCCTGTGTTTGAACCTGGATACCTGACCTACAGGGCACAATTCACATTTTTCTCTCAGGGGGCCCTAAAGTGGTTCGGCCTAGCAACAGCTTGAAAATCCGTCCAATTGCTCTTTTCTTACCTCTGACAGAGCTAGCTTTGCTCTACCTTTTGGGGTTTCTGAAGCAAGCGGGTGGCTCACACCTTGGAGTTTTGAGCCTGTCACTGGAATGTCACCTCACACCGTTGACCACAGTAAGGCACTCAGCCCTTTCAGACACACTCCTGCTGCCAGCTTTCTCATGGTCAGTACCGTTATGATCTAGGAATGTGTTTGTCAGACTCGGAAATTACAGGGAGACACACGGCCCTGACTCAGGAATATAGGTCCTCTCAGCAGACCTGCTGGTCTCATGTTTTAGAAGCTCAAAATTTCCTGCAAGATAGAGGTTTGAAAACACACTCTCTGTGGACGTCTTTCCTTCCTCAAAGGAAGATAGCTTTCTTCACATTCTGAGACCTGAGAGTCACACTCTGCTTGAAAAGTGCTTGCTTGCGAGTCTATTTTCAGTGGCAATATCTCCTTGAGGCTGTGACCATAAGTAGCGGCCCCACACTCACAAGGAAAGGCAAAGCAACATCCAAATGGCTGTTCCAACCAGTTTTCTCTGTAGAAGAACTCTGGGGAGCAAAGGTCTGTCTGGAAATTTCTTGAATCACGAGGGAACACATCCCCTGTGTGAACCTGAATAAAGGGCCTAGGGTGCACAATTTGTATTTATCTCTCTGGGGCCATAAAGAGGTGTGGCTAGCAATTGCTTGAAAATCCACCCAATTACTTTTTTCTTACTTCTGACAGTGCAAACTTTAGTCCACCATTCAAGATTTCTGAAGCAAGTTGATGGCTCACAACTCCTGGTCACGTGCCGATTTGCCATGGAAAGTTACCTCATCTAGGTAAGCACAGTATGGTACTCAGCACCCTCAGACACACACCTGAAGCCTGTTTTCTCATGAGCAGACCTGGCATTACTCAGAAATGTGTTTACAAAGCTCATAAAATGCTCAAAAACACACTGCCCTTGCTCTGAAATTTAGGTCCTCTGTACCAACCTAGAGGTCTCATATCTTAGTATCTAGACAGTTCCTCATATAGAGAGCCTGTTTCCTCATGGGCAGTCCTGGTATGACCAAGAAATGTATTTACAAAGCTCAAAAAGTGCAGGAAAACACATTGCCCTGACTTTGGAATTGAGGTCCTCTGGGCAAATATGGAGAATTCACATCTTTGAAGCTAGACAGTTCCTAATAGACAGATTCTTGAAAACATACTGTCTATAAATACATTTCCTTCCTCAATGGAACGTAGGTTTCCAGTATTGCATGTCCATAGAGTCACATACTGCTTGAAAACACTTGTTGGAAGTCCTTTTTCATTAGCAATTGCTCCTGATAGTGTGACCATAGGGAAGGCCACCAAACTCACAGGAAAAGGAAAAGCAACAACCAAAGGTCAGTTCCATCATGTTTTCTCTGTAGTGGAGATTCAGTGTGCCTAGGTCTGTCTGGGAAATTCTTGGATCCTGAGTGGACACATCCTAGGTGTGAACATGGACAGTGGACCTTGGTGGCAAAATTCACCTTTCTCTCTCAGTTGGCCAAAAACAGTAGAGCATAACAACTACCTGGAAATGCATTTAGCTGCTGGTTTCTTACTTCTGGCAGTGATCACTTGGTACACCCTTTGGGATTTCTGAAGCAAGTAAGCAGCTAGCAACTCGTAGCCGCTCGCCCAATTACAGTGGAATGCTACATCATCTTGGTAAGTGCAGCATGGCACCCAGCAATCTCAGAAATCTTCCTGCAGCCTGTTTTTTCTTAAGGGCACTTCTGGTATGACCTAGGAATGTGTTTACAATGCTCAGAAAGAGTTCAGTTCCGTTCAGACGCTCAGCTGTATTCGACTCTTTGGGACCCCATGAATCGAAGCACACCAGGCCTCCCTGTCCATCACCAACTCCCGGAGCTTACACAAACTCATGACCATCGAGTTGGTGATGACATCCAGCCATCTCATCCTCTGTCATCCTCTTCTCCTCCTGCCCCCAAGCCCTCCCAGCATCAGGGTCTTTTCCAATGAGTCAACTCTTCACATCAGGTGGCCAAAGTACTGGAGTTTCAGTTTCAGCATCAGTCTTTCCAATGAACACCCAGGACTGATCTCCTTTAGGATGGACTGGTTGGATGTCCTTGCAGTCCAAGGGACTCTCAAGAGTCTTCTCCAACACCACAGTTCAAAAGCATCAATTCTTCAGTGCTCAGCTTTCTTCACAGTCCAACTCGTACATCCATACATGACCACTGGATAAACCATAGCCTTGACCAGATGGAGCTTTGTTGGCAAAGAAATGTCTCCACTTTTTAATATGCTATCTAGGTTGGTCTTAACCCTTCCAAGAAGTAAGCATCTTCTAATTTCATGGCTGCAATCACCATCTGCAGTGATTTTGGAGCCCCCCAAAATAAAGTATGACACTGTTTCTACTGTTTCCCAATCTCTTTCTCATGAAGTGATGGGACCAGATGCCATGATCTTAGTTTTCTGAATATTGAGCTGTAAGCCAACTTTTTCACTCTCCTCTTTCACTTTCATCAAGAGGTTTTTTAGTTCCTCTTCACTTTCTGCCATAAGGGTGGTATCATATGCATATCTGAGGTTACTGATGCTTTTCCTGGCAGTCTTGATTCCAGCTTGTGCTTCTTCCAACCCAGTGTTTCTCATGATGTACTCGGCATATAAGTTAAATAAGCAGGGAGACAATATACAGCCTTGACATACTCCTTTTCCTATTTGGAACCAATCTGTTGTTCCATGTCCAGTTCTAACTGTTGCTTCCTGACTTGCACATAGGTTTCTCAAGAGACAGGTCAGGTGGTCTGGTAGTCCCATCTCTTTCAGAATTTTCCACAGTTTATTGTGATACACACAATCAAAGGCTTTGTCGTAGTCAATATAGCAGAAATATATGTTTTCTGGGACTCTCTTGCTTTTTCAATGATCCAGCAGATGTTGGCAGTTTGATCTCTGGTTCCTCTGCCTTTTCTAAAACCAGCTTGAACATCTGGAAGTTCACGGCTCATGTATTGCTGAAGCCTGGCTTGGAGAATTTTGAGCATTACTTTACTAGCGTGTGAGATGAGTGCAATTGTGCAGTAGTTTGAGCATTCTTTGTTATTGCCTTTCTTTGGAATTGGAATGAAAACTGATCTTTTCCAGTCATGTGGCCACTGCTGAGTTTTCCAAATTTGCTGACCTATTGAGTACAGCACTTTCACAGCATCATCTTTTAGGATTTGAAATAGCTTAACTGGAATTCCATCACCTCCACTAGTTTTGTTTGTAGTGATGCTTTCTAAGGCCCACTTGACCTCACATTCCAGGATGTCTGGCTCTAGGTGACTGATCACGCCATCATAATTATCTGGGTCATGAAGATCTTTTTTTGTACAGTTGTTCTGTGTATTCTTGCCACCTCTTCTTAACAGCTTCTGCTTCTGTTAGATGCATAGCATTTCTGTCCTTTATTGAACCCAATCTTCGCATGGAATGTTCCTTTGGTATCTCTAATTTTCTTGAAGAGATCTCTAGTCTTTCCCATTCTGTTGTTGTTCTCCATTTCTTTGCATTGATCAGAGTAAGGCTTTCTTATCTCTCCTTGCTATTCTTTGGAACTCGGCATTCAAATGGTGCAGGCTGTGACGGACCATGCAGAAGCATGGCCATGAGGAGCTATCTCTCGCCCAAGGTCAGAGGTAGTCGCTGAGGGGAGCCACCCCATGTCCGAGACCAGGGGCAGCGGCCGAGAGGAGCTACCTCATGCCTGAGGTCAGGGGAGGTGGCTGAGATGAGCTACCCCATGCCCAAGGTCAGGGGCTGTGGCCAAGAGGAGCAATCCCACGTCCACAGAGCAGCAGCTGCACAGGTGCAGGAGGACCGAGAGGAGCTACTCCACATTCAAGGTCAGGAGGGGCGGCCTGAGGAGATACCCATTGTCCAAGGTAAGGAGGAGTGGCTGTGCTTTGCTGGAGCAGCTGTAAAGAGATACCCCACGTCCAAGGTAAGAGAAACTCAAATAAGATGGTAGGTGTTGTGAGAGGGCATCAAAGGGCAGACACTGAAATCATAATCACAGAAAACTAGCCAATCTGATCACATGGACCATAACCTTGTCTAACTCAATGAAACTAAGCCATGACGTGTGGAGCCACCCAAGACGGACGGGTCATGGTGGACAGGTCTGACAGAATGTAGTCCACTGGAGAAGGGAATGGCAAACCACTTCAGTATTCTTGCCTTGAGGACCCCATGAACAGTATGAAAAGGCAAAATGATAGGATACTGAAAGAGGAACTCCCCAGGTCGGTAGGTGTCCAATATCCTACTGGAGCTCAGTGGAGAAATAACTCCAGAAAGAATGAAGGGATGGAGCCAAAGCAAAAACAGTACCCAGTTGTGGATGTGACTGGTGATAGAAGCAAGGTCCAATGCTGTAAAGAGCAATATCGCATAGGAACCTGGAATGTTAGGTCCTTGAATCAAGGCAAATTGGAAGTGGTCAAACAGGATGTGGCAAGAGTGAATGTCGACATTCTAGGAATCAGCAAATTATAATGGACAGGAATGGGTGAATTTAACTCAGATGACCATTATATCTACTACTGTGGGCAGGAACCGCTTAAAAGAAATGGAGTAGCCATCATGGTCAACAATCGAGTCCAAAATATGGTACTTGGATGCAATCTCAGAAAGTGTAGGGAAATACAATGCTCTGACTCTGGAATTTGGGTCCTCAGGGCAAACCTGGAAGTCTCACATCTTTGAGTCTATACAGTTTGTGATACACAGAGGCCTGATAAAACACTCTCTGTTGATGCCTTACCTTCCTGGATGGAACATAATTTTCCCAGCTTTTTGTGTGCTCAGAGTCACAAACTGCTTGAAAAGGCTTGCTAGAAGTAATTTTTCAGTAGCAACTTCCCCTGATGTTGTGACCTTAGGGAAGACCGCCGCACCCACAGGAAAAGGCAAAGGATCATCCAGACGTCTGCTCAATCACGTTTTCTTGATAGGAGCAATCCATTCAACCTAACTGTCTAGAATGCTCATGGATACTGTTCCTACACACCCTATGTTTGAACCTGGATACTGGACCTTGGCAGCAAAATTTCCATTGTTTTCTCAGTTGGCCCTAAAACGGTTAAACCTAGTTACTGCCTGAAAATGCATCTACTTGCTGTTTTCTTACTTCTGACAGTGATAGTGTTGGTGCACCCTTTGGGATTTATGAATCAAGCAGGAGGCTCTCCACTCCAAGCCACTGGCCCCTTTCCAGGGAGATGTCATCTCATCTAGGTTAGCACAATATGTCACCCAGCACTCTGAGACACACTCTTGCAGCATGAATTTTATGGTCAGATCTGGTTTGACCTAGGAATGTGTTTACAAATCTCAGAAAGTGGTGGGAAACACACTGCCCTGACTCTGGTATTTAGGTCCTCTGGGAAACTTGGAGGACTCACATGTTTGAATCTAGACAGTTCATGACAGGTAGAGGCCTGATAACATATTCTCTCGAGATGCCTTTCCTTCCTCAAAGGAATATAGCTTTCTCAACATTCTGTGTGCTGAGTGTCACACACTCCTTGAAAACGCTTGTTGGAGGTCATTTTTCATTAGCAATTTCCCCTGGAGGTGTGACTGTAGGGAAGGCGCCACACTCACAGGTAAGTTCAAAAGCACTTCCAAACATCTGTTTAATCACGTTTTCTTGGTGGGGCCATTCATCAATGTAAGTCTATTTAGAAAATCCGTGGACACTGCGGGGAAACACCTATGTTTGAATCTGGATACCAGACATTGGTGTTAAAATATGTATTTTTCTCTCACTTGGCCCTAAAAGAGTGCCGCCGAGCAACTGCTTGAAATTCCATCTGAATGTTGTTTTCTTCCTTCTGACAATGCTAGCTTTGGTTCACCCTTTGGGATTTTTGAAGCATGTGAATGACTAGCTGCAGGCCCATTTCCAGTGGAATGACACCTCATCTATGTGACCACAGTATTTCACCCAGCACAGTCTGATACACTCCCTCAGCATCCTTCCTTAGGAGCAGACCTGGTATGCCCTAGGAATGCATTTAGAAGTCTCAGAAAGTGCAGCAAGACACACTGTCCTGACTCTGGAACTTAGGTCCTTTAATCAGGCCTGAGCTCTCACATCTTAGAAGCTGAACAGTTCCTGCTATAAAAAACACACTCTCTGTTGATGCCTTTCCTTCAGTGAAGGAACATAACTTTCCCAATGTACTGTGTGCTGAGAGTCACACACTGCTTGAAAACATTTGCTTGGAGTTCATTTTTCAGTGGCAATTTCCCCTGAGACTGTGACAGTAGGGAAGCGCCCACAATCACAAGACAAGCAAGCATCCAAATACCTGTTCCATCACGTTTTCTCTGTTAGAGAGGTCCAGTGAACCCAGGTCTATCTGGAAAAGTTTGGATCCTGTGGGGTCACATCCTGAGTGTGAACCTGAATACAGGACAAAATTCACCTTTTTCTCTCAGTTGGCACTAAAATGGTTTGGCATAGACACTGCTTAAATATCCATCCAGTACTTGTTTTCTTATTTCTGACAGTGACAGATATGGTTCACCCATGTAATTTCTGAAGCAAGCAGTCTGCTTGCCACTTCTATCTGGTGGTCCCTTTCCTGTGAAATGTCACATAATATAGGTAGCACCACATGGCACCCAGCTCTCTCAGACACACTCTGACAGCCTGTTTCCTCCTTGGCAGTCCTGGTATGACCTAGGAATGTATTTACAAGGCTCAGAGATTGTATGGAAACATATCCCCTGACTCGGGATGTTAGTTCATCTGGGCAAGACTGGAGGTCTCACGTCTTACAATCTAGACAGTTCCTAATAGATAGAGGCCTGGAAACACACTCTCTGGTGACGCCTTTCCTTACTCAAAGGGCCATTGCTTTCCCAACATTTTAGGGCCAACCTAGAGGAAAATGCGAAATTTGCCACCAAGGTCCATTACCCAGGTTCACACGCAGGATGTGTTCCCACAGCACTGAAGAATTTTCAAGACAGACCTAGGCTAACCTTAACCCTAACCCTAACCCTAGGATCTCTCCTACAGAGAAACATGATGGAACAGACGTTTGGATGATGTTTTGCCTTTTCCTGTGAGTGTGGTGGACTTCCCTATGGTCAAACCATCAAGGGAAATTGCTACTGAAAAACAACTTCCAGGCAAGCATTTTCAAGCAGTATGTGACTCTCAGCACACAGAATGCTGGGAAAGCTACGTTCATTTGAGGAAGGAAAGGCATCAATAGAGAGTGTGTTTTCAGGCCTCTATCTATCAGGATCTGTCTATATTCTAAGATGTGAGATCTCCAGGCTTGTCCAGAGGACCCATCTTCCAGAGTCTGGGCAGTGTTTCCCTGCAAATTTTGAGCCTTGTAAGCACATTCCAAGATCACTCAGGAATGTCCATGATGAAACAGGCGATGGAAGAGTGTCCGTGTGTGCTGTGTGTCATTCTGCCCTTACCAAATGAACTGACATTCCACTGGAAATGGGCCAGGGACTAGGAGTTATGAACCGCCTGTTGCTTCAGAAATCCAGAAAGCTGGTACAAAGCTATCATTGTCAGAAGTAAGAAAACAGATATTAAATGAACTTTCAAGCAGTTGTTAGGCCACAACGTTTTAAGCCCAATGGAGAGGATAATGCAAATTTTGCCACCAAGATCTGCTATCAAGATTCACATTCATGATGTGTCCCTGCAGTATCCAAGAATTTTCCAGATAGGACTAGGCTCACTATATCTCACCTACAGAGCAAACGTGATGGAACAGACATTTGAATGTGGTTCCCTTTTACTGTGTTTGTGGGGCTTTCCCTCCAGTCACATCTTCAGGGGAAATTCTTAGTGATAAATGACCTCCAAGCAAGTGTGTGACACTCAGGAAGCAGAATGTTGGGAAAACAATGTTCCTTCAAGGAAAGACAGGCATCAGCAGAGAATGAATTTTCAGTCCTTTATCTATCAAGAATTGTCTAGATTTCTAAGATGTGAGACCTCCAGTCTTACCCTGAGGACCTAACTTGCAGAGTCAGGGCAGTGTGTTTCCCTGCACTAACCCAGGCTTTTAACCACCTTCCTACATCATCCCAGAACTGCCCATGAGGAAACAGGCTGCAGGAATGTGTTCAGACTGCAGGGTGCCATGCTGTTGTTACCCAGGTGAGGTGACATTCCATTGCAAATAGGCCATCAGCAGCACTTGCGAGCTGCCTTCTTGCTTCTGAAATCCCAAAGGTGGGTCAAAAGTGACCACTGTTAGAAATTAAAAAAAAAAAAAGCAATTGTATGGATTTTCTAGCAGTTGCAAATTTGACCGTCAAGTTCCGGTATCCACTGTCAGACTCAGGAGGTGTCTCTGCTGTATCTACCCATATTTCACAAAGACCTAGGCTCACTGGCTGCTCTGATAGAGAAAATGTGATGGAACAGATGTTTGGATCTTGGATTGCCTTACCCTGTGAGTGTAGAGGACATCCTTACTGTCACAACATCACAAGAAATTGCTACTGAAAAATGACCTGCAAGCAAACGGTTTCAAGCAATGTGTGACTCTCAGTTCACAGAATACTGGGAAAGTACTGTTTCTTCGAGGAAGGAAGGGTATCAACAGAGAGTGTGTTTTCAGGGCTCTATCTATGAAGAACTGTCTTGATTCTAACAAGAGCCCTCCAGCCTTCCCAGAGAACGGAACTTCCAGAGTCAGGGCAGTGTCTTCCTTGCCCTTTTAATGCTTTGTAAACATATTCCTAGGTCACACTGGGACTGTCCATGAGGACACAGACTGTGGGCGTGTGTCTGAGTATACAGAGGGGCCATTATGTGCTTACTTAGATAAGGTGACATTCCACTGGAAATAGGCCCATGACTAGGAGTGGTGATCTCCTTGCTTGCTTCAGAAATCCCAAAGGGTGAACCAAAGTTATTGCTCTTCAGAGTAAGAAAACAGCAATTAGACGGATTTTCAAGCAGGTGCCAGGCCACACAGTTTTAGGACAAACCGAAAGAGAAATGTGAATTGTGCCACCAGTTCCAGTATCCAGGTTCACACTTAGGATGTGGTCCTGCAGTATACACGATTTTCCAGACAGACCTAGGCTCTCTGGATCACTCCTAGAGACAAAATGTGATGCAACAGAAGTTTGGATGTTGGTTTGCCTTTTCCAGTGAGTGTGGGGGCCTTCCCTAAGGTTACACTGTCAGAGGAAGTTTCTACTGAAAAATGACCTCCAAAGAGCGTTCTCAAGCAGTGTGTGATCCCCAGCACAGAGAATGCAGGGAAAAGTATGTTTCTTCAAGGAAGAAAAGGCATCAACAGAGAGTGTGTTATTAGGCCTATATCTATTAGTAACTGTCTAGAATCTAACATTGACCTCCAGGCTTGTCCAGGGGACCTAACTACCAGAGTCAAGGCGCTATTTTTCCTACACCTTCCAAGCCTCCCAAAGACATCCTAGCTCATATAGGGATGGCTCATGAGGAAACAGACTGTAGGAGAGTGTCTGAGATTGTATGGTACCAATACTGTGCTTACCTAGATGAGATGACATTCCTCTGGGAATGGGCCAGAGGGTAGGAGTGGTGAGTCGCCTGCTTGATTCAGAAATCCCAAAGGATGGACCAAAGCTATCATTGTCAGAAGGAAGAAAACAGCAATTGGATGGATTTCCAAGCAGTTGCAAGGCCGTAGCATTTTCCCAAATCAAGAGAAAAAATATTATTTTTGCCCCAAAAATCCGGTATCCATGTCCAGACTCAGGATGTCTCCATGCAGTATCCACAAAGTTTCCAGACAGAACTAGTCTCAGTGGATCGATCCTACTGAGAAAATGTGATGGGACAGACGTTTGAATGCTAATTTGTCTTTCTCTAAAAATGGAGAGTGCGGCATCCCCATGGTCACACCATCAGGGGAAAGTGCTACTGAAAAATGACCTCCATGCCAGCATATTCAAGCCGTGTGTGTCTCTCTGCACACAAAATGTTTGGAAAGTTATGTTCCTTCAAGAAAAGAAATGCATCAACAGAGAGTGCTTTCAGCCCTCTATCTATCAGGAGCTGTCTACATTCTAAGTCGTGAGACCTTCAGTCTTTCCTAGGGATCCTAACACCCAGAGTCAGGGCAGTGTGTTTCCATGAACTTTTCAAGCCTTGTAAACACTTTCCAAGTATATACTGGGACTGCTCCTGAAGAAACAGGCTGCACGAGTGTATCCGAGTGTGTTGGGCAGCATACTGTGCTTACCTGCATGAGGTGCCAGTACAATGGAAATCAGTTAGTGGCTGGAGTGGTGAGCAACCTGCTTGCTTCAGAAATTCCAAAGGGTGGACAAATCTATCACTGTCAAAAGTAAGAAAACAGCAATTGGATGGATTTTCAAGGATTTGCTACACTGCACCATTTTAGAACCAATGTGGTCCCAAAATGAGTGTGGGAGATGAAAATGAGAATTTTGCCACCAAGTTCATATATACAAGTTCACACTCATGATGTGTCCCCACAATACCCACGAATTCTCCAGACAGACCTAGGCTCACTTGATCGCACCTAAAGACAAAATGTTATGGAGTACACGTTTGGATGTTGGTTTGCCTTTCCCAGTGAGTGTGGGAGCCTTCCCTACCATTGCACCTTCAGGGGAATTTTCTACTGACCAATGGCCTACAAGCAAGTGTTTTCAAGCACCGTGTGTCTCTCAGCACACAGAATGTTGGGAAAGCTATGTTCCTTCGAGGACGGAAAGGCATCCATACGGAGTGTATTTTTAGGCCTCTATCTATCAGGAACTGTCTAGAACTCAAGGCATGAGACTTCAAGACTTTCCCAGGGTCCTAACTTCCAGAGTTAGGGTACTGTGTTTCCCTGCACCTTCCAAGGCTTTAAACACATTCCTTATTCAAACTGGGCCTGCCCATGAGGAAACAGGATGCAGGAGTATGTCTGAGAGGGCTGGGTGCCATACAGTGCTTAACTAGATGAGGTGACATTACACTGGAAATGGGCCAGCAGATAGGAGTAGTGAGCCGCCTGCTTGCTTTAGAAACCTCAAAGGTTTGACCAATGTTATCACTGTCATTATTAGGAAGAGACCAATTGGATGAATCTTCAGGCAGTTGCTGAGGCCGCACTCTTTTAGATCCAACCGACAAAATTTGCTAATTTTGCCAACAGATTCAAGGATGCAGATTCACACTCAGTATGTGTCCCTGTAGTATCCAAGAATTTTCCAGACAGGCAGAGGATCATTGGATCTCTCCTAAAGAGAAAACTTTATAGAATAGACATTTGGTTGGTTGTTTTCTTTTTCCTGTGAGTTTGGGGGTCTTCCCTACAGTAACACAGTCATGGGAAATTGTTACTGAAAAATCACCTTCAAGCAAGGATTTTCAACCAGTGTGTTACTCTCATCACACAGAAATCTGGGATAACTATGTTACTTAAATGCATGAAAGACATAAAAGTGGGTGTTTTTCAGGCATCTATCTGTCAGGAACTATCTAAAGTCTAAGATGTGAGAACTCCAGGTTTGCACACAGGGCCTAATTTCCAAAGTCATAGCCAGTATATTTCATTGCACTTTCAGAGCCTTATGAACACATTCCTGGCTCCTATTTGGTCTGATTCAGAGGAAACTGACTGTGAAATTATCTAAGATTGCTGAGAGCCATACTGTTGTTACCTAGATTATTTGACATTTTAATGGAAATGATCCAGCTCGATGGGGTTGCAAGCCACCTGCTTGTGTCAGAAACCTGAAAGATTTGACCAAACCTATTGATGTCAGAAGTAGGAAAATATCAATTGGATGGATTTTCAGGCAGCTGCCAGCGCACATCCTGTTAGTGCCAAAAGAGAGACAATGCTAATTTTGCCAAGAAGGTCAAATATTCAGGTTCACAGTCAGTATGTTTCCCTTGCAGTATCCAAGAAATTTCCAGAGAGACCTGGGGCCATTGGATCCTTCTGACAGAGAAAAATTGATGGAAGAGACATTTTGATGTTTGCTTGCTTTTCCCTGTGAGTGTGGGAGCCTTCCCTAGTGTAACACACGTGAGGGGAAATTTTTACTTAAAAATGACTTCCAGGCAAGGGTTTCCACTTAGCGGGTTACTCTCAGCAAACAGAATGCTGGGACACCTGTGTTCACTCGTGGAATGAGCGGCAATGAATAGGGTGCTTTTCAGGCATCTCTCTATCCATGACTGCTGTCTGGATTCTAAGATGTGAGAAGACCACGCTTCCACAGATGCCCTCAATTCCAGAGACACAGCCAGTAAGTTTCCCTGAACTTTCCATGGTTCATGAGCACAGTACTCTATCTTACTGGGACACACCATGAGGAGAGAGTCTGGAGGAGTGTGTCTGACACAGCTGAGTGCCATACTGTTTCTAAGTAGTTTAATTGGCATTCCAATGGAAATGATCTTGCCACAAGGAGTTGCACGCTGCCTGCTTGCTTCAGCAATTCCAGTGTTTTGACCAAAGCTATTGCTGTCGTTAGTGGGAAAAGAGCAAGTGTACTGATTTTCAAGGAGTTGCTAAACCCCAGCCTACTGTGGCCAACACAGAGAAAATTCTAATTTGCCAACAAGGTCCAGAATCCAGGTTCACACTGAGCATGTGTCCAAGCACTGTCCAAGAATTTTCCAGACAGACTTAGGATCACTGGATCCCTCCTACAGGGGACTTCACGGAACAGATGTTTTGACATTTGTTTACTTTTCTCTGTCAGTGTGGGGGCATTTCCCATGGTAACACAGGGGAGGGGAAATTGTTACTTCAAAATGACTTCCAGGCAAGAATTTCCAAGCAGTCTGTCACTCTCAGCAAACATAATGCTGTGAAATCTGTGTTTCTTTGAGGAATGAAAGGCAAAAAATAAAAAGGAGTGTATTTCAGACATCTATCAGAAACTGTCTAGATTCTAAAATGTTAAAACTCCAGATTTGCACAGAGCACCTAATTTTCAGAGTCACAGCCAGTATGTTTGCTCACATTTCTGATACTAGCGAACCCATTCCTAGGTCATCCTGGGACTGTCTATGAAGAAACAGGCTGTAGGAGTGTGTCTGAGAGTGCTGAATGCCATCGAGTCTGGTTACCTAATGAGTTTACCTGCCATTGGAAATGATCCAGTGGCAAGGAATTGAAAGTCCCATGTTTGCTGCAGAAATCCAAGAGGTCTGACCAAAGATATTGCTGTCACAAGTAAGAAAACAGCAATTGGATGGATCTTCAGGCAGTTGCTACTCTGCACCATTTCAGGACCACCTGAAAGAAAATGCTGATTTAGCCAACAAGGTCCAGGATCCAGCTTCACACTCAGTATGTGTCCATGCACTACCCAAGCATTTTCCAGACAGACCTAGGATCACTGGATCTCTCCTACAGAGAAAACCTGATGGAACAAACGTTTGGATGCTAGTTTGCTTTTTCCCTGTGAGTGTGGGACCGTCCTGACTGTAACACAGTCAGGGGAAGTTCTTACTGAAAAATGAAGTCCAAGCAAGCATTTTAGAGCAGTGAGTTACTCTCAGCACACAGAATGCTAGGAAATCCATGTTCCTTTGATGAAAGAAAAACATAAAAGTAGAGTGTTTTTCATGCATCTGTCTATCAGGAACTGTCTAGATTGTAAGATGTCAGAACTCCAGGTTTGCACAGAGACCCTAATTTCCAGTCATAGCCAGTGTATTTTCCTGCACTTTCTGAGCCTTTTGAACACATTCCTAGCTCATATTGGGTCTGTCCCTCAAGAAAAAGGCTTAGGAAATTATATCTAAATGTGTTGAGTGTCATAATGTTGTTACCTTGATTAGTTGACAATCTATTGGAAATGATCCTGCCACAAGGTGTTGCAAGCTGCCTGTTTGCATAGAAATAGAAATAATTTGACCAAACTCATTTATGTTGTAAATAGGAAATTGTCAATTGGATGGATTCTCAGGTAGCTGTCAGCCCACACCCTTTTAATGCCAACAGAGAGAAAAGGTGAGTTTTGCCAACAAGGTTCAATATCCAGTTTCACACTCAGTATGTGTCCCTGCAGTGTCCAAGACTTTTCCAAACAGATCTAGGATCACTAGATCTCTCCTGCAGAGAAAACTTGATGGAACTTTTACTCTGAAGCAGGGTCAGTCTTGTTGAGGTGACTCCTTCCCCAAGGCCACAACTGGGAGTCCTCACACCAAGGCCATAGAAGTGGGCCCCAGAACCAAGGTCACCTGTGAATCGGACTGGGCCCCCTTTGCAACTGTTGCCAAAAGCACCTGATCATCGCTAATGAGCTTCCTGACTCCCTACCAGGCAAGGATGCCCACTCCAGTAAACACCCTATGGTACCCCACCCAATCACCTAATATCAACCTTCCAGTAGGAATTTTCTTTGCCTTGAAACTGTAAAAATTGGCTCTTAACCCAGGAAATCAGTCAACTTTCCCTAGTCTGTCAGGTGGTTGGCCCCCTGAGCCCACAGTGCCCACTTTATCTCTGCTCTTTGTTCTTAATACAAACTCACTCCCTTCTGAAATGCTCTATGTCTGAACATTCTTTTCCAACTCGTACTCAGACGGCCTCAACAAGCCTCCCATCACCAGAGCCACTTTCCTAGATCACACTCACCACTTGCTTGTCCACTCCCAACTCAGAGCAGAAAGGCCCCCTCAGCCTGGTCCTTCCCTCTCACTTCCCGTGCCTGGTCGCCAGGGGCTCACACCGTCCCTGGGCAGGCTGTCTTCTGTGTCCTGCAGAGGCCTCTGTGGTGTCAGGTGAAGAAACAAGAGGCACCCATGAAACCTCCCACCCCAGCACAGCAACCAGTACCCACCTACTGAACTCTTCACTCTGGATGGGCCTGGGGGTGTTTCAGGGAACGTCCCCCAACATGTCCTTGTTCTCATCTAATTCCAGCACTGCCCACGTGAGAGTCACTAAGCTAATCTGTGATAACTGCACAGAGAGAATACTTGTTCACTCGCCCCTCCCAGGATACATGGTTCTTATGGGCAGGTGCCTCCCAGGATATGGGGCTCACCTGGGCAGGTATCCTGCAGGGCTCAGCACCCAGGAGCTGTTCACAGAGCCCTCACTGCAAAGAGCCCCCAGCTCCTCTGTTGGACAGATCTGACCTTGAGACCCTCAGAGGAGGACCTGAGGTAACATACAGCAGCTTCAGGATAGTTTTGTGACCTTGGGCTTCACTGGTTGCAGCCTCCTTCCAGCAGGTTTTCCAGAGGGTCCCATAGCACCTGGGCACTGAGTCTGTCTCCACCCACCACCCATCCTCTCCCTGACCCCTGGGTCCCTCTCATTAGAAGAAGGCCTTCCTGAAATCCTCTCCCACTTATAGGTCAGATAAGAAGATGAGAAAACAAGTCAGAGCAGCAGCCCCATATCCATCCTGACCCAAAGGACCCACACCTGTTCCTGGAACCCTGGCCAGGACAACGAGGCCCATTTTCTGAAACCACAAGCCCAGGTGGGCAGATTGGCTGACCTGACTGGCCTGCCCTTTGGATGTGTGCCTGGGTTGAGGTCTATATAAACCCCCTCAAGTGCCTGCAGCTGTACCTGATGCTGTCTTTCTGCTTAGATCTTGCAGGGTTGGCTTGATAAGAGAGAGTGAGGGCCCATAGTGTTTCGGGGGATTGGGTCTGTGTTGGGCTCTGCTGGACCTTCTGCAGGAGGTGCTAAGCTGTCACTTCCTAAGGATGGGCTGTGTCACCTGTTCCTGCTGTTGGAAATCTTCTCAGGCAGAAATGAGGAAGCAAGAAAACAGGCAATGGGAGCAGCACAGGAGGAGTAACTCAGGTAGGAAAGTGCAAAGCTTCCAGATCACCCAGGCCAGGACCATTCTGCCTGACCTACAGGAGCCACGTCAGTAAGCATGCTGTCGCTGGAGTGGCTCCACTTTTCTCCAGCCTGTGAGGTCTTTGCACATATTCAAGTGTTTTATCTATGAAGGGTGGATGAGGTTCAGGAATGGCTAGCCTGGGGGTCAGCCAGCATTTACTTAGAGATGACTCCGTGTAGTCTCCCAGCTTCCCACTGAGGTCCCTCCTTGGGAGGGGAGGGGGTGGGGTATGTGCAAGGGCTGCTGGCTGGCTACACATGAGTAAGTCCCCATCCCTGACCATCTTCAGAATTGCTCATCCCTGAAGCAAGTGCCCTAATTGGGCTTTCACCTGTGCAACTGGTGGCTTCTTAATTAGCAATGTGGCCATTGATATTAAATGTCCTCCATCAAGACTGAGATGTTACACCACATGTACTGGTGTAAGAACCCGGGGAGGCGTGTGCACCCAGTACCCCTAGGCACAGGCTTCAGACTTGACCCCTCAACATTCTGGAGCCCAGCCACATGCTTTAGCATTTCTGAGGGTCCAGAGCTGATTTTAAGGGTTCTGTAATCCACCCTTCATCTGCTTTAATGAGACCCACATTTCTAGGATCCTACAGAGCAGGGTCTGTGTGGCTGCTCTGTGGCTTCTCTAACATGATCACATGCTGGGTGGTTTAAAACAACAGGAGTTCATCCTCTCTCAGTCCTGGAGACCAGACACCGGAAATCAAGGTGGCACAGGGCTGAGGTCCCTCCAGAGGCTCCAGGACAGGATCATTCCCGCCTTTTCCAACTTCAGGGGCTCCAGGGGTCCCTGGGCTTGTGGCCCCCTCCCTCCCATCTCTGCCTCTGCCTTTAAGAGGCTTCCCCTTTGTGTCCTCTTTCGTCTCTTTGAAGGAGTCTGTCAGTTGGATTGAAGGTCACCCTAACCCTAGATGACCTTACCTTGCTATCCTTAACTACATCTACAAAGACTCTTTTCCCAGATACGGCCCTGTTCTGGGGGGACACATCTTTGGTGGCCACCATTTACCCCATTCTCTCTCTGTCAAATAACCCTCATTTTAGGAGATCACCACATGCCCATAAAGACGGGCACAGAGAGCGGCCACACACATGGAGAGAATGAGGCCCTTGGAGTCACCTGGAAGGGATGAAGACCTGGCTTCATCAGGTGAGGGGAATCACAGGGAGGAGAGGAGGATGGTCTTGTTTAGGCTTCAAAAAGACCACGTTGGGGTGGGATGTGAGATGCACAATGGGGGCGGGGAGCTTCATCAGGGCCTGAGGGGGAGGTTAGGCTTGGGCCAGGGCCATGGGTATAGAGGGGACTTAGTGTGGGGGTTGGTCATACACCCAGAAGGAAGAGCTCACAGTCACTGGGGCACAAGGACCTGGGAACCTGGGAGGGCTTCATCTTTCTGAACCTGAAGAGGAAACGTTAAAATTTTACATCACCTCCTGCTCCTTCTGCCTCTGTAACTCAGCTTGCTCCTTGCAAAGTCTGGATCATGTAGGTCACGCAATCTCAGAAAGTGGGGACTTAGAATACTCGGAGCTGGAGCTTATCTCCCTTGTCCTTGCCCTGGCCCCTGCAAACCTTCTTGATCATGCCTATTCATGATAATGAAGAGCCCGCCCCCCTGACACTCTCCTCACCCCAGGGGGAACTCCCCACTCTGCTGGAGCACCTGGCTGTTGGTGGCCACTGACAGCACTCTGGTCTCCTCAGGACCCAGCTTCAGGATACTCTGAGGTTCAGGTCAGGCAGATGGAATCTGGTCTTCTCAGAACCCACTGGGGCTTCAGTTTGGGGGCATTGTGGGGTTTAGTTCAGGTTGATGGAATCTGGTCTCCTCAGGACCTGCTGGGTGTTCAGCTTTGGGACATTGTGGGGTTCAGTTCAGGCTGACAGGAGATGGGTCACCACAAGACCCATGTGGTTTCAGCTTTGGGGCATTGTGGGGTTCAATTCAGGCTGATAGAATTTGATCTCCTCAGGACCTTATGGGGGTTCAGCTTTGTGACATTGTGGGGTTCAGTTCAGGCTGACAGGAGATGGGTCACCACAGGATCCATTGTATTTTGGCTTTGGGGCATTATGGGGTTTAGTTTTGGCTGATGGAATCTAGTTTCCTCAGGACCCATGATCTCCTCAGAACCCATTGGTGCTTCAGCTTTGGGACATTGTGGGGTTCAGTTGAGTCTGACGGGAGTCTGGTTTCCTCAAGATTCCTGCAACGATGTGCTGCTGAAAGAAAAAGTGAGGGAAATTGGGAAGAAGCTTCTGTGTGTGGCTGTTGCTGAAAGTCTGTCTTAAGAGGACCCAAGACTGTTAGGGCTTGATGTGGAAAGTTGTGGGATTTTAGTCAGTTTTTGTCTGTAGTATAAGATGGTGTCCTATATTGTTCCTTGGTGTGTGGTTTCCATTTTTCCCAGCACGGTTTATTGAGGGGGGTGGGGGGGGACTGTCCTTTCCCGCGTATATATTTTTAGTTCCTTTCTTGTAAATTAATTACCATGCACCTGTAGGTTTACTTCTGAGCTCTCTTGACTATTTCTGTGCCAATTCCACACGTCTTCTGGTGACTTTAGGTACATACTCTAGATTGAAGTCAGGGATAGACATGCCACCAGCCTGTTCTGCTTTCTCAGGATCCCTTTGGCTCTTCTGGTTCCTTTGTGGCTCCACACAGATGTAAAGATTGCTTTTGTTTCTGTGAAAAATGTCATTGAAATGTTGGCAGTGATTGCATGAATGTGTACGTTGCTTTGTTTAGAATGGATATTTTAATGGTATTTTCACCCATAAGCATGGGATATCTTTTAACTTGTATCCATTTAGTTTCTTTGATCATTGTCTTGTAGTTTTTAGCTTTCAGGTCTTTCAAGTCCTTGGTTAGATTTCTAGTTATGTGGGGGAGGGGATGCAATTGTAAAAGGAATTATTTTCTTAATTTCTCTTTCTGATAGTTCATTATTAGTGTAGAGAATCACAAATGATCTTGCAGTTCTGCTGACTTTCTTTTTTCTTTTTTTTGGCCCCACAGCTCGACATGTTGGATCTTAGTTCTCTGACCGAGGATCAAACCTGTACCCCCTGCAGTGGAAGTGCAGTCTTAACTACTGGACTGCCAGGCAAGTCTGTGAATTCGCTTTTTAGTTCTGACAGTTGCTTTGGTGTAGTGTTATGTGGAAAACTAGAATTAAGACATCTAATAGTTTCAGTTCCATCTGGTCATCCACAGCACCCAGGGCATGGTGTCTACTAATATACTCTTCCTATGGTGCCTTTTAATACCATGTGGACTAGTACAAGGCAATTAGCATCAAACTACTTTAGCTGAATTTAGTTAGGTTAACTCTTGGCCTCTATTGCAATGTTCGATGTCATCTCTGATTTTCTGGCATGTGACTTACATGGCTGTATTGAAAAGTAACTTACTTTCTAGTAAAATTTCAAACGTGTCTACTTTAAATAGTGGTACAAAGTTTTCTACATTCACACCAAATACCGCAATGTGTTTTACCCAAAACATGGTCACTTTACCAGGAACCAGCCCACAACCCCAAAATGGGGGATAATTATGGTTTCCACATTACAATCCTATCCATAGGACCAGTTCAACTTTCATCAGCTGCCCAAGCTTTGTGCAACTGTCTTTCTTCATTCTAATGCAGTTTTCTTTTTCTGGAGCCATCACTGGGGCTTTCCCTCATGTTAAAAACCTTCATGGATTTAAAGTGACAAGATGACTATGATCTGGGTGGCTTTTCAGTGTGGTTTCTTTCACTGAGAATGTTTTTAGTGCTTTTCCATGTTGTGCCATGTGTCATTTTTTTCACTGTGCTTACAAACATATAACAACATTTATTATTTGAGTCATTTTAAGTATGAACTTCTATAGCATTAACTGCACTCTCATTGTAAAAATTTCCCCACCATTCATCTCCAGAATCTTTCCCTTTTCCTGAAGTGACACTGTAACCATTAAATACTCATAACCCCCAATCCCTGGCCATCTTACTCTACTTGGAATTTGTCTTATATGGATATCTCATACTAGTGGAATCATAGAACATTTTTCCTTTTGTGTCAGGCTTGTTTCACTTCACCTAATGACTTGAAGTTTCATCTACATTATAGCATGTATGAGTTATCTTGTTTTTAAAGGTTGAATCAGATCCCACTGTGTATATACTACATCGTGCTTATCCAGTCATCTGTTGAACACTTGTGCTGCTGCCACCTTTTGGTTACTATGAATAATGCTGCTATGAATATGGGGTTTGAATATCTGTTTCAGTATTTGGTTTTAAATATCTTGAGTGTATAACCTGGACCGGAATTGATGGATTCTATGTTAACTCTGTGTTTAAGTTTTTGTAAAGCCCCCTACTATTTTCTGAAGCTGTGGCATTATTTTACTATATTCCTTTATATGGCAGAGTAATGCATCTCATGGATGGAACTGCCCTATTTGCTCTTCCATTCACTTGTTGGTGGACATTTTCATTGTTTTTAACTTGGATTATCAAGAACACTGCTGCTGTAAATATTGGTGTACAAGTATATATTTGAGCACCTCTTTTAAATTCTTTGGATGTATATCTAGGAGTGGAGTTACCAAAACATATGATATTTCAGTTCAGTCACTCACTCATGTCCGACTCTTTGTGACCCCGTGGACTGCAGCCCACCAGGCTCCCCTATCCATCACCAACTCCCAGAGCTTGCTCAAACTCATGTCTATCGAGTTGGTGATGCCATCAACCATCTCATCCTCTGTTATCCCCTTCTGCTCCTGCCTTCAATCTTTCCCAGCATCAGGGTCTTTTCCAATGAGTCAGTTCTTCACATTAGGTGGCCAAAGTATTGCAGTTTCAGCTTCAGCATCAGTCATTCCAATGAATAGTCAGGGTTGATTTCCCTTAGGATTGACTTGTTGGATCTCCTTGCAGTCCAAGTGATGCTCAAGAGTCTTCTCCAACACCACAGTTCCAAAGCATCACTTCTTCGGTGCTCAGTTTTCTTTGTAGTCCAGCTGTAACGTCTATACATGACTATTGGAACAACCATAGCTTTGAGTACATGGACCTTTGTTGGTAATGTCTCTGCTTTTTAATATGCTGTCTAGGTTGGTCATAACTTTTATTCCAAGGAGCAGGTGTCTTTTAATTTCATGGCTGCAGTCACCATCTTCAGTGATTTTTGACCCCCCCCCCCCAATAAATTCTGTCACCATTTCCATTGTTTTCCTATCTATTTGCCATGAAGTGATGGGGCCAGATGCCATGATCTTAGTTTTCTGAATACTGATTTTTAAGCCAACTTTTTCACTCTCCTCTTTCACTTTCATCAAGAGACTCTTTAGTTCTTCTTTGCTTTCTGCCATAAGAGTGGTGTCCTCTGTGTATCTGAAATTATTGATATTTCTCCTGGCAATTTTGATTCCAGCTTGTGCCTCATCCAGACCCGAGATTTCACATGATATACTCTGCATATAAGTTAAATAAGCAGGGTGCTGTACTCCTTTCCTGATTTGGAACCAGTCCATTGTTCCATGTCTAGTTCTAATTGTTGCTTCTTCACCTGCATACAGATTTCTCAGGAGGCAGGTAAGGCAGTCTGGTATTCCCATACCTTTCAGAATTTTCCACATTTTGTGGTGATCTGCAGAGTCAAAGGCTTTGGCATTGTTAACAAAGCAGAAGTAAATATTTTTCTGGATGTTTTTCTCTCTTGCTCTTTCAGTGATGCAACGGGTGTTGGCAATTTGATCTCTGGTCCCTCTGTCTTTTCTAAATCCAGCTTGAACATCTAGGAATTCATGGTTCACTTACTGTTGTAGCCTGGCTTGGAGAAATTTGATCATTACTTTGTTAACATGTGAGATGAGTGCAACTGTGTGGCAGTTGGAACATTCTTTGGCTTTGCCTTTCTTTGGGATTGGAATGAAAACTGACCTTTTCCAGTCTTGTGGCCACTACTGAGTGACATAATTACATTTTTATGTTTTCGAGAAAATGCTTGTTTTGGACACATTGATTGCACCATTTTACCTCTCCACAAGTAAAGTTTTGAGTTTCAATTTCGTACATTTTCGCCAACATTTGTTATTTGTCTTTATTGTTGATTTTCCTCACGTCCATCCTGAGTGCCTTATTAAGGAGGAAGTCATAATGCAGGACCCACATTTGAGGAGAGGAGAGTTAGCTTCATATACTTGATGGACAGCTGAGTCTGTATCAATTATTTAGAATCTTTCTGTGTGAGATTTTTATTCAACATTACTCATAAAACCTAATTTTTACTTTTTACCAGTTTGGACACCTGAAAATTATTTTAAACTTTTGGGAGCTTCCCTGGTGGCTCAGCCTGTAAAAGCATATGCTTGCAATGCAGGATACCTGGGTTCAATCCCTGGGTGGGGAAGATCCCCTGGAGAAGGAAATGGCAACCCACTCCAGTACTCTTGCCTGGAAAATTTCATGAATGGAGGCGCCTCATAGCTTACAGTCCATGGGGTTGCAAAGAGTCAGACACGACTGAGCAACTTCACTTTCACTTTCTTTTGGCTACAATCCAGCCAATTAGACTGCTTAGTTCATTCTAGCTTTGGCTATTGAGAGCTTTTTCCATACTCTCCTGCTTTTATTTTACATAATTCAGCTTTTATGGGGCTTTTTGGTCCTTCTTTCTCACATTTTAAGATTATGCTGCTTTACATATTTATTGTCTCAGTCCTAGTATCAGACACATATTTAAAGAGTCCTTGTCCCTTTTTGTTAGAGCATATTAATAAAAACTTGTATGTGGGAACTTAATAATCTCAGCAGACAATGCATGGAAATACACATGCATGTATCCAGACTATGCATACAGACAGTTATGAAGATTTTCACATGGAGTTATATGTTTCTGCATTAGGCTAAAGATAGTTTATAATGATGTCTCCAACCTGATCTCTTATGACACAGGTATTATAACCTTCTCCTTTTGTCTGCCTGTAACTTCCCACTCCAATGGTAAGAAACCTGGCTTCCACTACTCATCACTTATCAAATTCAGGGCTTGCTCCTTCAATAACTGATATGGTAGTTTCAGTCCTGTTAGCTACAAACCCCCGTGGAAAGAACTTACAGAGCCCATTGTTTATGTATGGTACATTTGCCTTTGGCCTGCAGATTCCATTCATTTACACAGTGAACTTAGGTCAGATAATTTTGTCCTAAGAGTGAGAGTGGCCTTTTAAAATTTTTCTTCTTCCTTTTAAATCTTTTGGCTGTGCCGCGTCATGTGGGGTTTTAGGTCCCTGACCAGGAATTGAACCCATATTTCCTGCACTGGCAACGTGGAGTCTTAACCACTGGGCCCCTAGGGAAGTCTGAAGCTTTTCATTTATTTCTCAATCTGTTATATTCTTTGTTAAATTCTGCATTCCAGTCTTTAGCACTCCATACCATAAATAAATAAATGTGAATAGGTAATAAATTACTTGTGTTCTGAAAACAGAAATCTATGTGCTTAGACAAATGCATAGTGGCAGGTATTCCTCACTAAAGTACCATGTGAAATATTTCAACCATATATTCCATAAACTCTTTATCATGTCTGTTTTACCTTTGCTAGAATGTCTTATACGATCATACAGTGTGTAGCACTTGAGGCTGGATTCCCTCACTCAGTAATGTAAGTGTTAGATTCATGCTTTCCTTTATTTTTATTTTAAATTGGCCTGTGGTTCATTCCTCTATATCTCTGAATGCTATTTTATTGCATTAGATGAGAGGAAAGATAATTTTCCCCCTAGCCTCAATGTTCTTCACTGAGATGTTCATAATGAAAGGAAGATGGATTGGAGAAAAACAATCAGAAGTTTAATATATGACATGCATACCTCCTATATAGTTGAAAGATACCTGGGAAAACTGTCACTTTCTGAAATGGTCCAAGACTTTACCTTAAATGCTATCATCAGCTAAGAATGAAAGAAGGAGGTCAAGGAATGGAAGAAGCTATTTAAGGGAGATTATTAGGTGAAGCACAGTAAACAAAGACATGGTGGTATGCAGATTAACTTCCAGGTCCATTCCATAGACCTTCTTGATATTTAGTCAAGTCATTTAGTGATATCAAGTCAGTCTTGATACTTAGTCCATTCTTGATATTTAGCCATCCTCTATTTCCTGGTCCAGACAGGGACACGTCCTTAAAGATGGAGATATGCTTAACAAATGTAAATCTACTTCATAAAATGGAATTTCGACTTGGTTTTCAAAGATCCTCCTGGGGCGGCTGTTTGTTTTTTTCTTTTGTTTTGTTTTGTTTTTTTTTAATTAATCAGTCCAAAATAACCCTTTTGTCAAATGTGCATATTTTGGGTGTGCTTTTTGTGCTCCCCTTGAAATGTGCATTCAGGGGAGGAGTGTCACCCTGGAGACTGTTGATATGTGACCCCATGGACAGGGACTGGGTTGGTCACCCTGAAGAATGTGGATATGTGACCCCAGGGGAATGGTCAGAAGGAATTCACCCTGGAGACTGTGGAATTGTGAGCCCAGTTGCAAGGCTTGGGAAGGGGTCACCGTGGAGACTGTGGATGTGTGACTCCAGATACAGTGTCTGGGAGGGATCACCCAGGGGACTGTAGATATGTGATCCTAGATATAGGGTTTGGGAGAATGTCACCCTGCAGACTGTGGACGTGTGACCCCAGGTGCATGGTCCAGTGTGTTGTGATCACCCTGGAGATTGTGGAAGCGTGACCACATGTACTGGGTCTGGGAAGTGGCGTCATCCTGGAGATGTGCACATGTGATTACAGACACAGGATATTTCAGGTGGAGTCACCTTGGAAACTGGAGGAGTGACCCCAGGTGCAGGGTCTGGGGTGAGGTTCAGTGACGTCAGGACTCTTGTCTTGTTGGGAGAGACACATCAGGATTCTCCTCGAGATGTTGCAATGCAATACGGACGCCTCTCAAGGTGAGGGGGGAGACCAAGTTTGCCTTTGCAGTTGCCAGAGCAATACTGTGACTCCTGTCAGTTTTCAAGAGGAGACAGGTTTCATCTCCTTTTGAAGCATTGAACTCCACGTGCCTCTCGTGTTGTCAAAGGGATGTGAGGCCTCCTGTCAAAATGAGGCGGGGAACTAGGGCATTCTCTAGGGTCTCCACAGGGGATTCAGACGTCCCTTCCTCTTATGAGATGAAAGACGAACCTGCATTCAAGTCACTGCAGGGAAATCCGGCCTTATTTCAAACAAGGGCATCTTGGTGTCCATTCCACGTGAGGCAGCAAACTCAGGGTCCCTCTCACATATCTATAGCTGAGAGAAGCCTCCTCTTTAGGTGTTGTTTAAACCTGGCATTCCTCTTGAGACAAAGCCAGGAAATCAGGTCTCATCTCGAGATGATTTGAGGTACACGGAGCTGTTTTCTAGTTGCTGTGCTGAACAGGGTGTTCCTCTATACTTAGGACAGTGTTTTCGGGGAATCTCTGGAGTTGCCTAAAGGAAGTCAAGCCACATGTCGTGTTTGATGGGGAACGCCAGATGGCTCTGGAGCCAATGAAGGGGAATCTGGCCTCATCTTGAGTTGATTTGGAGTACACGGAGTGCTTTCATGTTGCTGCGGGGACCTCAGGGTCCCTCTAGACTTGTATCAGTGTTCTTGGGGACTCTCTAGAGTTCCATCAAGGACGTCAAGGCTCCTTTCATGTTTGATGGGGAACACGGACTTGCTCTGCACTCAATGCAGGGGAATCTGATCTCATCTCTCATCGAGTGGGAAGTCTCATGGTTTTTCTCGAGTTGCGGAGGGAACCTGGGGTATATTCTCGAGTGACGACAGGGATGGACTCTTAAAACTCCTGTTTGTTCAATGATGTCAGGACGCCTGTCTAGTTGTGAGGGTCACCTCGGGATTCTCCTCGAAACTTGGTTGGACAATAGGGATGCCTCTCGAGATGAGTAGGGAAACCCACTGTCACTTTCAAGTTGTTACAGGAATACTGGGATTCCTGTCAATTTTCAAGAGGAGTCAGTCATCGTCTACTTTTGAAGCATTGAACTCCGTGTTCCTCTCGAGTTGTCAAAGGGATGTGAGACCTCCTGTGGAAATGAGGTGGGGAACTAGGGCTTTCTCTAGGGTCTCCACAGGGGATTCAGACATCCCTTCATCTTTTGAGATGAAAGACAAGCCTGCATTCATGTCACTGCAGGGAAATCCGGCCTTATGTCGAGTCACGGCATCTCGGTGTCCATTCCACTTGAGGCAGCAAACTCAGGGTCCCTCTCACGTACCTATAGCTGAGAGAAGCTTCCCCGTGAGGGGGTTCTGGAAAGTTGGCATTCCTCTTGATTCGAAGCCAGGGAATCAACTCTCATCTCGAGATGATTTGAGGTACACGGAGCTGTTTTCTAATTGCTGTGCTGAACGTGGTGTTCCTCTATACTTAGGACAGTGTTTTCAGGGAATCTCTGGAGTTGCCTAAAGGAAGTCAAGCCACTTGTCGTGTTTGATGGGGAACGCCGGATGGCTCTGGAGCCAATGTAGTGTAATCTGGCCTCATCTCACGTTGATTTGCAGTACACTGAGCACTTTCATGTTGCTGCGGTGACCTCAGGGTCACTCTAGACTTGTATCAGTGTTCTTGGGGACTCTCTGGAGTTCCATCAAGGAAGTCAAGGCTCCTTTCATGTTTGATGGTGCACATGGAATTGCTCTGCACGCAATGCAGGGGAATTTGATCTCATCTCTCTTCGAGTGGAAAGTCTCATGGACTTTCTCGCGTTGCGGAAGGAACCTGGGTTATATTCTCTAGTGACGAAGGGGATGGCCCCTCATAATGCGTGTTTGTTCAGCGACATCAGGCCTCCAGTCTTGTTGCGAGGGACAACTCGAGATTCACTTCGAGACTTGGCAAGTCAATAAGGAGGACACCTCTCGAGGTGAGGCGGGAGACCCAGTGTCCTTTCAAGTTGCCACAGGGATACTGGGATTCCTGTCAATTTTCAAGAGGACTCAGTCATCGTCTACTTTTGAAGCATTGAATTCCACTTTCCATTCGTGTTGTCAAAGGGATGTGAGGCCACATGTCAAGATGAGGTGGGGAAATAGGGCTTTCTATAGGGTCTTCAAGGGGATTCAGGAATCCCTTCATCTGATGAGATGAAAGACGAGCCTGCATTCAAGTCACTGCAGGGAATTCCGGCCTTATTTCGAGTCAGGGCATCTCGGTGTCCATTTCACTTGAGGCAGCAAACTGAGGGTCCCTCTCACATACCTAGAGCTGAGAAAAGCCTCCGCTTGAGCTGCTGTGGAAAGTGGGCATTCCTCTTGATTCGAAGCCAGGAAATCAGCTCTCATCTCGAAATGATTTGGGGTACACGGAGCTTTTCTCGAGTTGCTGTGCTGAACTTGGTGTTCTTCTATACTTGGGACGGTGTTCTCGGGGAATCTCTGGAGTTGCCTAAAAGAAGTCAAGCCACTTGTCCTGCTTGATGAGGAATGCTGGATTGCTCTAGAGCCAATGCAGGGAAATCAGGCCTCACCTCAAGTTGATTTGAGGTAAACGGGGATATTTCGTGTTGCTGCGTTGACCTCAGGGTCCCACTAGACATGTGACAGAGTTATTGGGGACTATGTGGAGTTTCATCTAGGAAGTCAAGGCTCCTTTCGTGTTTGATGGGGAACACCGACTTGCTTTGCATGCAATGCAGGGGAATCAGGCCTCGTCTCACGGCGAGGGGGAATTCTCATGGTTTTCTCGAGTTGTGGCGGGAAACTGGGTTATATTCTCGAGTTACAGCTGGGATGGCCCTTCAAAACTTGTGTTGGTTCAGTGATATCAGGACTCCTGTCTAGTTGTGAGGGACACATCGAGATTCTCCTCGAAGCTTGGCAGGGCAATAGGGACGCCTCTCAATGTGAGAGGGGCAACCCAAGGTCCTTTCCAGTTGCCACAGGAATTTTGGGATTCCTATCAATTTTCAAGAGGAGGGAGCGATACTCCCCTTTTGAAGCATTTAAATCCACGTGCCTCTCGAGTTTCAAAAGGATGTGAGGACTCCTGTTGAGATGAGCCGGGGAACTAGGGCTGTCTCTAGGGTCTCCACAGGGGATTCAGACATCCCTTCATCCTGTTTGATGAAAGACGAGCCTGCATTCAAGTCACTCCAGGTAATTCCGGCCTTATTATGAGTCAGGGCATCTCGGTGTTCATTCCACTTGAGGCAGCAAACTCAGGGTCCCTCTCACATACATATACCTGACAGAAGCCTCCTCGTCAGGTGCTTGTGTAAAGTTGACATCCCTCTTGAGTCAAAGCCAGGGAATCAGCTCTCATCTCGAGATGATTTGGGGTACACAGAGCTTTTCTCGAGTTTCTGTGCTGAACTTGGTGTTCCTCTAGTCTTGAGATGGTAGTCTCGGGTAATCTCTGGAGTAGCCTAACGGAAATCAAGCCACTTTGTGTGTCTGATGGGGAACGAGTGATGTCTCTGGAGACAATGCAGGGGAATCGGGTCTCATCTCGAGTTGATTTGAAGTACACGGTGCACTTTCATGTTGCTGCAGGGGACCTCAGGGTCTCTCTAGACTTGTGACAGTGTTCCTGGGGACTCTCTGGAGTTCCATCAAGGAAGTCAAGGCTCCTTTCGTGTTTGATGGGGAACACGGACTTGCTCTGAATGCAGTCCAGGGGAATCGGGCCTCATCTTGAGTTGATTTGGAGTACACGGAGCCCTTTCATGTTGCTGCGGGGACCTCAGGGTCCCTGTAGATTTCTGACAGTGTTCTTGGGGTCTCTCTGGAGGTCCTTCAAAGAAGTAAAGTCTCCTTTCCTTTTGATTGGGAACACGGACTTAACCTGCATACATTGCATGGGAACTGGGCCTCATCTCGCGGTGAGGAGAAAGTCTCATTGTTTTTCTGGAGTTGTGGAGGGAACCTGGTTATGTTCTAGAGTTACGGCGGGGATGGCCCTTCAAAACTCATGTTTGTTCAGCAATGTGTGAACTCCTGTCTAGTTGCGAGGGACACCTTGAGATTCTTCTCAAGGCTTGGCAGGACAATAGTGACGCCTCTCGAGGTGACGGGGGAGACCCAGTGTCCTTTCAAGTTGCAACAGACATACTGGGATTCCTGTCAATTTTCAAGAGGACTCAGTCATCGTCTCCTTATGAAGCATTGAATTCCGCATTCGACTCGTGTTGTCAAAGGGATGTAAGGTCACCTGTCGAGATGAGGTGGGGAAATAGGGCTTTGTCTAGGGTCTCCACAGGGGATTCAGACATCACTTCATCTTTTGAGATGAAAGACAAGCCTGCATTCAAGTCACTGCAGGGAAATCCAGCCTTATGTCGAGTCAGGGAATCTCGGTGTCCATTCCACTTGTGGCAGCAAATTCAGGGTCCCTCTCACATACCTATAGTTGAGAAAAGCATCCGCTTGAGCTGCTTGTGGAAAGTTGGCATTCCTCTTGAGTCGAAGCCAGGGAATCAGCTCTCATCTCGAAATGTTTTGGGGTACACGGAGCTTTTCTCGAGTTGCTGTGCTGAACTTGGTGTTCCTCTAGACTGGTGGCGGTATTCTCATAGAGTCTCTGGAGTTGCCTAAAAGAAGTCAAGCGACTTGTGCTCTTTGATGAGGAATGCAGGATTGTTCTGGAGCCAATGCAGGGAAATCAGGCTTCATCTCGAGTTGATTTGTGGTACACGGGGCTCTGTCGTGTTGCTGCATTGATCTCAGGGTCCCTCTAGACTTCTGACAGAGTTCTTGGGGACTATGGAGAGTTTCATCTAGGAAGTCAAGGCTCCTTTCGTGTTTGATGGGGAACACGGACTTGCTCTGCATGCAATGCAGGGGAATCGGGCCTCATCTCACGGTGAGGGGAAAGTCTCATTGTTTTTCTGGAGCTGTGGTGTGGAACCTGGGTTATATTCTCGAGTTACGGCAGAGTTGGCCCTTCAAAACTCGTGTTTGTTCAGCGACGTCAGGACTCCTGTCTAGTTCCGAGGGACACCTTGGGATTCTTCTCGAGGCTTGGCAGGACAATTGGGATGCCTCTCGAAGTGAGGCGGGACACCAGGTTTCCCTTTGCAGTTGCCAGAGCCATACTGTGACTCCTGTCAGTTTTCAAGAGGAGTCAGGCTTCGTCTCCTTTTGAAGCATTGAACTCCGCTTGCCTCTCATGTTGTCAAAGGGATGTGAGGCCTCCTGTCGAGATGAGGCTGGGAACTAGCGTATTCTCTAGGGTCTCCACAGGGGATTCAAACATCCCTTCATCTGTGAGATGAAAGACAATCCTGCATTCAAATCACTGCAGGGACATCCGGCCTTATTTCAAGTCAGGGCATCTCGGTGTCCATTCCACTTGAGGCAGCAAACTCAGGGTCCCACTCACATACCTATAGCTGAGAGAAGCCTCCTCTTTAGGTGTTGTTTAAAGCTGGCATTCCTCTTGAGTCAAAGCCAGGGAATCAAGTCTCATCTCGAGATGATTTGAGGTACACAGAGCTGTTTTCTAGTTGCTGTGCTGAACAGGGTGTTCCTCTATACTCAGGACGTTGTTCTCGGGGAATCTCTGGAGTTGCTTAAAGGAAGTCAAGTCACTTGTCATGTTTGATGGGGAACGCCGGATGGCTCTGGAGCCAATGAAGGGGAATCTGGACTCATCTCGAGTTGATTTGGGGTACACCGAACTATTTCATGTTGCTGCGGTGACCTCAGGGTTCCTCTAGACATTTATCAGTGTTCTTGGGGACTCTCTGGAGTTCCATCAAGGAAGTCAAGGCTCCTTTCATGTTTGATGGGGAACACGGAATTGCTCTTCACTCAGTGCAGGGGAATCTGATCTCATCTCTCATCGAGCGGGAAGTCTCATGGATTTTCTCGAGTTGTGGAGGGAACCTGGGTTATATTCTCAAGTGACGATGGGGATGGCCCGTCAAAACTCGTGTTTTTTCAGCTACGTCAGGACTCCTGTCTAGTTGCGATGGACAACTCGGGATTGTCCTCGAGTCTTGGCAGGGCAATAGGGATGCCCCTCGAGGTGAGGCGGGAGACCCAGTGTCCTTTCAAGTTGCCACATGGATACTGGGACTTCTGTCAATTTTCAAGAGGACTCAATCATTGTCTACTTTTGAAGCACTGAACTCCGTGTTCTACTCGTGTTGTCAAAGGGATGTGAGGCCTCCTGTCGAGATGAGGCGGGGAACTAGGGCTTTCTCTAGGGTCTTCATAGGTGATTCAGATATCCCTTCATCTTTTGAGATGAAGGATGAGCCGGCATTCAAGTCACTGCAGGGAATTCCGGCCTTATTTCGAGTCAGGGCATCTCGGTGTCCATTCCACTTGAAGCAGCAAACTCAGGGTGCCTCTCACATACCAAGAGCTGAGAAAAGCCTCCACTTGAGCTGCTTGTGGAAAGTTGGCATTGCTCTTGTTTCAAAGCCAGGGAATCTGCTCTCATCTCGAAATGATTTGGGCTACACGGAGCTTTTCTCGAGTTGCTGTGCTGAACTTGGTGTTGCTCTAGACTTGGGATGGTGTTCTCGGGGAATCTTGGAGTTACCCAAAAGAAGTCAAGCCACTTGTGCTCTTTGATGAAGAATGCAGGATTGCTCTGGAGCCAGTGCAGGGGAATCGGGCCTCATCTCGAGTTGTTTTGTGGTACACGGTGCTCTTTCCTATTGTTGCACTGACCTCAGGGTCCCTCTAGACTTCTGACACAGTTCTTGGGGACTATGTGGAGTTTCATCTAGGAAGTCAAGGCTCCTTTCGTTTTTGATGGGGAACATGGACTTGCTCTGCATGCAATGCAGGGGAATCGCGCCTCATCTCATGGCAAGGGGGAATTCTCACGGTTTTCTTGAGCTGTGGCGGGAACCTGAGTTATGTTCTCAAGTTATGGTTGGGATGGCCCTTCAAACTCGTGTTGATTCAGTGACATTAGGACTCCTGTCTAGCTGCAAGGGACAACTCGGGATTCTATTCGAGGCTTGGTAGGGCAATAAGGATGCCTCTCGAGGTGAGGGGGGAGACCCAGGGTCCATTCCAGTTGCCACAGTAATTTGGGGATTCCTATCAATTTTCAAGAGGAGGCAGCCATGCTCTCCTTTTGAAGCATTTAAATCCATGTGCCTCTGGAGGTTTCTAAAGACTGTGAGTCCTCCTGTCGAGATGAGCCGGGGAACTAGGGTTTTCTCTAGGGTCTCCACAGGGGATTCAGACATCACTTCATCATGTGTTATGAAAGACGAGCCTGCATTAAAGTCACTGCAGGGAAATCCAACCTTATTTCGAGTCATGGCATCTGGGTAACCATTCCACTTGATGCAGCAAACTCAGGGTCCCTCTCACATTCCTAGAGCTGAAAGAAGCCTCCTCTTGAGGGGCTTGTGGAAAGTTGGCATTCCTCTTGAGTCGAAGCCAGGGAATCAGCTCTCATCTCGAGATGATTTGGGGTACATGGAACTTTTCTCGAGTTGCTGTGCTGAACTTGGTATTCCTCTTGTCTTGAGACGGTATTCTCAGGTAATCTCTGGAGTTGCCTAAAGGAAGTCAAGCCACTTGTTGTGTTTGATGGGGAATGAGTGATGGCTCTGGAGCTAATGCAGGGGAATCGGGCCTCATCTCGAGTTGATTTGAAGCACACAGTGCACTTTCATGTTGCTGTGGGGTTCTCAGGGTCCCTCTAGACTTTTCAAAGTGTTCCTGGGGACTCTCTGGATTTCCATCAAGGAAGTCAAGGCTCCTTTCGTGTTTTATGGGGAACACAGACTTGCTTTGCATGCAGTGCATGGGAAGCGGGCCTCATCTCGAGTTGATTTCAAGTACACAGTGCATTTTCATGTTGCTGCGGGGACCTCAGGGACCCTCGAAACTTGTGACAGTGTTCCTGGGGACTCTCTGGATTTCCATCAGGGAAGTCAAAGCTCCTTTCGTGTTTGATGGGGAACACAGACTTGCTCTGAACGCAGTGCAGGGGAATCGGGCCTCATCTCGAGTTGTTTTGGAGTACACAGAGCCTTTACATGTTGCTCTGTGTTCCTCTCCAGTTGTCAAAGGGATGTGAGGCCTCCTTTTAAGATGAGGCTGGGAACTAGGGTATTCTCTAGGGTCTCCACAGGGGATTCAGACATCCCTTCATCTTGTGAGATGAGAGATGAGGCTGCATTCAAGCCACTGCAGGGACACCTGGCCTTATTTTGAGTCAGGGCTTCTCAGTGTCCATGCCACTTGAGGCAGCAAACTCAGGGTCCCTCTCACATACCTATAGCTGAGAGAAGCCTCCTCTTTAGGTGTTGTTTAAAGCTGGCATTCCTCTTGAGTCAAAGCCAGGGAATCAGCGCTCATCTCGAGATGATTTGAGGTACACAGAGATGTTTTCTAGTTGCTGTGCTGAACGTGGTGTTCCTCTATACTTAGGACGGTGTTCTCGGGTAAACTCTGGAGTTGCCTAAAGGAAGACAAGCCACTTGTCGTGTTTGATGGGGAATGCTGGATGGCTCTGGAGACCATGCAGGGGAATCAGGCCTCACCTCGTGTTGATTTGAAGTACACGGAGCGCTTTCGTGTTGCTGTGGGGAACTCAATGTCCCTCTATACCAATGACAGTGTTCCTGGGGACTCTTTGGAGTTCCATCAAGGAAGTCAAGTCTCCTTTCGTGTTCATGGGGAACAGGGAATTGCTCTGCCTGCAGTGCAGGGGATTCAGGCCTCATCTCACGGCCAGGTGAAAGCCTCATGGTTTTTCTCGAGTTGCGGCAAGAACCTGGGTTATGTTTTCTAGTTACGACGAGGATGGACCTTCAAAACTTGTGTTGGATCAGCAACGTCAAGATTCCTCTCTAGTTGCGAGGGACACCTCGGAATTCTCCTCGAGGCTTGCATGGGCAATAGGGATGCCTCTCGAAGTGAGGCGAGAGACCCAGGGTTCCTGTCCAGTTGCCACAGGGATATCGTGATTCCTATCAATTTTGAAAAGGAGTCAGGCTTCGTCTCCTTTTGAAGCATTGAACTTCGAATGCCTCTCGAGTTTTCAAAGGGAAGTCAGGCCTCATGTCGAGATAAGGCAGGGAACTAGTGCTTTCTCTAGGGTCTCCACAAGGGATTTAGACATCCCTTCTTTATGTGAGATGAAAGATGAGCCTGCATTCAAGTCAATGCAGGGAAATCCGGCCTTATTTTGAATCAGGGCATCTCGATGTCCATTCCACTTGAAGCAGCAAAATCAGGTTCCCTTTCACATACATATAGCTGAGAGAAGCCTCCTCTTGAGTTGCTTGTGGAACGTTGGCATTCCTCTTGAGTCCAATCCAGGGAATCAGCTCTCATCTTGAGATGATTTGTGGTACACGGAGCTTTTGTCGAGTTGCTGTGCTGAACTTGGTGTTCCTCTAGATATGGGACGGTGCTCTCGGTTAATCTCTGGGGTTGCTAAAAGAAGTCAAGCTACTTGATCTGTTTGATGGGGAATGCACGATGGCTCTGGAGCCAATGGAGGGGAATCCGGCCTCATGTCAAGTTGATTTGTAGTACACGAAGCTCTTATGTGTTGCTGTGGTGGCCTCAGCACCTCTAGACTTGTGAGGTGCTGAAGTCCCCAGTCTTCTTGGGGACTATGTGGAATTTCATCTAGGAAGTCAAGGCTCCTTTAGTGTTTGATGGGGAACTCAGATGTGGTCTGCATGCAATGCAGGGGAATCACACCTCATCTCGAGTCGATTTGGGGTACACGATGCTCTTTTGTGTTGCTGCGGGGACCTCAGGGTCCCGCTAGACTTGTGATAGTGTTCTTGGGGACTTTCTGGAGGTCCATCAAGGAAGTCAAGGCTCCTTTTGTGTTTAATGAGGAACACAGACTTGCTCTGCACGCAGCATTGCAATCGGGCTTCATCTCGCAGCGATGGGGAAGTCTCATGGTTTTTCTTGAGTTTCAGCGGGAATCTGGGGTATGTTCTCGTATTACGGCGGGGATGGCCCTTCAAAACTCATGTTGGTTCAGCGACTTCAGGACTCATGTCTAATTGCCAGGGATACCTCGGGATTCTCCTTGAGGCTTGGCAGGGCAATAGGGACGCCTCTCGAGGTGAGACAGGAGACCCAGACTTCCTTCGCAGTTGCCAGAGGGATATTGGGATCCCTATCAATTTTCAAGGTGAGTCAGGCGTCGTCTCCTTTTGACGCCTTGAACTCTGCACTCCTCTCGAGTTGTCAAAGGGATGTGTGGCCTCCTGTCGAGATGAGTCGGGGAACAAGGGCTTTCTTTAGGGTCTCCACGGGGGATTCAGATATCCCTTCATCTTGTGAGATGAAAGACGAGCCTGCATTCACGTCACTGCAGGGAAATCCGGCCTTTTTTCGAGTCTGGGAATCTCATTGTACATTCCACTTGAGGCAGCAAGCTCAGGGTCCCACTATGATACTTATAGCTGAGAGAAGTCTCCTCTTGAGGTGCTTGTGGAAAGTTGGAATTCCCTTTGAGTCGAGTTCAGCGAATCAGCTCTCATCTCGAGATGATTTGGGGTACATGGAGCTTTTCTCGAGTTGCTCTGCAGAACTTGGTGTTCCTCTGGACTTGGAATGATGTTCTCATGGAATCTCTGGAGTTGCGTAAAGGAGGTCAAGCCACATGTTGTATTTGATGGGGAACGTGTGATGGCTCTGGACCCAATTCAGGTGAATTGGGCCTCATCTCGAGTTGATTTGGGGTACACGAGCTCTTTCATGTTGCTGCGGAGTCCGCAGGGTCCCTCTAGCTTTGTAACAGTGTTCTTGGGGACTCTCTGGAGTTCCATCAAGGAAGTCAAAACTCTTTTCAAGTATGATGGGGAACACACACATGCTCTGCATGCAATGCAGGGGAATCAGACCTCATCTCACGGCGAGGGGGATGTCTCATGGTTTTTCTCGAGTTGCGGTGGGAACCTGGGGTATGTTCTTGAGTTGCGGTGGGGATGGACCTTCAAAACTTGTGTTGGGTCAGCGACGTCAGGACACCTGTCTAGTTGCGAGGGACACCTCGGGATTCTCCTCGGGGCTTGGGAGGGCAATAGGGAAGTCTCTCGAGGTAAAGTGGAGACCCAGGGTCCCTTTCCAGTTGCCACAGAGATATTGAGATTCCTATCAATTTTCAAGAGGAGGCAGGCATCATCTACTTTTGAGGCATTGAACTCCACGTGCCTCTCAAAGTTTCAAAGGGATGTGAGGCCTCCTGTCGAGATGAGGCAGGGAACTTGGGCTTTCTCTAGGGTATCCACAGGGGATTTAGACATCCCTTCGTCTTGTGAGATGATAGACGAGACTGCATTCAAGTCACTGCAGGGAAATCCGGCCTTATTTCGAGTAAGGGCATTTCGGTGTCCATTCCACACGAGGCAGCAAACTCAGGATCCCTCTCACATACCTATAGCTCAGAGTAGCCTCCTCTTGAGGTGCTTGTGGAAAGTTTCCATTCCTCCTGTGTCATAACTCTCATCTCGAAATGTTTTGGGGTACACGGAGCTTTTGTCGAGTTGCTGTGCTGAACTTGGTGTTCCTCTAGATATGGGACGGTGCTCTCGGTGAATCTCTGGGGTTGCCTAAAGGAAGTCAGGCTATTTGCCCTGTTTAATGGGGAATGAGGGATGTCTCTGGAGTCAATGCAGGGGAATCGGGTCTCATCTAGAGTTGATTTGAGTTAAACGAGTTCTTTCGTGCTGCTGCTGTCACTTCAGGGTCCCTGCAGAACTGTGACAGTGTTCTTGGGGACTATGTGGAGTTTCATCTAGGAAGTCAAGGCTCTTTTTGTGTTTGATGGGGAACATGGACTTGCTCTGCATGCAGTGCAGGGGAATCAGGCCTCATCTCGAGTTGATTTGGAGTACATGGAGCGCTTTCATGTTGTTTCGGGGACCTCAGGGTCCCTCTAGACTTGTGAAAGTGTTCCTGGGGACTCTCTGGAGTGCCATCAAGGAAGTCAAGGCTCCTTTCCTGTTTGATGGGGAACACGGACTTGCTCTGCATGCAGTGCAGGGGAATCGGGCCTCATCTCGTGGCGAGGGGAAAGTGTCATTGTTTTTCTCGAGTTGCGGTGGGAACCTGGATTATGTTCTCGTGTTATGACGAGGATGGCCCTTCAAAACTCGGGTTGGATCAGTGATGTCAGGACTCCTGTCTAGTTGCGAGGGACACCTCGGGATTCTCCTCGGGGCTTGGGAGGGCAATAGGGACGCCTCTCAAGGTGAGAGGGGAAACCCAGGTTCCATTTGCAGTGGCCACAGGAATTTTGGGATTCCTATCATTTTTCAAGAAGAGTCAGCCATCGTCTCCTTTTGAAGCATTTAACTCGGTGTGCCTCTCGAGTTTTCACAGGGATGTGAGGTCTCATGTTGGGATGAGGCCAGGAACTAGGGCTTTCTCTAGGGTCACCACAGGGGATTCAGACATCCCTTCATCTCGTGAGATGAAAGACGAGCCTGCATTCAAGTCACTGCAGGGAAATCCAGCCTTATTTCAAGTCAGGACATCTCGGTGTCCATTTCACTTGAGGCCACAAACTCAGGGCTCATCTCACATACATATAACTGAGAGAAGCCTCCTCTTGAGGTACTTGTGGACAGTTGGCATTCCTCTTGAGTTGAATCCAGGGAAGCAGCTCTCAACTCGAGATGATTTGGGGGTACAGGGAGCTTTTCTCGAGTTGCAGTGCTGAACTTTGTGTTCCTTTAGATATTGGACGGTACTCTTGGTGAATCTCTGGAGTTGCCTAAAGGAAGTCAAGCCACTTGTCATGTTTGATGGGGAATGCGAGATGGCTCTGGAGCCAATGCAGGGCAATCGCGCCTCATCTCGAGTTGATTTCATTTACACGAATTCTTTTGTTTTGCTGCGGTGACCTCAGGGTCCCTCTCGACCTCTGGCAGTGTTCTTGGGGACTATGTGGAGTTTCATCTAGGAAGTGAAGCCTCCTTTCATGTTTGATGGGGAACACGGATTTGCTCTGCACTCAGTGCAGGGGAATCGGGCCTCACCTCGCGGCCAGGGGGAAGTCTCATGGTTTATGTTGAGTTGCGGCTGGGACCTAGGGTATGTTCTTGGGTTACGGCGAGGATGGCCCTTCAAAACCCGTGTTGGTTGAGCGGCGACAGGACTCCTGTCTAGTTTTGAAGGACACCTCGGGATTCTCCTCGAGGCTTGGCAGGGCAATAGGGATGCCTCTCGAGGTGAGGTGTTGACCCAGCTTCCCTTTGCAGTTGCCACAGGGATATTGCTATTCCTATCAATTTTCAAGAGGTGTTAGGCATCGTCTCCTTTTGAAGCATTGAACTCCGTGTTCCTCTCGAGTTGTCAAAGGGATGTAAGGCCTCCTGTCGAGATGAGGTGGGGAACTAGGGCTTTCTTTAGGGTCTCCACAGGGGATTCAGACATCTCTTCATCTTGTGAGATGAAAGACGAGCCTGCATTCAAGTCACTGCAGGGAAATCCAGCCTTATTTCGAGTCAGGGCATCTCGGTGTCCATTCCACTTGAGGCAGCAAACTCAGGGTCCCTCTCACATACCTAGAGCTGAGAAAAGCCTCCGCTTGAGCTGCTTGTGGAAAGTTGGCATTCCTCTTGAGTCGAAGCCAGGGAATCAGCTCTCATCTCGAATGTTTTGGGGTACACGGAGCTTTTCTCGAGTTGCTGTGCTGAACTTGGTGTTCCTCTAGACTTGGGACGGTGCTCTCGGGGAATCTCTGGAGTTGCCTAAGGGAAGTCAAGCCACTTGTCTAGTTTGATGAGGAAAGCGGGATTGCTCTGGAGCCAGTGCAGGGGAATCGGGTCTCATCTCGAGTTGATCTGGGTACTCGGAGCACTTTCGTGTTGCTGCGGGGACCTCAGTGTCCCTCTACACTTGCGACAGTGTTCTTGGGGACTCTCTGGAGTTCCATCACGGAAGTCAAGGCTCATATCCTGTTTTATGGGGAACACGGAATTGCTTTACATGCGATGCAGTGGAATTGGGCCTCATCTCACGGCGAGGGTGAATTCTCCTGGGTTTTCTTGAGTTGTGGTGGGGACCTGGGGTATCTTCTCGAGTTACGGCGGGAATGACCCTTCAAAACTCATGTTGTTCAGTGACATCAGGACTCCTGCCTAGATGTTAGGGACACCTCGGTATTCTCATCGAGGCTTGATAGGGCAATAGGGACCCCTCTCAAGGTGAGGCGAGAGACCCAGGGTTCCTGTCCAGTTGCCACAGGGATATTGGGATTCCTATCAATTTTCAAGAGGAGTCAGGAATCGTCTCCTTTTGAGGCATTGACCTCCGCGTGACTCTCGAGTTTTGAAAGGAGTGTGAGGCCTCCTGTTGAGATGATACGTGGAACTAGGGCTTTCTCTAGGGTCTCCACAGGGGATTCAGACATCCCTTCATCTCGTGAGATGAAAGACGAGCTTGCATTCAGGTCACTGCAGGGAAATCCGGCCTTGTCTCGAGTCACGGCATCTCGGTGTCCATTCCACTTGAGGCAGCAAACTCAGGGTCCCTCTCACATACCTATAGCTGAGAGAAGCCTCCTCTTGAGGTGCTTGTGGAAAGTTGGCATTCCTCTTGAGTCAAAGCCAGAGAATCAGCTCTCATCTCGAGATGATTTGCTGTACACGGAGCTTCTCTCTAGTTGCTGTGCTGAACTCGTGTTCCTCTAGACTTGGGATGGTGTTCTCGCGGAATCTCTGGAGTTGCCTAAAGGAAGGCAAGCCACTTGCTGTGTTTGCAGGGGAACGCCTGCTAGCTCTGGAGCCATTGCAGGGGAATCAGGCCTCATCTCAAGTTGATTTGTGGTACATGGAGCTCTTTTGTGTGATTGTGGTGACCTCAGGTCCCTCTAGACTTGTGACAGTGTTCTTGGGGCCTCTCTGGAGTTCCATCAAGGAAGTCAAGGCTCCTTTCTTGTTTGATGGGGAACACGGAATTGGTCTTCACGCAATGCTGGGGAATTGGGGTTCATCTCGTAGCGAGGGGGAAGCCTCATGGTTTTTCTCGAGTTGCAGCGGGCACCTGAGGTATATTCTCCAGTTGATTTTTGGCTGCACCAGACCACTGAGGAAGTTACCTTTTGACTATCCTTGATGACTGTTGTTAAATCCATCAAATTCTTTACATTTAATAGTGGAAACAAATGTGGTTAATGTAAGTTTGAAGTCAAGAATGCCAAATTAATTTGCCTCTCTATCCCTGTGTTCCCCTTCACAGCTAAAATTTTCACCAGAGCACTGGAGAATTCTTTGCTAAATATATATTCCACAAAATGTTATTCTTATGAAATTTTAAAATCTTTAATCAATAACTTTGGTAAATGGTGGACTAAATTAAAAAAAATAAAATATTCGCCTATGCAGCATTTCCTATGTTTATTTAATCATGCAAGTCTTCTTTCTCTTCTCTTTCTCTCTCTCTCTCTCTTTTTTTTTTTTTTTGCAGGTCTTCTATCTTCAAATGAGCATCTTGGGGTTTAGTGTTCCCCCAAACACCCTATAAAGAGCTACCCTAAGCCAACTTTTCAAGCACAGTTATAAGGTTCTTTTTGGTAGATTCATGTAGCATTTATTAATTAGAGTGGATGAAGACTAACGATGCCTTCTTAACCTTGCCACCATGTTATAAGGAAAGCAAGTCTGGCACATAACTATGAAACATTTACTAAACAGAAATTCATTATTAATAAAACATGCATGCATGCTAAGTTGCTTCAGTTGTGTCCGACTCTTTGCGACTCTACGGACTGTAGCCCACCAGGTTCATCTGTTTATAGGATTCTCCAGGCAAGAATACTGGAGTGGGTTGCCACACCCTCCTCGATCTTCCTGACCCAGAAATCCAATCAGCACCTCTTACATCACCTGCATTGGCAGGTGGGTTCTTTACCACTAGTGCCACCTGGCAAGCCCACAATAATAAAACATAAGGTAAATCTCAATAAAATTCAGATCTCTGCTCTTTTAAATGCACTGATCACAGCCTGCATGAAAGATTCACTCAAGGCAGAACAATACAGGCAGATTTAGGTTCAACTTTTGGACTCAACATCTTTTAGAGATCAAGCCTCAAGTACCATCCCTAAGGTTACTGGCTACACAGTTTGCTAGATTTTATTTCCTGCTCAAAGAATAGAAGGGATTGTCTTAAAACATTTCTGCAACATCAAAAGGCTTGAATAACACTTGTTTCACCAATGACAGTAAAATGAATTAGCACAATTTTATGTCACCTTTTCTATACTGAATATTCTTAAAATCATTTCAGACATTGTTATACACACATTGGGACACGTTTTATAACATCAGTTACCCTAATTTGCATCTTAGAGCAATGTGGTTGTGGTGTGAAATTATGAAAGGGGAGAAGGGAAAGAGCTACCTCATCGAACCATGTTGCCAAATGTGTTCTGTGAACCAACTGCATTAGAATCACCTGTAGTTCTTTCAAAATGAAGATTACTCCAAGTAATTACATGCACACCCTATCTGAGAGTCACTGGCACCGAGAATCAGCCTAAATCTTCTGGAAATGGCTTCAAAATTTTGTATCTCCTGTACTTTTGCAGCCATTTTGTGCCAAAACAAAGGGAATATGATGACAGTAAAGATCGATAAAAATTTTAAAGGGTTACCTACTGGTAGCTAAACTTACATGATTCAAGAATGTCCCACAGTTTTCCTTTTCTGGATGTCACCACCAGGAATAAGAGCCACAAGATTTAATAACTGATGTGGCAATGGGTACCAACCAACCAGAATTGATGCCTTCCAGCCTGCAGGATCAGTGAACTGGCACTTTGTTGTTCCTGTATGTTATCAGCCCACAAATAACCATCGACCTCCCTGGCTGGCATACAGACAACTGCCTATAAGTAGTGGTGGGGTGATTTTTTTCCCTTTTTCTTTATAACTTTTATGTTGTGTTTTCTTTACTGGATTTGCTGTGTACTAACAATCGGTTGGTTGGATAGAGACAGTAGTGTCTTTGAGCCAACTCCTATTGACTTTGTAAAGTCAGTTGTTTGTATCTTTTCCAAACTCTACATTCAGTGATATCACACTGTTGCTTGAACTGGATCACTGTGGGAGTGTTTCTATCAAAGTGAATACTACCAATATGCTTCCCTCTCATAGCTGGTTGTTATACATTTTGCAGCACACCACTGGAGAGAGAGATTATTTTTTTTCACACCACTACTGTAATACATATAAATGTACTAGATATAACATTTATCATTTTAAACATTTTGAGTGTCCAGTTAAGTGGCATTAAGTGTGTTCACACTGTTGTACAACACCATCACCTCCATCTCCAGAATTATTTCATCCTTCCAAACTGAAACCTTGTACCCACTAGACCACAACTCCACAGCCCTGGATAACCACTGCTCTACTTTCTGTCTATGAATTTGTCTATTCCAGGCAGCTCAAAGAAGTGGAATCACACAGTAACTGTCTTCTCATGTCTGACTTCTCTCACGTAGTGTAATGATTTCAAGGAACACCCATGTTCTAGCATGTTTCAGAATTTCATTCCTTTTCAAGGCTGAATAATATTCCATTTTATGTATATACCATATTTTGCATATCTGTTCACATGTTGATAAATATTTAGACTATTTCTATGTAATTTTACTGAGGCGTAATTCACATATAACAAAATTATACATTTTAGGGCACACTGTTTGATGCACTTTGAAAGATGTATATATCCATGCAAACACAATAAAGATACAAAATAGTTCCACCACTCCCACCACGCTAGAAAGCTTCCCCCTCACCTCCTTTTAAAGACTTGGTTATTTGCCTGCACCGGGCCTTAGTCGCCTTGTGGGGCTCCTCCTCACCTAGTATCCGCAGCGCGTGGCCTTAGCTGTGCTGCAACACGCAGAACCTTGGTTCCCGGAACCCGTGTCCCATGCACTGCAAGGATAATTCTTAACCACTGGACTCTTGGGAAAATCCTTCATCCTTTACCTCTGTCAACATGCCCCAAACTCCCTGTCTCAGGCAACTGCCATTGTGATTTCTATTAATACAGATTTATTCTGCTCGATGGAGAATTTTCAGTAAATAAAATTAGACAGTATCATACTTGATTCGGGCTCAGCTTTTTCACGCAGCATAATGTTTGCAAGACTCATCTGTACTGCTGTGTGTCTCAGTGATTCTTTCCTTTTTGTTGCTGGGCAGCATTCCACTGGCAAGGACTGTGAAGAATCTGAGATTTTATCCTGTTTGCAAGCTAAAAAGTTAGGCTGCCTCGGATTCATGCTTGTACCAGATCAAATATGATTTTTTTGCATGTAAGTTATGCCTCAATAAACTTATACAGGTAAAAACAACCTAAATGTCCACACATAGTAAATCTTGAGTCATAGCTGAGGAACCCTAAGCTTAGAAAACCTCAATCTTTAATAAGAGACTTCAAGAAAATCTGCCCAACCTTTGTTCCTGGAAGGAGACATTATCTTCATCATACTGGACTCCAAAAAATTTGCCTTCTGCTCCAGATGGAGAAATTATATTTTCCAAGGGTATCTACTGTGCAAGTGTTTTTTTTTTTTTTTAAAGAAGATTGTCTGGAGCAAAACTGTCAGCACCTCTATTCATAAGACATGTGGAAACACAAGGGACCCATGGGAATCATGTCCCAGTGTCTGGTGTGTGAATGAAGTGAAGTGAAACTTACTCAGTCATATCTGACCCTTTGTCACCTCATGTGTATACAGCCTGTGGAATTCTTCAGGCCAGAATGCTGGAGTGAGTAGCCTTCCCCTTCTCGAGGGAATCTTCCCAACCCAGGGATCAGATGGAACCCAGGTCTCCCACTTTGCAGGTGGATACATTTGTTTGTGAAAATAATGTTTGTCAAACATTTGTGTGAGAATACATTTGTTTATTCACTCTCCTGTTGATAAATATTTGTTTATTCATCTCCTATTGATGAATGTGATTCACTCTCCTATTGATGAACATGGAGATTGTTTGCACTTTGGGCTATTATGAATAAAGTTGATATGAACATTCTTAGACACATGTTTTGGATCTCTATGTTTTAATTTCTCTAGGGTAAATACCTAGGACTGTAATTGCTAGGCCATATGATAAGTCTATGTTTAACATTATTAAAGCATTGCCTGGTTTCAAAAATAGTCATAATTTTTTTACTTCTGCCATTAGTGTATGAGAGTTCCAGGCGCTCCCCCTCTTTGCCAGTAAATATCAACATTTTATCGAGTCTGCTTTATTATTATTATTTTCTCTCTGTCTTTCACTATATATCTCATCCCCACTCTTTCAGAGAAAGTTGCAGATATGACACCACTTTACCCCTAATGTTTTGAAGTGTGTTTCTTAAAAAAACTTTTATATGACCACAGTACTATTATTAAAGTCAGGAAATTAATATTGATACAATACTGTTATCTAACTTAGAGATTTTATTCAGAATTCACCAACTTTGCACATAAGGGCCTATTTTGCAAAAGAAAATCTGATATTATGTGTCATTTAATTATAATAGCCTTTTGATTCTTAACAGAGTGATTTGTATTAGTTTTTACATTAGAAGCAAATGGCCCTGTGATCTTAATCTCTTCTTAGGCATTATGATCTCCATTTTTATCTTTATTTTTATTTATTTATTTAATCTTTATTTTTAATAAGTTAACTAATTAATTACATAAAGCAATACATTCACATGGCTCAAAATTTTAAAAGCATGAAGTATTCAAAGGGAAAAATCTTTTTTCTACTCTACTCTCAGGTTCCCAATTTGGAGACTCCCCAAATAGAAATTTGTAATCGACCCCTAATTGACTATGTATACTTTTTTTTTTTTTACACAAATCTGCTGACTATTGTTTGCCAAACACTTGAGATGGAGGAATTCATTTTCTTTTAAAGCAATGAGGTAATCTGGCAATGATGAGAAAAAGGATTGCTGTAAAGCTACTTCCTCTTTCAAATTAAATTGATCTTAGTCAGATTAAGAAGCTACTTACTACTACCTGTCTCCTTACTTCTCTATCTCCCCCCGTAGGGGACTGTGTCACCAGGACCTAATGCTGAAGCTTGTCACAGGTGAGGGACTTTGTGCAGAGGAAAGAAATAAAAAACTTGATCCACCCAGATGGCTCAAGAAATCCAGATCATCTCTGCCTTTCTCCTCTTGTTCTTATGTTACTTGGGAGAAAGATTCTAGAGGACAGAACTACACAAGGACCGTGTCTAATTTCTGGAGGAAGACCTTCTTTAAGACTCTGGGCTAGGACCCTCTCGTGTCAGTGACAGTGATTCAGGCAAGATTTGCCTTATATTCTGAGAATGGTAACGTGGAAATGGTAAAATAGTCAAGTGTCACAGGCACTGGCAGTGAAGACCCAGGTGTGCAGATGAGTCTTGTCACTTGCCCCTGGGTATGGCTGTTATATTTTCCAAATACAACATATAACCTGAAAGAAACTTTCCCAAATAAGTGAATTTATTTATATTAAAATTTCCAGTAGGATAACCATAATATATAGCTATTTGCAGGTTGTTAATTCATTATTGGAAATCTTCTTGTTCTCTTATGACCTACTTGCATTTAAAAAAAAAATGGCTCTACTAGTTTTTTCTTTTTTTAAAGATTATAGTGTAGAAAATTTCACACACAAAAAATAGAACACAAATCTCCATATTCTCTTATCCTCCAGCTCCAAGTTTTCAGCTCAAGGACAAGCTTTTTCTATTTCTGCTCGACCCACCTCACCCCCCAACCCTTCATACAGATGGTTGAAGCAAATCCTAAAGCAAAGCAAAGCAAATCATCTTATACCATCATTTCATCCATAAATGTTTCAGCATGTTTTCTTAAAAGGCAGTGAGTCTTTTAAAAAAATAATTTAAATTCCTTTATCATTATCCACGATTCCTTAATATTATCAAAGATCTAGTGTTCATATTTCCTTGATTGCCATAATATATAATTGAGCTTCTTTGTTTAAATCAGGGTTCTTGGCTGATGTATCACTTAAGATTCTCTGATCTTTATCTTCCTACTCAGTCTCTCTTTTGAGGAGGGTATTTATATTGAAATATAGTTGATTTACTCCCCTGGTGGTTCAGCAGTAAAGAATCCGCCTACAATGCAGGAGACACGGGAGGCTTGGGTTCAATCCCTGGGTCGGGAAGATCCCCTGGAGGAGGGCAGGGCAACCCACTGCAGTATTCTTGCCTGGAGAGTCCCATGGAAAGAAGAGCTGGTGTTCTGTAGTCCATAGGGTGGCAAAGAGTCAGACGCGATGGAAGAGACTGAGTATGCATGAGCACATAGCCGATTTATAATGTTACATTTGTTTCAGTTATACAATACAGTGAATCAGTATTTTTACAGATTATACTCCATTTTATTATGAAATAATGACTATTTTTTCTGTGCTGTACAATACATCCTTGGGGTTTATTTACTTCATACATAGTAGTTTTTTAATTTCAATTTTTTAAATTCTGAAAGTATGATAACACATTTACAGGAGACTTGGAAAATACACTGTATATTACAATTATTTTTTAAGGAGATAAATTAAGATTTTTAGTTGGAGTTTTAGTATCAAACTCTCAAAAATTAATAGAATGAATATGTAGAGAAATAGAATGATATACTAGACCTGAAAAACACTATGAACCAATTCAATATAATTAAGATTTATACAATTTTTACACAACAGTAGGACACAAATTCTATTCAAGTTCCCATAGACTGTAAATTGGGAGACTCTGGAACTTATCCAAGGACATAAAACAACGTGCAAAAATTTCATGGTCTTAAAGGTATTGAAATCACACAGGGTCTGTTCTCTTATCACAGTGGAATTACGTTAGAAACCAACATAAAAAGATATTTGAAAATAACCCACATCTTTTCAAGTGCAATGTGACATTTACTAAGAGAGTTACTCAGTCTCTCTCTATTTTCTTGATAAAGGATATAAATCGGAAAATATTTCTTAAAGTTAACCTTTACTGTAGGTAAGCTGCAGTTGCAGGTATGGTGCAAATTCAAACTGAAATAGTATTTAAAAGCATCCATTGGCAGAGTTCTCTAATTTACCATGGCAGATTTGAACTATAATAACTGAATAAGGTAAATCTATTACTTTGCAGACAAAGTATAAATATGTATGTTACACCAGATTACATTAAAATGTCTGTTAGTTTATTTTTCATTACCATTCCTGCTGTCAGTTCCACTTTCTCATTCACCTTAGTTATAGCTTAGTACTTAAAGTATTGAGTGGTCAAAGTTCAAACTTTAGGAGGAATGAAATGGCATTTCTTGGTCTTAAATTCTAATTATGCACCACAGGCTGAATTGTAGCTCTTTTCTCTCAAAATGTGTAGGTTTTCTGTTGATAAATTGGCATCTGTATTAGGGTGCAACCTTAGGGTAACTGACTGCTTACTTTTTAAGTTTTGTTAAACGCATATAGTGTGTTTGTATTTGCTGCATAATTGAGAAGTTTCATTTTTGCCCAAGTATTTTTTATTGTAAAGCTTTTTAGGAATTTGAAATCTTTCATCTTTGGAAAGAAATCTCAAGTTAATATTAAATCTTATTTTCAGTGGTTGAGTACTCAGATCCTGACTGAGGTGGTTTATTTGTAATACACTCTTTGTATCCTTAGGATCCTTAATTTAAAGTATACTGTATTTAATATTTTTAAAACACACAGTGTTTTAAAATACAATGTAATGTTAACTTTTTAATTAACTTCAGTTTTTGGAGTCCTGTATTATTAACTTTAGGTCAGTAGTATAATTTTATACACTATAGAGATTTTGTTGTGTCCTAGCTTTGTATTTTAATGCTTGCTGCGTTCAGTGTAAATGTTTCCTTATCATTTTGTTTTTACCATGAAGATCAGAATTTGTGAGAAAGAGTTAGATGCAAAGGTTAATTGAGCACCTATACATTTGGCTGTTTAATTAAAATTCAGTTCCTCAGTAAACCTTAGTCACATTTTAGATGCTTAGTAGCTTCAGGTGGCAGTGGCTACTGTATTGGACAGCACAAATACAAGAACAAAATGGCTCTGTCACTGCAGAAAGGTCTTTTGAATAGCGCTGCTTTGCAGTGAGTTAGGTTCTGTCTAGACTCTGGGAATACAGAGATAAACATGACTGACAAGGCAAACACTTAGCTCCTGGTGGGGTTGAGAGATGGCAAACAAATAGCTGATGTCCATCATGTCATCATTAGGAAGAAAGATGAAAGTGGGTAAGAGAGAAGATGTAATGAAACAGTGTGCGGGGAGGTACCTGTTAACTAGGTGGTCAGGAAATGCCTTCTTAATATTTGCATGTCAGTGAATGAAGAGAAGGAGCAAGTCTTGTGAAGACCTGTAGGAAGACCCTTCTAGGCACAGGGAACAGCAAGTGCAAAACCCTGAAGTGAGAACAGATTGGACATACTTGAGGAATGGCAGCAAGGCATGTGCAAGTGAGGTCCTGGGAGAATGGTGGGTGATGAGGGGGGACATGACGGACAGTAGCCACATCATGTGGTACCTTGTGGTCTGTGGTAAAGACTTAGAATTTTAACCTGAGTGTGGTGAAAAGACATTGGAGGGTTTTGAGCAGAGGAGTGGCATGATCTAAATTATGTTTATTTAACTTTAATATGCCAGATTTACAAATAAAACAGTTAAAAACCCCCATGCCCTCATTCTCCAACTCTAGCAAAATGGGCCCAACTGAGATCATTGATCCCATGGATGACCTGTCCTTCCTTTATATATATTATCTCCTTTATCCTTCCCTGTAATATTGTGAAGTAGGATTTGTGTTTTAAAAGATCACCCTGGCTGCCGTGTAGAGAGTTAAGTTTAGGGGGGCAAGAGGAAAAGCATGAGGGCCTTTGGGAGCCTGAGACAGCAGTCTTAAGTGAGAGGTGATGGTGGCTTGGAGTCGAATGGCAGGTGGTGGTTGAAGTGATGAGAAGCAGCCAGATTCTGGTGAAACCAGCAGGAATGCTGGTGTATGTAGTTAAGGAAAGAGGAGCAGGGGTGATGCCTGTACTGTGGTCCAGATGATGATGTGACTGCCCATAGGAGAGTTCAGTTTATTCATGTTAAGTTTAAGATACCTAGTAGAAGTCCAGAGGTTGTCAAGGACACATTTTTAGGTTAAGAAAAAGAGGAAAACCCAGTGAAGGTAACTAAGGAGATATGCTGCAATAGCTAGCTGTTGATTTATGGTCTGAGTTTGGCCTCCAGGTTTGCTAGAGCTGGAGCTAGCTATTGTAGTGTCTCATGTCCCATATCCCAAGCAACCCCTCAGCCACTGGCAGACTGGAATGATTGGTCCTCTGGATAGTAGGGAATCAGTGTTTCAGGTAGGAGAACATGATACATTGAAGAATACTGCTGAAGAATTTAGACAAACACATTGATTTGTGAAGGTATTAAATGTCTTTAATGAGCAATAGAATTTCTAGAGAATATAGTTACTCTTAAATGGAACACTAAGTAGAAGATTTTCTTGTATACTTTATAAATATTGCATTAGTAGTTCAAAATCAGAATTTTATTAAATTTTACTTTCTCCCTTTTTTTCTCATTTTAAGTAGATGAAATGCATGTAAAAATGAAAGCACCAAAAAGAACTGTGGGTGAAAGTTGGATGGCCTAACAGTTTATTCAGATTTTAAGATTTATTTACATATTATATCATTAGCAAAAGGTGTGTTATAAGGGTAAATTTGTAAGTGAATATTGACAAGTTGTTAAGTTTCTGCTTAAAGTCTTATTTGCTATTTTAAGTTATTGTTTCTTACAGATTTTCTAATCTGTGCTTATTTTACTAGGAGTCATGGCTTTGAAAGAATTACCTTACTGATTTCAAACACCATTTTAGGAGTAATTTTCCATATGCCTTAAAAGAAATAACCAAGCAAAAAAAGGAAAGGGACAAATAAAGATATTGCCATTCTCATCCACTGTTTAACCTGACATTTTCAGAAAACAGTCTCACACTGAACTTTGTACACTGCAAGTAGTTGTTATCTAGACTGTGAAGTAAAGATAAAAGCTGTAGTATCTGATCTTAAACAAGTCACTTTAAGCCCTGGACTTCCAATTTTACTTAGTTTTCATTTTTATTTGTAATCTGTGAAGTGAATGTTTTGTGCTAAATGAGTGTCAGTTATCAAATTGTATAGATAAGAATTTAATAAAAATTTGCTTAGAGTGGATAGTTTGTTTGTGAGAGGCACTGTGTAATTACTGAATCTTTGAGAGCATAACATCACTAGTTTCTGCTCTCATTTATATACACAAGGAAGCGTAATGTAACTGTTATCAGTATCCTGATGGAAGAGGGATAATTGAAGAAAAGCAGTTCTCTTTTTTAAAATAAGTGAAAAGAACAAATTGTGGATGAAGTTTCACTGGAAAAGTGTAAGCCTGGAAGTTATTTGAAATGTTTACCTGAAGTAAGAGCAGATAAACGTAAAAACAAATTACCAAATAAAACTTGACAAGCAGATACAGATACTCAAGGTGCAATTCCCCAAATGAGCAAACGCTTGAACAGATTTTAAAGTCTTTGTCAGAAGGTTCTTAAACTTATCAAAAGGAAGAAACTACTTGGAGAATCAGTGAGGCTCTTTGGGCAGAGTTCAGAGGATATGCTCAGAAGTGATAAGTATGTTGTAGGCAGATAAACTTCATTCACTGAAGTTTTCTGGTCTCTCACTGTAAGTAAAGTATTATGACAGATAATTAGATGCCCTAAGGTATATTCTTTGATCTCTTAAGTGATTCATA